>NC_046650.1:3832913-4157601 GCF_900324485.2 Mastacembelus armatus | reverse complement strand
GAAGAGTGAAGGCTCCTGGAAAAGGAGACGTGAAGTGCTCAGAAACTAAACTAAAACTAAGACTAATATCAATAGCTGTAAATGTTTATGTAACACACTTTGTGTTTAAGAGCCAGTTAATTAGTTTCCTTTTTACTTGTTCCTCCTTAACTACTAGCTGCAGTTTTCCTTTTCTTAGGTTGAATCTATTGTGCTCATTTGTTCATAAAATATATTTTCAAATACTTTCTAATTACTGATCGGTTCAGTGAAAGTGGTTCCTACATTTGCTTTGCTAAATTTATGAAAGATTTGCACAACATGTAACCTCATCTCCTCTCACTAAGGTAAGATCCCCTTCTCTCTGTCTTTTTTGTTACTCCTCCATCAGATTTTATCTATGTTTAAGTACAATGAGGTTACAATGAGGGTAAGGACCTAAGGTTAGGGCATCCTTCCGTCATCATAGTAAAAGAGCCACATTCTGGTTTAGGCTGGCAGCAATTGTGGTCATGGTTTAAACTAATGTGGACTGTTAGTGGGAACACCAATCTCCAGCACGTTGCAGACCCATTCATCCACACCGGCATCCTCCATCTGCAAACTTTGTGGCCCTCATTATATCACATTATTTTCTTCTCTACTCTGGATCGAATGAGTCATAATTCCTATAGTCGCTAGAGGGCATGAACATAAACATATGTTGGGAATGGGCATTTTGTGGAATGACTGATGCTGTCATTTTTCTTAGGAAGACAGTCTTCAAATTTACCCAAGAGGGTAACAACACAGATTTGTAAATGAAATATTAAATTCCCATTTCTTTTCATGGTGTCAGCATGCAAACTTATCTCTGCCTTTTCACCAGCGTCTGTAGGACATTAATCAACAACCATATCAATCACGATGGCATCACATCAATTTCCATGACAAGTGTTGCCATGCCTTTCTGGTTAATGATCTGAATGGATACTTTTAGATTTCTCTCCATAGCTGCATCAGTTACCCTATAAGTACACATTGAAGTATACACAAGTACACCTGCCTCCTGTTGGTCAGCTTCTGCTGACGTATGTGTGTTTTAGACAGGGGTGAACCTTTTAACTCCTTGACCATATCAGTGTTTAATTCTATCTGATTCCTCTTAGTGACAACAGAATGTACAGACTATTTTTTGATGGCCACAAGCATCATTTCACAATGTTGAGCAATGAGATGATATTGTAGGTATACTGTACATCACAACCATAGAGAATCAATGTTAATCTAATGTGATAAGCAGGGTTGCTCGTTAAGTGGAAGTCTATAGACTTAGTTAAGATTATCTTTCATGCTCAGACTGTAAAGGGCACAGCCACTACGGGCTGTGGATTTTAAAAGTCATGTGACAAAGGGAATTAGCAATAATTAAATGCTACATGGGTGGTCATATGATTTGGAATAGCCATATGTTGTCTGTACTGTCTTGTCCACACTGGATGGTTCAAAGAGTATTAACCTTCATTGTACAAAAGAATGAAGGTACATAATTTATGGTTAGTTTAGCTTTTTTAAACAGGCACTGAAAATGTCTGAGAGTAAAATGTGGTAGATTCAAAAACATTTACATAGATATTTTAAAATAAGAGTTTTTCCAGACAATGTGATAATAAGTAATAAGTAATAATCAATAGTGACATGAACTAAAAATGTCATCTATGATTGAAACACACATGGCACACAGGCAAACTACTTAACATCAACTTTACTCCTTTAGTTAGAACTACCTATCATTATTATACAATTACTTTATCCAACCTTGTAAACTAAACTTGCTGTTTTCCTGTTGCTCTTGTGTATTGCTAGTGGTGTACAGGCATAAACCTACACAGCACTACCATTTTAGGAGGCAAATACATGACTGTATGTAATCAGTCTGCATTAAACCCTGTCTGTAGCATAGATAGGGCTGTGGTATGCAGTTGTGGTGGTATTATAAATTTGACTTTTCCAAACATAATCTGTAAGTCTCACTGTATTGATTTTAAACCAACTCTAAATGCACCCAAGGGGATTTTTTTATGAATGTAACAACTGTTGTCACATCTAAGGAAACCAAATTTACTTGTGTTGAAATAACTCTCCCCTTGCTCCTATATGCCAAGCTGTTGTTTGTGAATTTGATGGAAATGTGATAATGTGTCCACAACAATAACAACAAACAAGGAAGATGGTTTCCTTGGCGTGTGGACTTTTTTCATGTCTGATTACCCTGCACACTTGATTTGTCTCATTTCAGGGATGAGCAGGGTTGAGATGGTAGTGCAGTGATTCGGGGGCTTAGTACCATCAATTCAATTCAATTAGTTTTAATTAGCACAATGGAGAGAAAAGGAAAAAAAAAACAACAACCTCACAGGGTCCCCTAACAATGAAATGAATTACTCATGAGTGAAAACTTATGGAATCAGCCAGCTTTATATTGGTAATATTAAATCAAATTTCTATTGGATTCATCAGATCCATGATAACAGGCTGATGTTTGTTTGTTGATATTTGGTATGTTATACACTACACTCACTTGACACCTGTGTGCTGTGAGATACATTTATTTCTAGATGCCACCTTTGAATGAAAAACTTTTGTTGCAACAAACGGCATTTACTCGCATTTGAAGTATGCATCTACCAGTGACCACAGAGACCTGCACATTTGTAAAGGAGAGAAAATGAAAAATGTCATATACATATGAGCACTCACTGGAAATAACTTTAACGTTTTTATACATGAGATGATTCTGAGGATTTGTGACAAGTTTACCTTTGTAAACTAAACCTGCAATTCTGCATAGTGACTTCAAAGAAAATAGGTAGGACATGTTTTGTGGCAGTTGATTCATGCAGTGTCTACTTGTTCACCCTTGTAACAAGTCTGATGGTTCATGAACAGGTTTACTGATGTCCCACTCTATCCTCAAAATGAATAGATGTGTTCTGGATGAGTACTGGACCCCTCGGAGGTTTCCAACTTCCAACTTTGAAACCTCTATATCACAGAAAAAGTGAAGACAAGTTGCAAGCAAAATGTCTTTGGCCTTTGTCCGCATTCTGATAAAGACTGATAAATAATTCCAATTAACAACCATCCTACAGAACAGTTGTCTTTAAAGCATTAGTTCTGGGCCATAAAAGAGCTATCCTATCCATTCTCTCTGGTCTGGCTTTTTATTAGTGCTTAGGCTATTCTAGAGAAAAGGCAGTTAGGTATGTTTTAGGACACATATACCCCAGAGAAAGGTTAGGATACTTAAAACCAGCCTCCTGTCCAACTTCAGCCAGGACAAACTAGCATGCCCTCTCTTACCTTTTCAAATGAACAGTTTATGACCAGCCAACTCAGTTTTGAGGCATCTGAAGTGAATGTAAGTTCTTATTAACTACACCTGGAGACCACTTTTGAGGCAGTGGTTCAAATATGACAAAACCAATGTTTGTACAACCTGCTTGAATATACTTGGAGACAGAAAGACCTTTTAATAGCAGATATACTTACTGTATCTGCTCATGCAGTATAGTTTGCTAGTTGTGAATCAGTTTCTGGGCTGATTATAACATATAATGTGGATGAAGTATTCGAAAGCAGAAAGGACTGACAGCAGTACCAACTGAGATCACAAAGCATAAAAATGGGAGCAAATGTTTGATAAAACTGACCTTGTACTTTCAATGAGCCTGTCAGCCTCATCTTTGACACAGGTGCAGGTGTAATTATGGTGACTCAACTTTGTGCAGGGACAATGAGCCACCCACCCTGTTACCAATACTGTTTTTAATCTGATATTTTGGCCTGAGAAATTACATCTGAGAGATGCCAATATTCTTTTGACAGCCTTCTCTCATACGACGCTGCTCAATAGCCCAGTGATTGATGCACCCCCCTCCAGGTTCATTGACTAGGACTGCAGTTTCTCCGTTGACACATTGCTTGCCTCTGACGCAGACAGACCTTTAGGCATAACACGCTGATGCCTAGATGGATGGGCTACACTATGAAAGTACTCCAAAGACATGTTATTGACTTATGTGTCAATATGTATGTTCAATGTTTCCCAAAGGTTTCTGATTGATCATCTGCTAAGATCTAAACTACTCTTTCATTTAGTTGATTTTGAATGCTTAAGTTCTTGTGGAAACATAATAATTTTCGAGCTTGAAGACTTCTCAGTACTATCTGCCTATGCCATGCTAACAAAAAAAAAAATCATCTAGTAAATGAACGAAATGAAAAGGTCTGGGACATGATGAGCGGACCTCAGTGAGGCTATGGAAGACTACTGATGAGGAACTCTGTCTGCCCAGAGTCTGACACAATGACAGGAGGAAATGAAGAGAACAGGAGAGCAGGAGTGAAATGCAGCTTCAGCTTCAAATGGTCTCCCTGACTCAAATGACCCCCTTCTCTGCCCAGATCAAATGCTCCCACTTGTGCAGGTGACACCTTGTTTCTGCCAGGAGCTATGGCGATGGGCCAGTCTTTAAGGATAAAGGCGATGGTGCAGCAGAAGCGAAATGGCCTGGCTGGTCAAAGTTGATCTCACTTGTTGTCTTAAAAATATGCCTCAACAGTGGTTTTTAAGTCCAGCATGGCTCAGTGCCCTGCTACTTTTCATTTAAGCTATTGATCAGGGGCTGATTTACACTCAGGATGCAAACTTAATGCATTTAACTAACTAATAAATAAAATGCCGTATTCTTTAGATTGGTAAAAAAATAAAAATAAAAAATAAAAAAAATACAGAGATGTGAATCCAGTTGGCACACAGAAATAAGCTATAAAGCTGTGGATATTCAGCAAATTATTTCATTTCCACTTCAACAAACAGCTCTGCCTCAAAATTACCATATCTTTGCATTCATCTGGAATAACAGAGAAGTGCTTTAGATACTTTAGTGAACTCTACATTTGTCAGAACACCACGGTGACACTTAAATTGCTTTTGTGAATATAGCAATGTGTCTAATTTTATTCCATCCTTTTTGAGGAGTGAAGAAGGATATTATGCCATCTATGGAAGAAAATCGGATCTCTTTTATGCCCCCCCCCCCCTTATGATGATGATCAAATGGAGCTCATAGACCACTGCTTCGTTTACAGAACTGTCTGTGGAAATGTTTGAGGGGGTGGGCACTTGATAGTTACATCTTTATAAAATGTGTGGGACTCATTAGTAATTGCTCTATTTTGACTCAGACAATGAATCTTTTCAGAAATAGGTCCACAACTAGTAAATAACAGGCTAGACTGTTGTCTTTGATATCAGCATTAGAGGCACCTTTGACCATTCCTCACAACTAAATAGTTCTGTGGTCTCTGTGTTGTTCTTTGGGGATATTTGGTTGATTTTGTGGGCCTTCAGCAACATGATGTTTTATGGTTGAACTCACTGTTTGGCCGCTCTTAAATTCAGTGGGTTATGTGAGATGATCGTACTTTTATCTACTTTGACCGTTTCTATACACCCAGGGTGAAGTAGCATTCTCCAGCCGGAGCGGGGCGTGTCAAAGTGGGCGTCCTCCTCAGTGCGGTGCCGCTGCCTCTGCTACTAATGCCGCTGTGTCTGTTATCCAGTGGATGTAGGTGGAGAATGCGTCAAAGTGCCCAGAAACACCCAGAGGCATCCACCAGAAACGCGGTGACGCAACCTCCACAATAAAAGCCCCAACAATACCCATCAGCCTAGGATTCCTTTAATTTGAAAATACTGACGTGAAGTTGCATTTTCCTGCCTTTTTGTGATTTGACAGCAGGGATGCAGGTGGAGCGACTCGGCCAGGACCGTTCACATCTGTCTTGAAGGAGAGAGGTGGGAAAGAAAACCTGCTTTCTGGTCAGCTCTGCGCTCTGGATAAAAAAAAACAGAAGCGTAAAGTACACCCAGGCTATAACCAGGGATTTTTACAAACCCCAAGTCTGGAGAATAATATCGGAGGGATTGCCGCAAAACACAAGTAAGGACTTTTCTTTGCTGTAGTGACTATATGCTCCTGTGTGTATCTCTGTGTGTGTTTTTCTGGCTCTAAGGATCTTTCTCCCTCTCTGCAAAGGCCCTCCAAAATGATGACAGGTGATGTCAGGAAAAAAATGAAACAATACACTCACACAGTGCAATAATAAGGAACTGTTAGCTTTGTTCTGAGCCAGCAGCAAACGATGCGTATTGGGTCGATATTTGGAGGAGATTTTGGAGGCGAGTGGATCTGAGGTCTGCTGTTTGTGTTCTGTAGCTCTGGGAGCAGACACACTAAAGCGGTTGTAGGAAGACGTGATGATGGACATATATGTTTAGGAGCCACGCGTGACAGCAGCAGTGGCAGAGTGGGGGAATTTAGAAAAAAAAAAAACATGTCTCTGTGAATGTGACGGTGAGATAGAAAGTCAGTTTCTGTGCTTCACTCCGTTATGGTTGTGTTCGCGCAATGTCCAGGCGACTTGTGTGGGTTATTCTTATTACTCATTAAAGGCGAGATATCGTTTTCATTTACCGGATCCTGTTTAGAATAAAATAAAAGCATGAATTGTGGTGAGTGGTGATACATACAGCTTCATTTCCCCACACACAACCTGCTTACTTGAACACGTACTTCTCCTTCATTCCAAATACCTGGAATAAAAATTAGCTGGAAATTCGTCCAGTAATAGTAATAATTGGTATTGCTGTTATTATTATTTTTATTTTATCATTTCTTTATTAACACGAATTGATTATCAAATTTTATAACACGGAACATTAGGCCACCGGAGGGTATACTTTCTTTACTGAACAGCTGCATTATAATTGGGCGCTGAAGGGCAGAATAGCTGTGATTTGACTCTCTTTGGTGTTAATGTTGTCTCCGAAGTCTTTTCCCCATTTAGACGTACGCACCATAACGCGTTAGAAGTGTACGCGCATACAGTACAGTATGTGGATATTCAGGGCTCTGTATTGCGCCGGCCGTACTGCGACTATATGCGACTCCTGCGCTACCGTGTCGCCAAACGCCCACTGGGGTGCGTAACGATGTCTCTCCACAAAATCCCCGAACCAGAGCATATAGATAGCGGTATAGATAGTGCCACGCATCAGTAGGTCCCCCATTATCAGACGCAAATCGGGTTGCAGGGTTAGACGTAGCTTCTTCCAATAATCAAACCGAGCTAGGGCTGTCCGGTTCAACCGCGCAGAGACAGAGACGGATGGGAAAGACGCGACCAGAGAGAGCAGGAAAGCAGACACCACATAAGGAGAGTCCCAGTGGGAACACTAGTGGGAAAGCTAACCTACTGTGGCTTTTTATAGTAAAGCTATGTGAAGGTTTCCCATTCTGACAGTAAATATACTTGTCATTTTTATAACTATTTCCATAGTGATTACCTCTCTACATTTTATTGGCTTGGAGTAACGCAGATTTTATACAATGATCACTGTAATGACGTTTGCTGAAAACAGAGAAGTGTACCAACTGTTTGAATGACATGAATTTATTGTTTGAAGACTTCTGCCAGGAAAATACACTTCTGCCAGGATAATTGCTGTGTTTAAAGACTTCAGCAGCACTTGCCCACTGGCTCAGATATCTCTGTTTCAGCCTTTTTTTTTTTTAGCATGATTCAATCAGAGATGTACAGTGCCAATATTGTTTTTCCTGTTAATTCCCAGTTGACAAAAAGAAACTCATAAAAATGACTCTAATATCAACTCAGTCTAACAACAGCAGTTAACACGATGGCTTTGGGAATACCTAAATAACCGCTCTTCTTTATCATAGAACACACTGAGCAGATACCGTCCGCAGAAAATGGGCCCTTACATGATTCCACTTTTGATCTCAGAGCTTTCAGTGCTCTTCATGAAGGGTGCTTAACATTGCCTTTGTGGGCTGAGATGACATATAATAATTGCAAATTCCCCTGCAATTTGAATAATTTCTTCAGACCTTTTCACTGTTTGTCATTCAGTGAGTGCAAAAAGTAGATTTGAGGTCCTGTACTTCTCTTTGTTTTTGTTCATACCTCTGACATGAGGCTTCCAACAACTTTCCTGAATACAAATCTTCAGCTTTTCAACTCAAATGCCATCATTCTGGGTCAACACACAATCAGCATGTCATTTAAACGCCACACAACAACAGAACCTTTTCAAAGGCAATTTTCCACTTACTACAAGCTGTCAGCCATGTGTGTTTCTTTGGATGGAATCCACAGACCCAGTTTATTAGAGTTAATCTCAGTTAATAAACTTGATGAAAGAGATATATCTTGTGGGTAATAAGATATTCAGTCTTATGCTTGGTATATTTAGGCCGAGCATGACCCTCAAAACAGCTGTCATGTAGGAGACATCAGTCAGAAACTTTAACCAATCACAGGCCAGTGTTTTGAGCAGCTGTCAAAGGCACCGTCTTCTGTCTCACCTCTGTCAAAACATGAGCGCCCACACCCTCTCCACGCCCTTCCCCACCCTGCTGCACCCCTTCACTTTAGCACGACTGAGACTGACAGAGCAAAATTGGAAGACAAGCGAATCAGAATGGGTAAAGTTCCCACAATCCCTGCAATAGCAGCAAAGAGAGCAATCTGCCTCATTAACTCACTCTTCTGCCACCCGCTGCCTAGCTTTCATACCTTTTTCTGTCCATTCGCCCACCATTTGCCAATAGACTGAGCGAAAACAGAGGTTAAATGAGCTTTGGAGAGATGGCAGACGTTTTCACTTTCAAAGAGGGAAGAAAATATGATAAGAAAATGAAAGATTTCCTCCTTCTTCACACGCTGAGTTTTGGCTGTGGGGCCATGAGGAGCTATGTGCTCTTCCTCCTGGCCCTCTATCACTTTTATCTTTTTGATTAAGCAGTCAGAGTTTAGGCAGAAGAGCCTGTGATGGCGATATGAACTGAAAAACCTCTCATTGTATCTGAGTGATTGCATAGCTGGATTTGTGAGAGCAAGAGAAGGGGCAGTACATTGGGAGAAGCAGGACGGAAGAGGGACAGAGTATGGCCTGTCGATCTGATCAAGTTACTCCCTTCCCTCCTGTGTGGCCATGGCTGCAGGATATCTGTGTCTAGATTGGGCCTAATATTAGCCAGTCTGCCAGGACATTTATTATTGAGCATATCAAAGTTAGTACATCTCTTGTCATGCCGGCAGCAGAGGAAACAACACAAAGTTGTCGTGTGACGGCACCAATTGAACTGAAAGCTCTGTGCGGCTTTTAAAAACACGCCTTTGGTCTCTCTAATTGAGAAACAATTGAGAGACTTGAGTGTTGAAAATCCTGGATCTGTGCCACATGCTCTACTGTATTCCACAAAGACTAGGGCATGAATTCATTCAGCAAAGCTCACAAGTACATTTGAATTTAGGATGAGGGCTTTTTTTTTTACCTTCTCTCAAATAGTTGAAAGTAATGCAATCCAAGCCCTGTTTTTTTTTTTTTCATATTCAAGTAACCCCCAACTAGCAGCCACTGCCTATGAATTAATGAAGATATTCTTTTGTAGCCTCAAGTGAGAGCCTGATATGAAATATTTGCATTAACATATTGCTCGCCTTTTAAGAGGCTCAAGCAAGATCCTTGGTGCTACAGTTGAGCTGGAATTCCTTAAAGAGAAAAGGAAGGTGTCAGTAATAGAGTTCAAACTACTTTGTCATGTCTGCAACTTATCTCATATCTTCATATTAGGACTTACCTCAGATGTCATCTCCTTCAGGTGTCATCCAGCCTAGAGAGACCTCTTGGCAGGAGAGTTTTTCAGGACTTATATTTCAGGGGCACGATGTATCTCTTTAACACCTGCTAGCAAACCATTTAACCTAAATTAGTCCAGTGCAAAGGTAGCTGCTATTTTTCAGGTTTAAAAATATCTCCCCAGCCTCCATACCACCCCCTTTGGAAGGACGTGTTCCAGACAAAACAAGCTGATGTTTCCTAACTGTGGTTGATGATGTATCATGTTCACCTGCAACCTGAAGACAGTCCTTCCTCTTGGAGTCGGTAGTAAACACTTGTGGCTCTTAAACAGGCCTGAGCAAGAGCATCATTTTGAGTGAACTTTTCCAATCCATCCCAGGGTGTGTTAACATTGGGTTAGCTGTGGTGGATGCTATTTCAAAGTGAAGCAGGTTGCATAACAGGGATATGGGACACAAAAAATCCCACATAAGAGTTTTATGCTCCTAATTGAGGAGGGGGTGTTAACTAATCCTTATGCTCTGGGATATCACTCACTTATGGTATTTCTAGTTTCACATAATTATGCAGATTTTTTGCATAATGCTTGTCTTTTCTTCTAAAGACTGGTGCTGGACGTTACCATCAATCACTTACTGTTTGGACAAAGCCATTTGCAGTAAAATTCAAGCTAATCCATGAACAACTATATTTGTCTTTTGGGAATGTTTAAGTCATTGTATGGTCCACAAAGAATATTTTTTCCTACTGGAACAATATATAGTAGGTGTTATATAGACAGTCAAAGGAAGGTCAGAGTCAGTTCAAATATTAATGTGCTTGTCCTCCCACACACTATTTTTACATGAGCTGACTCTACAGCCATGAACATACAGCCAGACGAGCCTCCTCGGGCATGCTTTTTAACGTGCCTGTGTGTCTGTCTGTCTGTCTGTCTGTTTATTGTTCTTTCAACTCCTCTCAGCTCCTTCGCTGACTCTCAGCAAAGCATCCTTGAAAAACTCTAAGTATTGCTCTAAGTTCAGTACCTTTAAGAGAACTGTTGCGCTCCACCACAGCTTATTCTTTCTTCAGAAAATCTATAATGCCTTTGTCTGCCCTGCCATGGATGCATATATTTCCAGAGAACCACCCTTGCAGCTGAATCAATACCAGATGTCCAAAGTTGAGTTATGCATGCTAAAAACATTTTGGCTTAAAACTCCAGTTCTGGCTCCAGTCTAAAATGTAACAATTTCCAAAACCAGATGTGCTGGTTCCACTATATTCACTGGGAGAAATTAGGTCAGGATTGTCCTACCCTGTAGGAAGAATGGGCTGAGCAACAAGGGGGCACTAGGGGGCTGATGGGGGTCATGATACTGAGATCCTGCTGCGACTGTGGCCACTTTTACCCCTGGTGCTGCAGCATTTCCCCTACTGGCAATTCTGCAAGTCACAATGGCCACTTCACTGCAAAGAGGAAAACGGCTTTGCTGGGACACAATAGGCTCTTTTAGAGAGGTGCTGCTGCTGCTGCTGCTGCTGAGGCCTACATTAGGTTTTTACAGCCAGCATACCTTCATCAGGCCTCTCTTGTCAGTGATACGATGGGCTCTGTTTGCAGACAGCCACAGGGCAGAGTGTGGGAATAGCCACCATTTATCCCATACAACTCTCACGTTGAGCGCTCTCAGCAGCCAAGGACGTAGGTTGAGCAGGCAGGGTCAAACAATTACCCAGCACTATTTTCTCAGTTGTAATGAGCCAGGAATAGAGAAGCTAAATTGAGTGATGACTGCTGAAACCATTTTGTGAATCAAAGAAGAAACACAAAAATGAAATGGGCACTCAAATTCTATCACATTTAGCTTTATTGTGTTTTTATAGATGTTATGTATAATGCTTTCAAGCACTAACTGTATTTCCACCACATTTTCTTTGCTTTTGTAGTGGAAAATTGAATGCCTGAGAGCTAAGGTGTTAATTTTTATTTTTCACCCTGCTTCAGATTTTAGCTCTAATAGCTTTCCTGGCATTGATGTTTTTTTCTTTTTTTTTTTTTTAGTAGATTGTTTTGGGGGGTTTTTTGCCCTCTTGAGGTTTGTCAGCTGCGAATGAGGCCCTGTCATATTTCTGCAGATCTGTTCAGGTTGAGGTGGAAAAGTTGAGACGTGAAGGCTGAATGTGTTGGAATGATAGGAGGCGGAAAAGAGGGGGAGGAAGGAGGAAAGAGAAGCAGTGCAGAGTCACAGACCATCCATCCTTCCCTCCATCTCAGTCCAGTCATTTCAATCCAACTATTCATCCAGATCGCTTGAGCAAGACTTGCTGACTAACTGCTCTATTGCAGTGTAGGCTTTTCTTAAGTCTTTTGGAACATATCCCTTTCCTTACTTGGACATTTTTAGCCATTCACTGCACCGGTGTTTGTTGTTCTTACTTTTCTCCTACACCCCCTTTCAATTCTGAATCATGACACCATTCACAATGTATATTTTATTCTATTCACAGTTCAGTGCAGGGCTCTTTTCTCCTACTCATTGAGAATGAGCAGTAATAGCAATCATGGCTCATAAATTGTACTCAAACAAGATACAGTTAAGACCACCTACAACATCTTCATCAGCAGAAAACATATGCTCTCACATTATTAGACAGATTGGGTGATTGACAGGTGTATTACGTGCAGTTCACACGCTGCAGCACTGACACCACAGAGGTTAAGCTGTGGAATGTAATGTTGTTATACAACCTAAAACATTTTTGTAGCCAGTACTAGTTTAATTCAGCAGTGTTGATGTCAAAAGCTGCAGCCTCAAATCATGGCCCAGAAATCAAATAACCTTATATCTGATTGTTTTGGGATCAAGGCCACTCTCCCCATCAGTAGTGCTAATGTGGCGGTTTAGCACTTACCAGGTTTCCAAGTCTCTCTCGCTCTCTCTCTTTCTCTCTCTCTCTCTCTCTCTCTCTCTCAATGTCTATCTCTCTGTGCTCATCTCTGTCTCTTGCCCATTTCCAAACAGAGCAGTCCAGGATTCATCAGTGTTTTCCCTCTCTTCCAGGCTGCTGTGACACACAATTTGGCCTGGGTATTCAGGGACTGGCAAGCATGGTGACTCGTGCCTCTCACTCCCCAGCGAGGTCCTGGAATAACTCTGCAATTTGACATGGCTCCTGGTGTACAGCAAGCTGTAGCGTGTGGGAGACAGGAAGTGTGTGTGTGTGTGTGTGTGAGTGTGTGTCACAGATGGCATTAGCAGCAGAGATGCCTGTGCCTGTTTTGACAGAGCGAATCCCTGGAAATGTATCATGGATTTCCACCACTGCTGGGGCCTGTCGGTCTGTCAACCTTGTTGGGATTTCTGAAACGGAGGACACATTACAAGATTTTTGACACTTTCTTGCAGTTAGTGTAAACTTGCAGCTATTTCTACCTGGATTTCTAGTCTAGGGTTCAATAAAACGTCACTGGAGATTTGTTTTCCCTCAGTACATTACCTTCACAGAACAAATACTACACCAGAAATGCAGTTAAGTGGTAATGTTCCTCATACAGTAAGAAGGAATATCAATATCATCACAGTGACCAGCTTCTAGGCAGACAGAGAATCGGAGAATATTAACAGACAACACAAAAAATTGTAGAAGTGAGGAGAAAGACAAACAGAGGCAGATCATAGGAACCCAGCAGACCTCTTAGGTCTCACAAAACACAGATGCTGTGTTGAAAAGTCAGCCCCAACAAAGCCCTATCAAACTTCTTCAGAGTATTATCGATTGAAAGCTTTCTTTCTTGCCAAGCTGTTTTCTCCAAGGATGTTACTATCTGCAAGGCGGGCACTTTGCTCCAGTTACCTACTATTCACTCGCTAACCCTGCTCTGCCATCATCCATGAACCCATAAGACTTAGTCACACCTGTGTGGCCTGGAGCAAGTTAGTGAGGTGAGAGAGTGAGTGTTTTGTTCTCTCCTCTAACATTAACATCTCCATCTTCCTGGTTTATTCTTTTTGAAACAGGAATGGGGCTGTTGCATTTGCACAGTAGCGCAGGCTTTTGCAGTTTCCAGGGACATGCTTGGATTTGTAAAATGATCACATCAGCGCTTTGAAAATCATCCATTATTAATGACAGAAGACATCATTGTTCTCTTGTCGATGATGTCTGAATACATTAAGCAAGAATGTTAGATTGAACATTCCTTTTGGATATGTTTCTGTGTTTGGGCTACATTAATATTTACGCAGCCAATGATTTGTACAGAGAGGCCATTTTCACAGAACATTCCGCTACATTGATTTATAAGACACTTGTATATACAGTATATATAGCCTTGCAAAGCCATACTGCGTCTCAGAAACTCACTTGGTGCTATGACATTTATGTCAGGAAAACAAATACCTAGAACTGATTGAGCCCAACAGACATCTGCCAGCGCAATCAGGGATGTTGATGAGACTCAGATCCTGTTAATATCCAGCTACACTCTGAATAACAATTACATGAAGAGTTATGGATTATAGCATTGAAACACTCATTTGCAAAAAACTTTTTGTTTTTTTAACCAGTTAATAATTCTGAAATAAGCAAGGTAGGAGGAAAGTATTGGTTAGTGGTCAGTCACTTGTAAAAGGTAAAAATATTGAATATCTGTAGGATGCCTTACACACTTTTCTTGGCATCCTTCATTTATTTATCTTCGTACAGACTTCCTCTGTCCACTGCCTTCAGTTACATAAATGCTGAGTGTTAGCTCTGAGAATTTCAGTGACCTTCCTTGATATTATTAAGTGCTTATGGCCTATCCCACAGTGCATTGCACCTCCAGCCTCTCCGGTTCAGAGCAGTGCAGCTGAACCAGAAACAATGGGTGCAAGATGCACTGTGGGATAGGCCACAAGGACTCATGAGCACTGCGGTTGTACTGTGAGCTGCTGTCAATTTAGTATCCACACACAGCTCTCTACCCACATGCATTGTGTCAGCTCTCCCACACTGGCTTGTCTGTCTCAGTAAGCCAGACTAGTGTGTTAGTTGGCTAGGTTTAGGTTTAACACTGATTGCTATTACTATCTCTGTTTTATCTGCGTTAGTTAGCCTGGATAATCATGTTGCATTACATAGATGATTCCAGATGAAAATACTACTCTTGTAGAGTCAATATTTTTAACAGTC
Organism: Mastacembelus armatus; assembly: GCF_900324485.2. Lineage (NCBI taxonomy): Eukaryota > Metazoa > Chordata > Actinopteri > Synbranchiformes > Mastacembelidae > Mastacembelus > Mastacembelus armatus. The sequence goes on along the minus strand of NC_046650.1, from coordinate 4,142,750 downwards.
TTAGATCATTTGCTCCATCTAGCTGTAAAACATGGTGTCTAACAAATTACAGCTAAGATGTTAGTTGATCATTAATATCAATAATGAATTAAATTAGACTATTAATTGTGTTACAAAACTCCTCACATCGATTGGTTTTGTGTTAACTGTTGCGCTTATATTTCATCACTGCAGCTCTGGAGAACATGAAACCAACTTTTTAAATAGAAATCTTTTTACAGAGTCAGTACGTGGTACAATGTTAATGGAAAGTAAAGTATGTTCAGTGTGTACTATTATTGCTGTGCTGCTAAGCCCTTTTATTTATGCATTTACATTAACTGCACTTCACTTTCAGCAGCCCTCTTTAGCCTTGGCTATAGAAGCAGTGTTTTCTTTGCACTGTTCTAATGTTCTGTATTGCTCAGACTGAATTACCATGGTCATCTCTTATTCATGAAATGTAAGAGCACTGTTGATGCTAATTATATATTTGTTTTTCATACATACTTTTAAAGTCTAGCTTATTTAATATCTTGACATTATTGGACTAAGCACACCCTAGCGCAATTTATGCAGCTTTTGACTTGTGAATTTCTGAATTTACATACTATGGATTGTACATAAACAAACAGTTGAGTTCCTTTTCCGTTATTACTGTTTGCATTATTCCTTTTTTTTTACTTCTGTAATTAGAAGAAAGCACTAGTTCAGCATTAGTATTAGGCAAGCATTCTGTATTCTGGCAAGCCAGCTGTAATTTTTAGTATTTTGCAGATAGGCCACTCTGTCTGTGAACAAGAATATTCAGTCAATGTCCTTATTCAGAACAGGGACATTCAGTTGCATATTATCAAAAGTGTAAGTAAACAGCCTGACAGTTGCTTTCATGCATGCAAACGTAGCCAGTGTTTCATTACCTTGGACAGCTCCCCTCCCCAACACACTCCCCCTCCACTCTCCATCTCTCCTCCAAACCCGCCAACAGTCTCTAAGGGAGCAAGAGGGTTTCAGCACCTCGGATAGCTCCAGGTCCTGGCCTGCTGCTCATTCTTTTTCACAGCTCTATCACAGAGGAGCTGTTCTTTCTAGTTCCACTCACTCTCCATCATAGTTTGCACATTTCTGTGTGTACAGCAGACATGGGGCTCTGTTTTCCTGAAACATAGCTCAGATACAAATGCATAATAGTGTGAATAGTGTTTAAAAATCATTATATAATAATTAAATATTCATATGTATTGTCATTAAACAAATTAACAGGCAGCTGATGTATGTTGGTGTGGCAGCTGCTGAAATTTGGATAAAATTAAAATAGGAGATTTAAAATATTGGAAAAATACCTATTTTATGCCTTTGAAGTTCAGTGAACATAAATAAGTGTATTTATAAAAGAGCAGTTCTTATCTATTCCATGGGAAAAATAAACAGCCCCTATATCTTTAAACAAACACAAACAAAATTTTTGGATTTGGAGATTTCTAGTTAGTATTTATAAAAAGCACAAGGTCATTTAACATTAAATCCTTGTATCTCATCAGAATATTTAAATTATTAATGAAGGTATGCAGCAGGCTGTGGCAGCAGTGCATAAAGTCAGCAGGCTCTTGGAGAGGTGTGAGTGTGGTCCTGTGCCATGGAGCTAGTTCTGAGGAAAAACAAGGGAATATAATCCACTGAAATTAAAGGTGGTGTTTCTATATCTGAATAAACTATCAGTGGGTTTTATTTGTTTCTATAATTTTTCATGTGTATTGTGTCCAGAAAGTGTATTTAATTATGGATCAGGTCTTAAATCAACAGGTTGAGTCAATCACAGAAATGATTTGAGATAATTACAGATAGATTAAAAAAAACCTGAACTTGTTTTACAAACTTTTTTCTAACATGAATTATTTGTTCATGGCATATCAGTTACATTTTATTTAGTGTTTATTTTGTATTTTTAATTTTCAAACAACTTTTGTTGAGTTGTTATGTAACATTGTATTTGTTATTATAAGGAAGTTTGGGTGTAGTGAACACAGAATTTCAGTCAACAGCGAGCACCAAAATTGCACTGTGTGGCATAAACATAGCCTAAACTTCTGCCACTTCTACTATTGGTGTAAACAAAATTATTTGGTGCCATGAAATTACCAGTGCAGATGCATGAAAAATAGACTTTTGCAGAAGGAAAATTGAGTTAAAAACTGGCATAGTGCCTGCAGGAAACGAGAGCCCATGGTACTCTGGAGTTGTTGTTGGTAGAGATCCTTGACCAGCTCTTTGCAGAAGCTTCTTTAGCTTTTTATAATGGATTAGAGGTGTATATGTGTAGGTCTCAACATGTGTGTTTTAGGGAGACCTGGACTGTGCCCATGTTTCAGCTTTTTCTTCTTCTCTGCTGTCACCTTTCTGTCTCTTTCTGCCTTTAATTTCCTCTAATGAGTCTGTTTTGGCCCTGTTGTTGTTTACCTTCCTAACAGTGCTCATGCTTTTACTCACTGCTGTTGCAGAAATTAATGGCAGGTCTCAGGAAGTAAACAACCATGAAACGACCCAGTCAGGCCTATTTCTAAATACAATACAAAGGTTGTGTGTGTGTGTGTGTGTTGGACTGGTGGTGGCTTAAGCTGCTGTTTTTATTCATTATTGACTTATGTAAAGCCATTGGGAAGAACTTGCAGCCCTTGTGGGATAAGACTACTATGATTATGCCTGATTTACAGCATTCAGCTCTCAAAGTGATGACTGTGCAAGACCCCCACCACCCACCGCCACCACACACGTCTTACCTCCACCCTGGTTTTTTCCTAACCTCCCTTCTGCATTGCATCTAGCAATGTGTTTTTTTAATTCAAGCCAGACTTGAGATCAGCATAATGAAGGCTTTGGGCGAGAACTGCTGAGTGGAGCCCTTTGATGTTTGGACTACTGGTTTTGCGTCAGGTCACGGTGTAAATATAGTGATGAGGTCATGGAATATTAAGCCCAAGCCTCTTAGAGCACTTAAGGTGGCTGCAGAATATCTATGTAAGCTCTTTTGAAGTGCATAAATTTTGTCAGATGGCATGTGCAACGCTGTAAGTTTTTTAGTGAAGGAAATACTGTGGTGATTTATGGAATATCATAGCATAGCAGTTGTGCTCAGTGTACAACAACAGCACAGAACCATGGTATGTGTCTGTGTGTAAGTGTGCAAGAATATATCTCAGTACATTACACACATCAGGTTGCTGTTTTAAATATTCATCAGACAGGATCAAATATGTTTTGTACCAAACCACATTTGCAAAATAATCCCAACTTGTGTCAGCAAGATTAATCATATCCTTCACTCAATGGATATATATATATATATATGTCATATACAACATATATATATATGTTAAGTGAAAATGTCCAAATTGGGCCCAAAGTGTCAATATTTTGTGTGAGCACCATTATTTTCCAGCACTGCCATAACCCTCTTGGGCATGGAGTTCACCAGAGCTTCACAGGTTGCCACTGGAATCCTCTTCCACTCCTCCATTATGACATCACATAACCTTGCGCTCCTCCACCTTCTGTTTGAGGATGTCCCACAGATGCTCAATAGGGTTTAGGTCTGGAGACATGCTTGGCCAGTCCATCACCTTTTACCCTCAGCTTCTTTAGCAAGGCAGTGGTCGTCTTGGCGGTGTGTTTGGGGTCGTTATCATGCTGGAATACTGTCCTGTGGATCAAGTCTCCAAAGGGAGGGGATCATGCTCTGCTTCAGTATGTCACAGTACATGTTGGCATGTACATGTTGGCATTCATAGTTCCCTCAATGAACTGTAGCTCCCCAGTGCCGACAGCACTCATGCAGCCCCAGACCATGACACTCCCACCACCATGCTTGACTGTAGGCAACATACACTTTTCTTTGTACTCCTCACCTGGTTGCCGCCAGACACACTTGACACCATCTTGGTCTCATCAGACCACAGGACACGGTTCCAGTAATCCATGTCCTTAGTCTGCTTGTCTTCAGCAAACTGTTTGCAGGCTTTCTTGTGCATCATCTTTAGAAGAGGCTTCCTTTCCCAAAGACAACCTCTGGATATGACGCTGAGCATGTGCACTCAACTTCTTTGGTCGACCATGGCGAGGCCTGTTCTGAGTGGAACCTGTCTTGTTAAACCACTGTATGGTCTTGGCCACCGTGCTGCAGCTCAGTTTCTGGGTCTTGACAATCTTCTTATAGCCTAGACCATCTTTATGTAGAGCAACAATTCTTCTTTTCAGATCCTCTGATAGTTCTCTGCCATGAGGTGCCATGTTGAACTTCCAGTGACCAGTATGAGAGACTGAGAGCAATAACACCAAATTTAACACACCTGCTCCCCAGTCACAGCTGAGACCTTGTAACACTAACGAGTCACATGACAACAGAGAGGGAAAATGGCTAACCAGGCCCAATTTGGACATTTTCACTTAGGGGTGTACTCACTTTTGTTGCCAGCAGTTTAGACATTAATGGCTGTGTGTTGAGTTATTTTGAGGGGACAGCACATTTACACTGTTATACAAGCTGTACACTCACTACTTTACATTGTAGCAAAGTGTCATTTCTTCAGTGTTGTCACATGAAAAGATATAATAAATTATTTACAAAAATGTGAGGGGTGTACTCACTTCTGTGAGATACTGTATATATATATATATATATATATATATATATATATATATATATATATATATATGGCTTTTGTTGTCCCCGGGCACCACCTGTGACTTGGGGAAGGGTGAAGTCACCATGCTGATGTGGCAGCATGATGCCTTTCCAACCCCTACAGATGGTTGTGTTAGGTGATGGCATGGGACAGGGACAGCTGCTGGGTGTCACAGCAACTGAGGGAGGGACAGAGAGTGAGAGAGGTGAAAGGGTAAGAAGAAGGCAAAGGCAAGGAGTGATTACAATAGTATTTATGTTTTCTTAGCACTAGCAACATACACATTGAATACTAACATCCTGAATGAAAGGGCTCATTTCATTCTTGACTTTATTTGTTGTCCATGTGGTGTAGGCAAACAAAGTAACTCACCACTTTGAGAGGCACTAGGATACAAATGTACCCTTGTAATTCTTAAATGTCACCTTCTCACAAACGAAGGCGATGTGCCCATCTGTTTACTATGGAGGATGTGCAGCTACACACAAAGGGCAAAGTGCAGTCAGTCAGGACCACAGGCATCTTCTAATCAATGTTAGCTTGGGTTTGTATGTTAAGTCTGAGGAGCAGGATAAGTGGAGAAAGTAGAGAGAGTAGTTAAAGGTGGAAAAGGCATGATAACAATAAAAAGAAATGAGGAGAGAAATGGCCAAGGTAATGGAAGTGCTTTTTGGAAGAGGAGAGATGATTTGGTAAGAGGGAGGAAGGAGTTGAGAAAGGGTGGGGGGGGGAAATGTTCCTCTCTCCACTTAACACAGTACGAGTCTATCACAAAGAAGAGACAGAGATGGAAAGGAAATGAGGTTTGGTGAGGGTGCAGAGAGCAACCTGTGGTTTGACATTGGCTCACCTTGGATGCCAGTCATCTGGAAGGAGAAGTTTTCTGTCTCCCCTTGGTCCACTCCCTGCTGTTTTAATGAATTTACTGAGGCCTTGGGAATGGCTAATTCACTTATTTATGGAGGTAGCAAAACAGGTGGCTCCAAAATTCACCTCTAGCAGTCATTTCCTAGAGGGGATCAAATAGTTCTGCAGGCTGGTGCTTGTGCAATTTGTTTAACATTTTGTGGGTTTGAATCCAAATCATGACCTTTCATGTTTGTCTCCTGAGCTTTCTTCCATATATTAGCTTATAAAGTGCATCAGCTATTTGAGGGTTTTTTTAACCCAACTTCTGCAAGAAATTTGAGCCTCAAATCACAAGTTAGTGAAGAAACAGGTCTCATGGTAATGTTAACACCCACAAGTTAGTTGAGGGTTTCCTTTCCATCTTCTTCTGTGCCATATCATAACCAAACCATGCCATCCTTCATTCAAATGGTTGAGTGATTGTGCTGCGTCAAATAGGCAGCCCTCAAACTCCGGGGGGAAGTATCCACAGAGACATGGTGAGCTACAAGGTGCGGGGGCAGTTTCTTGTGGGAAGTGATGTGGAGGAGTGAGGAGAATGCAGCTGTCATCCATCCCTATTAAGAGGAGACGTGAGAGGGAAGAGAGCCAGTAGGGGGGAGACAGGAGTGAGACAGTAAGTCACAAGACAAGAGAACAGAGAATATGCCTTTAGATTCAACATGAGCTTGAACGTATCAATAAGTTTTTGTTCATGTCAGCGAGGGGCGGTGAAGGCGAGAGCGAGACAAAGAGTGACTACATCTTGAGAAAGAGATCATTACCTCCTAGACAGTATTAAATGCTAAACATATTACTGTAAACCGCAGACGATAGCTTTCTCAACCCTTTGGGCCTTTTCCTCTCCTCTGACTCCTGGAAGGGGGAGGAGTGCGGGGGCAAAAGACTGAGTATGTCAGAGCAAGCTGTAGGCCGCCTGCCTGTCTGAAATTGCTAAGAGATCAATCTCCTTTGCCATTTTTTTTCCTTTTGGTTAGTATGGCTCGATTCAGTAAAAAGAAAAAAAGACATGTAATCATTTTTCGATTTCATTTTTTCCCTTTGGATTTTTTTTTCATAGTGGAGCACTTAAAATATGCAGAAGCTCAAGTTGTGCGGATGAAGTTGACATGACTGACTCTGACAAGATGGGCTGATGGAAAAGCATGGCCAGAGGATGTAGGAGAACAGGGCTGTGGAATTTTTGATAGATTTTGCTCTGTGTCAGATCGCTGTATTCAGTGGGCTATGTTAGCATTTGACTGGGGATGTAATAAAAAGGCAGCTCATGTTTTTAGTGACCATGAACAGCCAATGTTGCTTTTTTCACTGTAACTTTGAGAAATTGTATACAAAAAGGTAATAATCAGACCTGAATATGGCTCTAGGGAAACCAATCCTCTCTGGGATTTGGGATTTTTGGGATTATTCACCTAAAATTCTATTAAAATAGCCTATTCACATTGAATAAAAAGTGGAAAAGTTAAATAGTAGTCGGAAAGTCCATAACTACAGCTGAAGCCACTATGAGGTTACAATAATGTGGTTAGTTTCAGAGAGAGTCAACGTGGCCCCGCCCACTCCCAGACACCTGTGGTCTCCACATAGCACATACGGTGCTGGGGATAATGAGGAGGAACTACTCCAGGAGAGAGTTTACGTTTTGACGCAAAGGATGTGTTTCTGTGAACTGCATAAGAGCCAAATGTTTGGTTTTAAAGGAGTGTTAATTGTCCAAGCTGCTAGCTTCACTGTTTTGAGCATGAAGCGGGACCTCCTGAGTGTTTATTTTTTAAATCTTCTGTTGTTTTCATTAACATTATACAAAGCTGTGTGTCTGTATCACATTAGCTTCAGCATTGTTTGTGGATTTGGGAAAAAAAAAAAAAAAACATTGCACAGAAAGCTCAAGTTCAGGACTATTTAGCTTCATTGTTGATACTAATTAGTTAACCTTTGGCAGAGCTGGAGACATATTTTCAGGTTTGGCATAGTAACATTAGATATCTGCGCAGGCTGAAGTGAGATGGTGCAATGCTGGCAGTTACATGTGTTCACACAAACCTCATAATAATTAGTGACAAAAAATATTTAAGTGTTTTATTAATAAAATACACTTAGGAAATAAGTCAATAAAGCAGTACTTGGTTATACACAGTCCTGAGAAATACCCAGAAAAATAGTTAAAAGTATGTGCAGTAGTATCAGGTAGTGTCAGGTCTTAGGTATTGTGATTTAATAGTTTGTGTTATGTGTCACATGTAAAAGCACTGCAACAGGTGGTTTCCCTAATGTGCTTCACTTTCATACCGGGAGCCCATTCTGTTAATGTGTCTTATTTTGAAAGTCTCTGTTATGTTTTACATTCACTGCATTACAGTGACACAGCAGGCTCAGTATAGGCTTCATGGTTTTGTGTGATGTCTGCGGTGGCTTTCTTGAGACAGGCTAGTTGTAGTAAAGATTTCATCCCACTAATCATGTTGTGTTGTAAGAGTTTATTAAAGTTGTGAATTGAAAAAAAATCAGTCTTGCCATTTGGTTTGAGTGAGGCAATGATTGTACGTACATTGTTTAAAATCCACGGCACAATTTTAAGAAGAAAAAATTCTACTAACATTGTAGAATAAAAACATAGTTCAGTTTTTATAAGATGACTAATATAAATCACAGTTGGATCAGAAATACTAAACAGAAAAATATTTTGTTTTTGAAGTGAGTATCTTAAATGTTTTTGCTACAAGGTCTTGGTGTTATAATGTTGCCCTGAAACCCAGAGTTCTAGAGAGGGGGAGCTTTCTTTCTGCAGGGATATGTGGTGTGAAACAAAGTGATTAGGAGAAGCTGCTTCTCAGTGTAAATTATGTTTTTTTAGATCTGAGGTGAGAGTGCATTTGGCATTGCCGTGAAATACACTGCAGGGTTTAGAGAGCGTTTTCACTGCCTCAAGTCAAGTGGCTCAACTGTGGTTGCTCATTAGTGATGTCATGACTGGACATATGACATGAAACATGCCCTGTGGTGCCAAATTAAAAGGTCAATCATCTCTGGATTTATGCTTCATTGGTTTCCCCTTTGGACTCCGGGTCATCTTACTCAGGTGTGTGTTTGTCATGCTGTGTGTCTGTGCTTTAGTTTGCATCTAGGGCTTTCAGTGTTGTCAGTGTGTCCAGTGATAGATATGCTTATGTTTTTGTCTGTGTGTTACTATAGGTTTGTGTATTTGCGTAAGAGTATGAGTGGGTGAAAGGGAGTGTTCATGGATCTTAGCCTGGGGTTAGGAAACATCATCTTTTCTCGTTTACAGGGAAGGGATGTCTCAGAGTGTAGTCTGCCTTTTTCAAAGCTGCTGCCCATTGGTATGTGAAGGCTTTATAATTGAATTAACCCAGGCCTTATGGTCCAATGTTGGAGACACGCTGAGTTCCAACGCAACATTGCTTGCTCATAATTTGTGAAAGGAGGTCAGGAAGAATTGCATGTGAAAGTATTTGCACTTGATGAAAATGGACACAGGATGATGTGTCTGTTTTTTGCGGGAGAAAATATGGATATTTGTGTTTTTGAGATCAAAATTCAGCATCTTTACTATTGGACCACCAGGTTACTTCAGCCTAACTGAAGTCACTGTGTGACTGCTGCTAGATTTACTTTACAGCCCTGCGTGTGGTGACGATTGCTTCATCACGAGGCCCCTTGTAAATCTCAGATTGTTTAACAGTTGATGGACACGTCTATCAATCAGTCTGGGGCACTAGGGAGCCTGACAATTGCTGTTGTTTATCCAGCTTAGAGTAGCTGTTTATTTTTACAAGTTAAGATATCATGTTGTTCATGTCAGGCGCCGATCAGTGTGCACCAAATCTCTAATGTGTCCCTGTCCCTGTCTCTGTTTGTATGTCTGCCTGTACTATATCCTGCTTATATCCCCTCCCTCCCTCTGTCACACTCACATATAGACATGCCTGCACACAGTGTACAGTGATTGCCCATGGGTGGTTGTTACAGCTGAAAATCCTGGGGTGCAATCATTTATTTTAATTGATCTTCTGTCAGTTTAGCATAGTTTAACATAGCCACCTAAGGATCAAAGAATCAAAGAAAAAAATAAAATAAACAGCACTTTCCTGATGAACTGTGTATGGTATGCTACGTCGCTCAGAGATAAAATACTGCAGACCAACTGCATCTTATGTTCTTATAGGTATCATTTTTGTGCTGCTGAAAGTGTCAGAGAATCTGTACCTTTGCATTTACTTATTGCCTGCTGTATTGCTTTCTTTGCATTCCAATCTCACAGCGGATCACACAAAATATGCTTAAGACGCATTTCTGCCTCACACAGTGTGGCTGCAGTAATATGTTCACTTGTAATGGTTCACAATCAGTTTGGAAGACTGTAATTTGACGGTGGTACTGTGGAGGATGTTGGCGTGGATAATGAGGATTAAATCACAGATGGGTCAGGAGTGTTTTCCGAGTACAGTGTTGAGACACCAATGTGGTTTGGTTTGTAGTGTACACACACAGACATGCTGAGGAGGCCAATTGGTTAAGACCCCATGCTGTAACAGACAAATGCATGTTTAAGATGTCATTGTGCATAATTTAGCATGAGCAGGCTGTCTTATTGGTGATGTGCTTAGCGGTATGAATTAGCTGTCTGTGTACATTATCAAGTGTTTGCTCATATGGAGTAGATCCACGAGTGGGCTAATCTACCCTGTGGATTACAAATGAAAGTGTGGTATGTGACATACATGACAGCCCTGCCCACTAAAGATGAAATAGATTCAGTGCAAACTTTGTAGGATTTTCAGTGGGGACCAGGGGTCTCATTTATAAAACTGTGTGTGGGTTCCTTAGTTGTGTCCAAAAGCCAAAAATCATAGATCACCTAGAATTGTGCACATGTGAATCAGTGTCATGATCCTACTCAACCATAAACCAGAAATAAATAGTCAGAGCAAAGCATCTCATGACGTTTGAGCTACATATTAATGAGCCTGTTATGAAGCTGTTCATGGCAACAGGTGTGAAAAGGACAAAGATGTACATATGTGATATACAAGGACATATGTGAATAAATGCACTTTAAACATGGTTAAATGTTTGACTTCTGAAACTGGCTGTGTAATTGCACATAGCCTATTTCCATCACCAGTGTCTTATTCATAGCGGAGTAAAATAGTACAGCAGAAAGAAATCGACATCTGTCAAAGGCAAATGTTGCATATAATCATCTCAGTACAGGCCATCCAGAAGCTGTGACTAAAGAGTGCACATTAAAGTATTGCTGCAATTATGATTATTCTGTGACAATTTTCTCAAAAGACATATATACCATCATACTACCACATGGACACACTTATTCTGTCCTTCCGACAAAATCTGTCGTATGTGGAGAAAAACTGGGCCACCATCATGTTTAACAGGCTGTGCACGCTCTCTACACATCGTCATCACTTTCTGGCAGAAACTTTTTGGCACAACACTGGGCCTTCCCCTCTTCCTGCACTCCGGGAGTGGACAGTTTGATGGTGGGACAGCACTGATTAAATATAGAGAACACATTTTTACAAGAAGGTGTTTGTGAAACTATCACTCACTACAATTGCAAATGGATTTATTCTTCATGATAATCTAATGTAATTGAAGGTATGATGTAGAATGAAATGAAATGTGTGTGAGGCATCAATCCTTACAGTCGTTCCGCACACATTACATTTCTACAGCATGATTTCAGTTCACCGCCTCAACATCTGTGCTGCCAAATTCCCCTCGTCTGCAGAATGTGCGTATGCATGGGTCAGATTTTATGTTCAGGTGTGCACATTTTCCCATCAAATTAGTTTTTTTATAGATTACAAAGTGTGTGTAGGAAGTGACTAACAACCCTATCAGGCCCTGTGTTGTGCAAAGGCTCATTTGTAAATGAGGCCTCAGGGCTACTAAATTGAAACCTTGTGGGCCTTATTGGGAAGTTTACATTATAGTTGTGGTTGTTGTTTGAAAATGTTATACTTCACTAGTTTGAGCCCACTAGAAACATTTTAATTACAACAAATTCATTTAGCTGTGTTAAAAAACGAGGAGTTACGATGCTTAGCTGGAGAGAAGAGAAGCAGGAAAAAGGGAATATGAAGGGCATGGAAAGGGAAGAAGAAAACTGACATGACAGGAAGTTGAAGCGTATAGTCATAGGGGCTGTATATAGAGGAGCTTAAATTAACTGTGGTAACTGAATTCCACACATTCTGTTTGTGTCTTGCTTGAGACTCAGGCAAAACATATTGCTGTCATTTAATATCAAACAATATTCAGATATTCAAATAAAAAGCTTATGCTGAACAGTCCCTCTGGCTTTATCGGAACAACTGGCTATCCTTGCCTTTCCTCCTCTTCATCTGGTTTCTCTATTTGTGGTCCCTCTCCTCCCCTGCTGAGTGTGTTTTAACACTGTCGTATTTCAAGACAAACACAGCTTGAGGGGCATTTTGACTCCCCTGGGCAGCGTCTGTGTTTAATTGATGTGCATCCAGCAGTTAGGACAAGAGACCATATGCTCTCTTACTCTAGCTCTCTTTGTCCTATATATGTAGTCAGTTTCCTTGTTTGTCACTGTCTTTCCAGTTCAATTCACTTTAATTTATTCTGTTGTTGCCATGAATGTTAGACGAGTATTGTCAAATGTCTATGTGTATGTGTATGTATAAGAATATGTTTGAATGTAGGTGGGAGTGCTAATGAAGGCGCTGGGATAGAGTGTTGCCATTCTGCAGTGACTCAGTATATTGTGTAAAAACACGTGTGTAGCATTGGTGTTCAAATAACGGATCGATGTAAACTAAACAAGCAGCTAACACAGGCTGTCTTTCCCCTCTTTGGGTTGTGTCACACACAGTTTGGCACTGTTTGGTTTGGCAAGTGACTGATCTGTTTATATGATTTGCAGCCAGTCATCATGGCTGCCTGCCGCTTGGGCGACATATCCCTCTCTGTGTGGTGTTCCTGGGGACATTAATCAAATGCCTAATGGCTAAAAACAGGGACCAGGGCACTCTCTTCTCGAGACTTCTAGAAGGGTTTTGGCCAATTAGAATTTGTGTACCAAAAAGTACAATTTTGTTGTTACATAAAGCTGTTATCTTGGAAATTCAAAGTTTTATCCTAAAACAAAAATTGTCTTTTTGAAATGAAATATGAAAAAGTGTGTGATTGATGTTGCGCCAGAAAGGATACATTTATTGAATATATACTGTAGGTATACTGCTGTGTTATACAAGATACAATTTATTAAATCCTGAAGGGAAACTCAGGTTATAGCTACTCACCAGATGCCTACAATTGTGTAGATGGGATTCAGCGTGTCCTTCTGAGTGAAGCGTGTCTCTAATCTCTCAGCTCAGTTTGTGGCACTTTGTTCCCTCCTTGAGATATTACTGGCATGAATTGCAGAAGTGTTTTACAAGCAGCAAACATGGTAAATGAAGTTACAAAATAGCTGGTATTACCACATCTGTACAATGCTTAACACTGACTGAATATGAGTGGCAGTTCAATTTTAATCACCCCTCATAAGCAGCGATCATTGAGGTAAACAGTGCATGGGGATGGGATAATTAATAATCAGTCCCTCATCTTCAATTAGCTGACTATTGGAGAAACGGAAGGGAATATTCCAATCACTGAGCTGCTATAAAGGCGGCATGTTGATGACACATCATAGCTAAAGACTTCCACCATCCCAGGGTCTAATAGGCAACATCTTGTTAGTAATCCCTCAGTGGATAGTCTGAGAGGGAAGAGCAGAGGAGCAAGAGAGACAGAATATTTATATCATATTAATGTATAGTTTGTTTTTATCAGTGCACATGCAACCGGTCAGTTTGTGGATGTGCACTGAATTTGTTTTTCTATCAGAGGCAAAAAAGAATGAATCAGTATGGTGGTACTGCACTGCATCAGCAATTTCAGTCTGCAAACAGTGGCACCACTTTCTCAAATCAATCGGTCACTGAAGTGATCGATCAGCGGTGATATGCTCAAGCCGTTTGGCTTAGTTAACCTTTCTGTTCGTTTAATGAGCTATGTGTGTCACTGCAGTGACTGACGTTACACAAGACAAGTCAGAATGCATGTTGACATAGTACACAGACTGTTCTGTCTAACCTGAGTTTATTTATCCTGCTTTATCGCGACTGATGTGGACCAGAGACAGAGGCAGTTCGAGTTTACAGGTTCGTTTTCTCCTAAACACCTGTTACTTAGAACACAACCTTACTCAACATAGCCCATTGGATATGAGCAATGGGATTTTTTTTCTTGTATTTCACTCCCTAGTCAGTTGGCATTATCCTTGAATTCATATGCTGAAGGAGGAAGAAAGGCTATTGATCTGATGTCAGACAGAGATGAAGTAAGGGAAGGAGGGAACAAAAGAGAGGAAGCGTGAAAGCAGAAAACAAACTGAGTAAGGGAAATTACATTAACTTAGAATGAAACAATAAAGAAGAAGGGAGCTCATGGAAAGAAATAGTCTTCCTATGAAGGCTAGCATGCAGCAGCTGTCAGATTAATGCAGGGGGAACGATGGTAAGCTGAGATGAGACGGCTGAACTTTTCACTGCCTATCCCCCAGTTCCCTTTGGTGGCAACGTGGCCACTTTTTCAAAAGGCATCAGCTGTCACTCTGCATGAACCTGGGCATCACCACTCTCCCACTGTCAGTTCACAGTGCCAGTCCCCTGTGATGCTGGCTAACAGTTAGCTGGCAGCACAACGACAAAGGATGATGACAATGGCTACTCCATGCAGCACATTTACCTCAGATCACTTCCTCCTTCACGTCTGATCTTCCAATGGGAGTTCTCAGGTGACAGTTCGTTAGCAGTATGGCAACCGTGGGAGTGAGTGGGCATTCCCCTCTCAGAGCTAGATAGGATCATCATAGACACATTTTTCAATTGCTATTGTACAGTGCTGCTCAGTTGTACTAAGCCAGCTTTTGGTCTTATACAATGATGTTTGATGGATGGGGTCTGAATCTGAATCGACAAAACTTTGTTCAACTTAGTCTTGTTAATATGTTACTAATTTAATTGGTCCTTTGATTATAAGTCTGACAGTTACACTAATAGAAACTCTAGTAATGAGCCACTGAACCTAAACCGTGGACATTCAGCTGTATTAAAGGGCTGTAGGGGTTTCACTACATATTTTCACTGCTCTGTGATGTACTGTAACCCTGCGCTCACTCATTTGTTACTGCGGTGCTGTGCTGCAGCTGAACAAGTAAAAACAATAAAAAATAATAAATAATACTGGTACTAAAATAGTACTGCTTCTGCTTTAGCATTCATCAAATAAATAAATCACTTTTGTTTTAAGTGCAGAGTGAACTTAGCATTACCTGACGGTGAACTGGTTGTTGCACTGCTGCATCTTACAGAATGTGTGACTGCGGCTGAGCACGTGTCCCTCTCATGTTATCAAATATAATAAGTTTAACATGTTGAACAGTAGATAAATATTTCAATAAAGAACTTGTCTTTCCCTCTTTTTCATGACTAAACTTTTGCAAATATGCAGTCATTTTTTTGTGGTTAAGCCAGTCCATCATATTTGTTCAAAGTTAATACTTTACATATTGTTTACAGCAGTGTTGCTCAGTTGTCATGAGTTTGTATACATCTGTTTTTGCCATAAGCTGTAGTTTAAGAGAAGAATAACAGTGTAAATTAGAGGATGTGAATGACATATTTGATCATTTGTAAACCCAGGTATTTTACAAACTTAGAACCATAATAGAACCAGCCAACTGGAACCCATCGGAGTGGCATAGGAAAAAGCAGCTATGGTAGCAGATGTGGTGAAGAGTGAAACAACTCACGGTCAGTACTCTTTTGTTTTCAGACGGCTTGAATATATACTCTAAGACAGACAGACTTAATGTTTTAATTAGCTGGTAATGGAGTTCTGTGGAAAGGAGGATAAATATCAAACACATCTTCAGTGGTTTCAAAGTCCATTATATCAGGAGTAGAATGGTCACTTAAACACCAAGTGAGGTAGAGTGTGATCCTCTGGCTTCCTGGAAATTTAATTCTGACAAAACTGCAGACAAAAACAAGTCTTAAATGTGATGATGTAATTGCAAAGTACAGCATAATGAGGCTGGCAGACTTGGATTGAAAGCTATGTTTTTCTTTAATTAGATCAGTATTGGATTATGAAAGTGGCATTTGTATCTACAGCCAAAAAACCTCTTCTAAAACATCTAGGCTCAGTGTTGCAGTTATATTAGGAGGAGCTTTTAAAATCCACTTGCGCAGAAGCTTTGCAGGTAGCAATAAAGGAAGTAATTTACAATTCAAAAACCAACCAGTGATCAACTACTGGATTCCTTTAGAAGGATACAATGTATATAGCTTTGCAATTATGGTTATTAAGTCATGTTTTGAAATAAAAAAAACTCTAGACCTTTTAAAATGTGCTTTGATTTCCACTTCACAAATATTACTACTCATACTATCAGTAGTAACTGCTCTCAAACCCATGTAGTTCTTTTAAAAAAAAAAAAAAAAGATTTGTACTGCACTGGCAGTCAGTGTTCATTAACTTGTTAATTAAAGATTGAATTCCAAGCCCAATCTTTCCAGTTTTCCAGTTCAAGTTTCGTACCTTTGCCTTGGATAATTCAGGGTGGAATGGGATTATTTCCTGTAGAATGTAATCAGAGAGCAGAGGTGGGATTAGTGAAGCATTCTCCACATCTGATTCCATTAATTCTTAATTATTGGCACACAGAATGGAAAGTTATTTTTCAGACATAAGACATTTGCACACAGATGGAACTGAAATGATCATGGGCTTCATTTGCTGCCCCAGAATAGGGTAGTACAGTATAAAACACCAAGCTTCTCATAGAGAAGTTGATCGATTGACAAGCAAAATTTAACACTGAATTCAAAATGAAATGATTCTGTAATTTACATTTGTTGTACACTTTCAATCACTGTTTCAGCAATCATGGAAATTTCTATTAACCCACATTTTGTGGTACTCTTACATTCATGCCCAGATGTGTTAGTGTCTGATGTGGGTATGTGGATGGATATATGTTCACCGAATTCTTCTTCCAGATTCTCCCACAATAAGGCAATTTAGTCACAACATTTATAGTGGAACAGATTAGAGAATAATGGAAGAGGGAGAGATTGAGAAACAGATGAGATGAGATGTTATCTTCCGTTACTTTGCACATCTTCACTGTATAGCAGCCAAAATAGTAAAATGGTTTGTATTCACATTTCATGCAGAAGTGGCTTGAATCCAATTTCCTTTCATCCAAGTGACTTGAATCATGGCTGTGTGAACAATCCAATTCAGATTTTTTTAATCAGATCTGGATCACTAACATATGTGGCCTGATTCATGTCTAATCTGTGACTATGGGACTGCTGTCTGAGCAGTCAGATCTAATTTCATGTGGGTATTTTTTAATGTTGCACTGGTCTGCACAGCTTGTAAATGTGAATGTAGGGTTGCTACATTAACAATGCAGTTGATTAATCAAGGTTTGATATTTATGCATACTTACTCAATTGCTGGACATCATGATATCCAGATGTAATGTGCCTAAAAAACAGACTCGAGCAGACGTATTTTCAATTTACCCATAGCATACAGTGTTACCTCAAGATGAACCTTTTGTTGCACTGCTACAGGTCACACAATCTGACGGCCCACTGAGTATAGCATAACATTGGTAATAGGCTGAGGCTAAGCACTTGTCCTGAAGATATCAAAAATGACTTTTTAGTTTAGCCTGGTGGGCAGTAGATAAATATTTGAACAAAAACTTGCTGTTCCCCCTACCTTGTGAATACTGTCCAATAAATTGTGTATTTTGCAGTTGTAGTGTTGGCTTGAAGTTTTTTTGACTTGAGAAATCTGTTTTGGTGTATTTGTTTACAACAACTTTGCCAAGTTATTGCACTTTTTTTTCTTTGCTGATGCTTTTAGTGTCAGAGAGAGGTAAAAGATACTAAGCAAAGAACAAGAGTTAAATATTTATAAGGGATTCATTCTGCAGCATACACTAATAAATCTGGATATTTTTCCATCTTGGAACTGGAGTCAAACTGGAGCTGCTTAATAGTGGGGTACAGGTTCTCAGTCAAAAGAGGGACTTATGGCCACTGGTGGATTTACAGTGTACTGCAAGCACAGATTAGTCCTTTAAAGAGTCAATACTGTAGTTGACAATATTAAACCCTTGGAACATGGCATTGTATTTGATATATGAGCTGTCTGCCTTTTCACCTTCCAGCTAACAGTAATAACATTTATTCAAACAAAATCATCCTCTTTTTTTATCCTCTTCTTTTTAACCTTGGAGCTTTGTTTTTGGGCTTTTTGTCTGTTTAGAAGGTTGACAGGCTAAACTGTTGTTGTCAGAGGCTTTGCTCTCAAATAACACTCTAAGGTTTCATTCAATCAGTCATTCTCCCTGGGTCTCAGCATGCTGACTATCAATGCTGGTTTGGAGCTCCTCTCCCATGGTGAGCTGCTGATGTTGATGTAGCCTCAGGGCAGAATAAGCAGCCATCCAGCTGTGGATTGATGGGAATGAGACGGCATACATATTCATGCATACAAGCGATCTGCAGACCTGATATTGATCTGATCTTCTTATTTGCTGATTACATTGTCGTGCACATATGTCAAAAGGGGTGTGGAGGAGTTACATGGTACATTTAGTCAAACCTGCCATAGCTGGGTTAAGAAAATGTAACATCATTTTGAACTAGTAGTCTTTGTTGGCAAGACGGTTTTTTTGCCAACATAACCACTTTTGCAGGTGTGCTTTCCTTTTGGTCTTTGTGTAGTGAGAAGTAGTCAACACCACTGTGTCTTTATAAAATCAATGCTAAGTTTGTTTCAGTAATCAGCATTCTGGTGTTTATATGGGAAATGCTTTCTTGAGTGCAAAGGCTAAGTATTTTAATTTAAAAAATAGACCATCACATTTGGAAAATATGAATGACATTTTGATTATTGATGATTTATTATGAATTTCCATTTAACAGCAACACATATAAAATTTCCTTATCCACTTGTTACGAAGAACACTCAGTGAGAGGTGCTGACAGGGAAGCATGCACCACTGTGGGAAGTCATAAAAGGCCAGTGGTTCATTACCGGGCTAATGGACAAAGAGAAAATCCTATAACATAGTTAAAGGCTTTGTCTTTATGAGCCCTGCTCTCTCTCCACTAACCAACACTCTTTTACACACACAGACATGAATTCAGCACTGTCTAGCCCATATATCAACCCATATGCTACTGCCATTTTCATTCTCTGGCTTTCACTTGGATTTTGATGTCTGTAAACAATGGTTCAACTGGTATGGACGTTTTATGATTCAGTAAAGCCAAATGATACATTACTTTAGCTCCTTTGAAGAGGCAAAGGTAGATGTGTATGTGCACACACATACTTGAGCTTTAGTAGTCACACATAGAAGGCAACATCACTGACAGTGTAATGGATCCTCCTCAGGTTTCCCATAGTGCACCTATCGACATGAGCAGCAACAAAGCTGAGGAGAGTACGGGGCAAGAGACAGAAAGAGAGAGTGGAAGCTGCAGATGGATAGAGAGATAAGAACTTGTGAGTACTCCTCTTCTATTATCTAGCTAGAGCAGCTATTGTTATCACTTTTGCGCTCTGTCTATTAGGGCAAGACAGTGTTATGTTTCACCCTGCTGTGTGGGTGTGTGTGTGTGGGTGTGTTGGGGTGTAAAGTGTGAAAGAAAGAATTATTTGGCAGAGGCTAGAGACGTTTTCGGAGTGTCACTTGATGACGTTGTACCCACAGCAGGCAGATGATGAGAATAGAATTGTGTTACCTCTGAGGAAAAGAGGTAGTATTAACTTTGATCGCTGTGTCTATGTTTATTTTAGGAGGCAAGTTTCAGTAATCAGGAAACGCTCATTTTTGCCTTCCTCCTACTGACACAACAATACCAAGTTCAAGAGTGAATTGATGTCAGAAATAAAGTGCTGTCTTGCTTTCCTTTGCTGCACTTTTTCCCTTCATACTCCCCGCCCCCCCCTCCTCTCTCCATGAACCGCTGTCCCTTTCATTTCATCCAGAGACTGTTAGTAGGGATCATCTCATTACATTACGTATGCAAGCAGGGTAATAGGACCCCTCGGTTGATCCCTGCTTTCCTCAACTAGGGTCTCTTTGGCCAGAGGCTCAGGTTACAAAGCTGACATCATCTTTAGTACCCTTGTATCTCACAGTTACACAATTTCATCTACCCACTCATCCTTCTCCTACAGTGTGAAAAGGATGAACAGCTCTGTAGTTCACATAGTGACGTGGGTTTTTAAGGCAGAAGACAAACAGAGTAAAAGTTAATTTACAGTTTTACACAAGAATTTCCATGCAGATCGTAGTGTCCTATTCTATGTTTTGCTTGCCAATTAGCTATTAAAATCGCCCTTCAACTGCTCATGCTAAAATTTAGTACTGGTGCCTATAGAGTTGATTAGCGAAATATTTTTGACAGGATTAATAATGGTGCCTACTGCTTAAAGAATGGCAATCTGGACTAACCCACTTCCCTCTGTCGAAAATCAGCAGTATGATTTAATCAAAGTTCTATAGCCCACATAATGAAACGTTAGCAGAAATAGCAGTGAAGATGGATCATAAGGACAAGTTAATGTTTAAACATAACAGGCACAACCCTGTTTTTACCTTTTTTACCATACTTTTTTTCTGCAAAGCAAAACAAGCAAAAAGAAATAATTTTTCATAAAAATAAAAATGCCCAATAAGGCTAGATGAAAATAGGTGTGAACACTGTGCTGAAGGGAACTTTATTGTATCGCTGCTGTATGTGTATAATTTGAATGAAATACTGGGGTGTGGATTGTTGGGAATTAGTTTTCAGTGGCTGAATACACAAACACTCAGCATTCACCTGTTTTGCTAGCTTTGTACTTGCCATATCTACAGTATCTGCCATTTACACAGTGCAACCTCAATGTATTAATTATGGTTTGGGCTTATGATAACATGGCTATAGGGAATGTGAATTCTTTGGATCCTTCTCTGGTCTCACTTTGTGTTTGGAGCTGGTTTGTAGATTGAATTTGTGACTGATTTTCTATATGCAAAATCCTAAAGAGAAAACTGAAAAATTGAATTGAGTGATCTAAGATTGTGCTTCCATTTGTCAGACCTGGATTTGATTAAGATTTTGGAATAGTATTTTCAATTTTCTAAATTAGGAACTCACATTACATTTATTTCTATTTATGCCTTGGATTTCTTGAGAGGACAGGATGTAAGCCTTGCTTAGTTTGGCTGAAAATGTTGCTAACAAGCACTGGGAGAAGACATTTTCAGATGTTTTTTTACTTCAGTAAAAATAAAAAGTGTCTAAAGAGTGAAAATGATCCTAATTGAGAAACATGATTCCTGTCCCTATCTATTTCCCTATGCATCCATCCTTGTGAAGCAAATAAAATATGCTTGTGTGGCAAATTTGTCATTCCTTAGTACTAAAAAATAACTTTTCCTCACGTATGCTACTGTTAAAATGGCCAAGACTAGCATAAATGTTTGAGGGAATGAGTGATTTTTACAAAAGCAGTATTCATTTTACTTAAATACTTCATTTAATTGAATAGATTAAAGAACGTAACAGTGTCTGTATTGACATGATAAAAGGATTATTTTAAGAAGGCAGAAGGCAAGATAGAGACTTTTGTAATCTATTTTTCATAATTCATAATTCAGTACTACAAATATTTCATTTTTCAAACAGCAGGGCTATACAATTCATTCAAATATTTGTTTTCTGATAAATGCTGTGGTTTCCTATGTTATAGAGTGCAATAAATTTGAATGAAGTGCTTGGAAGTATTACAAAGTTACGTAAGTTGGGTGACCTGCTATGTTGATGACCCCTCGTTTTTGTGACTGTGAGCTGAGCTGCCCACTGAGATCTAATTTGGTCCTGCCTTTACAGCAACTGAAGAAATACGTTTTTCTTTTTCTTTTTTCTATCAAACATTCTGTAGACAGAAGAGTCCATAATCTTAATCATACACTGACCTGAAAAATGAAATGATGCTTGATGTGATGACTACTCATATAACTTGTACCATCAATCAATCAAAGAATGACATAGCATTGAGCTCTTTTTTGGCATGGAAATATCAGAAGTATTGAGAGTCTGTGATTTCTGAACATCCATAGATTTGAATCTGTGCCACATGTAGGTCACTACACCCTGTCATGAGAAGCAGTGGTCCACTGTCGGTGGTGCAGGACATCCTCATTTATAGCCTACAAGTCATGAGGGACTTCAACTGTCAAACTGCTTCTGTGTATGAAGATCTCAAAGCAACAGATCTCAGACCATAGAGGACTTTAAACTGCCCTTCTCTGGAGATGCCAGCCTGCAGATTTGACTGTCCAGCTGATTCTTCCTGGATCAACCTGAGAGATGTTTGTGTGTGTGTTTGTATGTACCACAGTTTTTATGAAGGACATTTTGAGCATAATTAATCAGACTAAGAAGATTGGTTAAGGTTAGGGCAAGCGCCTAGAGAATAGGAGTGTGTGTGTGTGTGTGTGTGTGTGTGTGTGTGCTTGTGTGTGCGTGTGTGTGTGAATGTGGTGTGAATGAGAGAGACAAATATTTTACTCACATTGTAGTGACAGAATGCTCCTTACACTCTGATGTATTGGGGACTCTGCCTTCCTTGTGGGGATCATATGTCAGTCTCCACTGTTTAAATAACTGAATTTTATGTTAATTAGTTTTAGGTTATATTAAGGGTTAGGGCATGTTGTGGTTATGATTAAATGAGTGCAAGTCGACAGTATAAAGTCCCTACGTAAAATGAAAAAGAATGTGTTAAAACAACTCCTACTGATGGTGATGATGATAATAATAATAATAACTTAATTTACATAAGACCTTTTAAAAACCAGATTTCCAAAGTTCTCTGTAGCCAGTTAAAAACAAAACACGGAACTAACCAAAACACAAATGCGGTTTTGCAAGACCTGAGCTAAAGGCTACTGTTGCACACTGGGAATATCATGGACAATGCTTTTCTTCAGTTGTGATGGATTATTTCCAAATAGGGTTGGATCGAATGCAGCTCACATTGAAGTTCTGTAAAAAACGATGATGCCAGGTGAGTCTGTCTGGTTCTTGTAGCCCTAGTATTTTTTTAATCACAATCATAAGCAATGTGCTGATTCCACACAAATGTTATTTACCTACAGTACAAATCCCACATTTTCAGCTGTTAGCCATCATGCATTTAAATGGAATGCTTCAAGGTCAAATCTCTGTCCCACAAATCATTTGTAATGAGTTTATCTACTACTAACTTACAACTGTATTACTTATCATAGCCACAGTGACTGACACAGTGATCCACAATATTTTAATAGACTGAGGCTATAAATAACTGTCTCTAGAACAGCTTTCAAAACATAATGTGATATGTGTCTATCAAGAACTGGTTTTTCATTTGCACACATTATGTATGGTGTGTGTCATGGATCAATTTTAGGTCCGATTTTATTTTACATATATGTGTTACCCCTGGTCTGCATCTTAGATACACTATTTCTTTTTTTGTTCTGCTAATGACAGGATAACAAGCTAGTGACCCTGACTCTGCTGCCCTGTTTCCTGCAGAACTACCTGTTTGATGAGGATGTCAAAAAAATAAATAAGTACATTTTTAAAAAAAATAATTCCCCATATTGTAACACCAGAGACCCCTTTTATTGGATTCCACTAAATTATGAGACAAATTGAAGCCACTGCCTTTTGCAAGAAATTGTTCTCTGTGTGTGTGTGTTACAGTCAACATATGATAGCAAACATTTAGAGTTTTTGGCTCCTTCAGCTGTCAGTGATGCATTACCTCCTTTATGCATCTTTAATCTCAATTACCTTTTAATGAGATTGCTATACTGGGGAATTTTGAGTGTAACTGGTTGCAACTTGTGTCTGATGATTTCAAAGCTTGCTGTGATTTATTAAACCTTTTCCAAACTGCTCGACCTATTCCCAAATGTATACAAAAGTTCTCTGTTACTCATACTTAGTTAAGTAATTTGCCCCATATGTAATTATCTGCTGCCATCTTAGTTGGGATAATTAGTACCCCTACAGCTCATAATGTAAAAATTCCAAACCCTGAATCATTATAAGACTTAAGATGAGAAGGTACAAGGGTAGTCACCATTAGTAATTGGACTATAAAAATAAGAGAGAGCAGGATTTTTTGGGTCTGTTGAATCTACACATTAATTACAATCACAGTAATTAATTATCAGATAGTTCAGGGCCCGAAATTGCGACCATGGGACCTAAACGAAGTCAATGCGACCTCAAAAATATTTTCTAGCACATGTGCGAGTGCAAAGAATTGTCGTCGTGTCACCAATTTCTTTGGCTGGCAGAGTGGTAGAGCTCTTCTGCGTAGCGTTGATATGCACCTCTAAGGAAAGAAAGGTTGCATGAGTGTTCTCACCTGCATCACTATGTGGGTCCTGTGATAGCAGAAAATCTCTGAAGAAGAGCTCTGAAAGGAAGAGGACACTGGAAGTTGTTTCTTTTTTTTTTTTTTTTTTTTTTGCCATCTGCCATATAATGCCGAGATCGTGATGTGGTGGATGTCGGTGCTGATGTAGTTAGGAGTGAATTTCCTGCAGATGTAAAGCCAAAGTCAGAGTGGCAGTTATGAATCATGATTATTTTGGTCATTATTGAAATCATGATTATTTTACACAATTACTCATTGACTTTCATTTTTTCTCGATTACATAGTTTTTGTGATTGTTGACACCCGAAATCGAAATCAAAATCAAAATTTGATTAATTGCACAGCTCTAATAAATATACAGCACTGTAGTAGGCAGTTCTTCTGTAGATTCAGGCTGTCCCACTCCAAAGTACTCCAACATTAGGAGCATTTCATCCAACCTGAGTTCAGTGTTGTTGAAACCATTCACTGAAACTGATTTTCACTCTTCAATATGCTTATTAAATCAGAATCCATTTAAATCCCTTGAATAGATTTAGCGTTCAGCTTTTCAGGATATGAACACATGTACCTTGTAACAGTAGCCTTGCCTTGGGGTTCCACGTCTACAAAATGCCTGGATTTACTAACACGTCCTTTATTTAACATCTTATCTGTTCTGGTGGTGGCTAATTTTTTAATCAAACATTTTTAAAAAGTCCATCAAGTCAGTAGGCAAGCAATGTGGCTGCAGTCTTTGAACATGCATTCATTAGAACCTTGACTTACTTTTGTATCTTTTGTAAGTGCAGACATGGTTATATAATTTTTCTGATATAATGTGTGTGTATATATATATATATATATGTATATGGTCATCCCTTTGAGGATTCTTAAAATGCTATACCTGATATGAGCCAGGTGTGTGATTTATCAGTTATGAGAGGAGGCTATGAGTCACAGCCAATTATGACACGGTTTTGTGTTCATCCTCAACAGGGCAGGAACAGAACAGGAGCTAAAAAAAAAACCTCCGTATTTTCCTAGAATACATGCTCACAGATTACAAACACAAATGGTATGTGGGGAAAAAAGCCTCCTGAATTATTCATGTTTCTTCATGGGCACGTTTCAAGCTTTACCTTCCCACTTTTATATCAAGTGGAGTGTGACCAATGATTTAGGCCACACTGTAGGAGTAGAAACAATGACAACAAAAAACAAACAAAGAAACAAACAAACAAAAAACACCCCGAAAACAAGAGCAGCAGAACTGCCAGAAAAAAAAAAACTGAAGCAACTTAATCCCTTCTTTATCTCCAGCAATTGTTACAGCTGTAGTTCTCTCAGCAGTTGTTGCTGGTCTCCTTGTTTTTATATTTTTTTTTTGTTTTTTTTTTTTCAATAAGGAAGAATGCATCGTTTCCTTCTCTCCAGTGACCTTAAATAACAAAAAGATAGCATCGACAGTGATAGGGTCAGTAGTGCTTTGTGGTTGGCATGGAAACAAATTGCACTTTTAAATAAAATTGTTATAAACGAAGAGTAGAAAGAGTACTTCATCTTTTGTTGGATAAAACTTTGAAGAAGAAAAGAGGAATTATAGTAAGAATACTTACTGCTACAGTGTCATAGGTAAAGTGTGTGTATGGTATATTTATCTGGAAAGATCCCTTTAGGACCTCTGTCCCCATGGTAACACTGTGTAGAAACTTCGAGTACTGCACCCTACAAAGACTTCTTTCCACTTGAGACAAATGGTGCGAGGACTGGAAACTCAAATCAGAAGAGAAAAATGGGGAAAATATGTGACTGCAGGTAGGACAGTTGCAAAATACAATAAATTCCCTTTCTGCTAATTTACGGGACAATTTTTAATATTCTTGTTTGGCCTTATAATTGAATTTTTAAATTTACGACTGTGTCATAACATTGCAAGCTTTGTAAAGATATATCTTAGGGCAGGGCTGCTGAATAAGACAGGTATACCTAATAAAGTTGCTACTGAGTATATGAAAGAGCCACACACTAGATGGATTGCTGCAAAATAGATGAGAAGCAGTTCAGTTCAGTGCAGACAAATTTCAAAACGACAGATACTGGACAAGTTGGTTTCAAGCTAACCTTTCCCCTTCAGCCATTATCAGCAGATTAGGCCATGCCAACATCGTTTATAACCTGGCTGGCTCCAAACAGCGAGAGACACTGAAGTCACTGTGGATTTTAAAATATGGGAGTGATGTCAGTGCCATTATGCTTTGAAAATCAGACAATAAATAATAGAGTAGTGGCAGAAATGAGCACACTTTCCTCCTCTCTCTCTTTCTCTCTCTCTCTCACACACACACACACACACACACACGCACACACACATATAACCCAAAATGCTTTTCATCTGTTTTTGCTTTAAGCACCATTGTAGCATAAATCGATGGCCTAAAGCTGCCTGTTAAAGACCTTGGTGGGAATCCAGCTTGGCACTTTCAGAGCATGCATTTAAGGAGTCAAGATTCAGGATATCATTTTACCAATAGTCTGTGATTTTTAAATGTGGATCCTTAAGGGAATTACCTGGCACATAATGAGCATATAAATTCTATATAGGCATTGTAGAGTGAAGTGAATTTGTGTACCATTCATGAATGTCAGTTTTTCTTTTTTTTTCTAACTGAAGTCAAAAGAAAGCTGAATTGTGAAAACAGAGTGCTCTCACATGTCCTCGGTAGAACCCACTGCTACTTGTCTGAAGGAGAGGGACAGATGAAGCATGGGAGGGAGAAATAGATGGTTAAGGTTCCTCAATAATTCATTTCCATCTGCTCATATAAAAGTTCTTCATTCCACTTGAAATAATACATGAAATGTCTGCCACAGACACACCCGTGTCAATTTTTAATGGTTGCCTCTTTTCCAGCCACTTCGCCAAGTCAATCATTGTCTCAAAGTCAAAAGTTGGAAAGTTTCTTTTTTTATTGCCATCTCCCATTTCATCCAATTGAAATTATTCACAGATTCCAAGCGTGGACGGTTGGTCTCAAATGGTTTTCAAGGTCTACTTTGAAGGGGCGTGCAGGGACAAATTCTTCAGTGGCATGGAATTCCTAGCAAAGGAGATAATTTTTCTCCATTTAATTTTTCTTTTTTCACTTCTGTTGAAATAAGCAGCAATGCCTGAGTGTCTTCCCGTGTCTGGGACTTGAAAGTACCATGCACTGTTCTTTGTGGGGTGTGCCGGACCTAATTCTCTTTTCTCTTCAGTAGTGTAATAACACACACTAGATTTGGTGACACTAGATTTGTCCACATGTCACTGCAGACTTTTAACAAGGAGGATGTGGTACTGCTGGAAGTCTGTGCACACTGCTGGTAAAGATGTTGTTGTTACCTACTATGAATTGATGATTACAGTTTTCTCTTTTTACATTTGTATATATCTTTGACTGTGGCTGTGGCCTGGATATTAGTTACCATATTGTCTTTCCCTGTTGGTGGTTTGCCCTGTGGTTTCTGTGCCTTGCATCGTGTGCAGACTATGGGCCTGTCAGTTGGATACTTCGCACCAGCTATGACAGGTGGTGTCTGTGTCATTTCACCTTTCTCCTCATATGACTGAACAAACACACACAAGCAGACATGCATGACATACTCAGCATGTGCTAAAAAAAAAAAAGCAGGTTGGTGTTATTTTAGTAAGTTTAGTGAGTAGTTAAGGCCTCTTGTCTATTGGCAGTTATCTGTATTTATGTATAATTGGTCCATGATAGTCTCTTTTCCTAGTAAGGTGTCCTGATCTAGTGCATTGCTCAAGACACTTCACTGAAATGGATTTTTTTTGTCAGATATATCTACACAACAAATCTATACTAGACCCCATCATGATGATGGAAGATAATAGCAGATGTCTGAAAATTCCTATCCTTCAAACATGTGAGCACAAAGCCAGTGAAGTGTAAAGAACTGCTTAGTAGGGTTGATTCTTCCATCATGGTCTCTGCATATTTTTAAGACTAGTTTCCTTTCCCATAGCTGCGGACTCATTTCTGTTACCCTGTCTGCTCCGCTGGTGAAATGAGAAAATGGAAGCGTGGGAACTGACCATTCCAGAAGACTGCAATAATTAAAACAGAAGCTCCTTTGGGTTTCCACAAAGTGGAGACTTTGGTACTACATAGGTGGGTGTCAGATTCCAGAAAGAAGTACTGAGGGTGACTGACTGTGAGCAAGGTCCTTGTCTTACACGTTTCAGGGTCTCCAGCTGCTACTACTTAAGCCTTCACACCTCAGGCCAACCTGATTAAGCTACCTCTACCTTGTTTTCATCCACTTCCTTTTTATTAGCTAATAGGCTTACCTCTCTCAAGGGGCCACAAATGCATCACATCAGCACACCAACCAATGTACTGTCTATCTCTGCCTCATTTTCTACCCCCGCCCTCTTCTTGCTTTCTTTCTCTGCCTCATTAACTGTCTTGTGCTCTCTTTTTCTTTGGCTGCTTCACTTGCTGCAGATGGCAGAGATGCATTAAGGATTGCAAAAGGAAGGCGTCTTGCCCTTGTATTTGCATGCACACGTGCATTATATTCACTCAGCTTAAAGTGAATCAGTTTTCTTTTAGGGACCTATCTTCTTATGTATTTGTTCCCACAAACACATGCGCTCAGAAAGAAGGGGAAGTTTTACTGCTGCTTTGCTGTTGCTGGGTGTGGAGTCATAAAAACAGACATCATTCCTGACTTATCACTAGCAATATAAACATAATAACTCCACTGGGATGCTGCATTACACTTTAATTGACCCTTCCTCATCTGCAAAATTGAGCCCATCATTTCCAGCTCATGTGTGGCAAGCCTTTAGTCTGGATGACAAATGAAATTAATATGACGACTAGCCTGATGCTATAAAACTGTGACAATTAAAAGGGGTAAATTTGATGGATTATTATTAATTTCAACACTGTTTTGCTGGTTTGAGATCAGTTTAAATCTTTATCCTGTACAGCATGGGTTTATAGAATTAAATTTACTGTTAGTATATTGTGTTTTATAGTCAAAAAGTCTGTAAACCTCTGTGCATAGTCAATAACCCTTAATTCATATTTTAATATCTAAACAAATGATTTCTAAAATCTTCTCTGCAAAACTGCTAAATGAAACTTGCTGCAAATGAAAGCTTGCTACAGATAATCAGATATGCCTACTAATTTGTGATTTTATTGTCTTGTTTTAAGGTTGTAAGTGTGCTTTAAATTGAAAGTGCCCAGAACCACTGGTTATTTACAGCAAACACGAAAAAGACTCATAACATTAAGTTTCAGGCTTATATTGGAAATATCTCTTTAACCAAAGCTCTTTGATGGATCTTGATGGTCTGTGTGGGCATGTAGAAATGGTAGTGGTTTATGATTGCAGATTGTTTTAGTGCATTTGAGATCTAAAGATGACCGGCTGGTGATGTTTCATGGAGCTGTTACAGGAAAAACGGCAATAATGTTTGTACACAGGGAGCTTAATGCTTCAAAACAGGCAACACGTCAGACGTAACAAGGTGTACATTCAGTTGGCAGTTTTCTAGGTACCTCAGGCTAAAGCTAATGCAGTGTAATGCAATAAATCCTGCAATAAATCTTCCCTTCATGAACGCCATAATGTTGAGTTTTTTAGATGTGCTTATTCAAATGCATGGGACTTTTGGAGGATGTAGTTTGTGGTGCAGATGAACTGAATACTATTATACACACTACCACCCCACTAATACCCCCATTGTTCCTGTTTTTATTTACTCAATTTTTTAAAAACCTATAAATGATCATGTAGAAAATCCTTCTCTATCAGGAATAGTATCTTTAGTAATTGCAGTTATCAGTTGCAGTTGTGATTTTAAAAAGGTAAACACAGGTTCTGCATATTCAGTTATATTTAGTTAAATTTGTGAGCATGGCTGTATAACAGATATCTAATATTATTTCGAGAGTTCTTTCCTGCACTGTTGAAGAAGTTCCCACCAATGTATTGCACTTGTAGGTTGCTTTACCTTCAAACAAATTTATTTTATCTCTAACACTGCAGAGTACTGTTTATTTGTAAGAATACAGCTTTTGTTACTTGGCTATTAATATCCAAATATCTCTATGTTGCATGCACACAATCTCTCCAGTCCAACATCTAATCGCTCTACAGTATGACATAATTTATTCTTGATACAAGAGATTTTCTTAAGGTCTTAATAAATTATCCTGAATTGTGTTGGAAACAATCATGACGACGTTCCTGGTGTAGTGGGTGGTGCTCTGAGATGCTGGGGTGTCATAGACCATAGTAGTTGCAGTCAGACAATCCCACTGATTCAGAGATGAGATTATCTAAGGATTGTAGTGCTCATGAAGAGCATGACAGAGCATCCTGTGTATACTGCGTGCAGTTGAATGGAGCACAGCAGAGGGAGGAGCAAAAGGACATGGGTTGTATCCAAGCCTGGTGGATACATTTAGTGTAACAATGTCTTGTGTTCCTGTGTGCATTTTGAATTTGTTTGCACCAGATAAATGTTTTAAAACAGCAGCATATGCCCCCACACTCACCCATTGCCTTTTTGTCTTTGTGTCTGGGAACGTTTCCATGTCAGTAGCTCAAGTGAACCCCCTCTAGCCCTGTCCTGTTGCCTGCTATCGGTCCATGCAGCCGGGGCTGGGGCTGTGACAGAAGCCCCTCGGCTATAAAAGCTAACATGCAAGTGAAGCACAAGCAAAACCAAAAGCCATGGGTTTATAGAATGATACTATTACTCAGATAATATTAGAAAGAAATGCTGATGCATGGCCAACTGTGCTCACACCCCATCCTCAGCCAACTTCAGTGTTTCTACTCTTCCTTCCCTAGGAGTTACCTGTTTCCACACACTTGCACCAGCATATGGCCAAAGCTTTGTATCAAGAGAAATGTGTACAGTGTATCTGCATGATGTAAGCTGATTTGCGTTCCATACACTTGTACCCTGGGATGTGCAAACTGTGTTTACCAGATCCTATCTTATTTCTCATCCTTTGTTTAATGTAACATACTATGTTACTATGGTGTTCTTTTTGTAATACACAGTGAGTTGAGTGCCACAAACACATATGGGCAAGTAGTTTTAAGTAAGACCCATACAGAGTGGGAGCTAATTGAAGAGAGTTATTTTGGAATAATGAATGTATGCATTGCAAATCCTGTCCAAAATTCTCTGTTATAACATATCTACAGTTTTACACTGGCACTTTTCTATGGATGCTGTGCCAAATGCTAGGAAGCCATTTAAAGGAATTAAAGATTCAGGCTGTAATATTCTTGTTGCAAAGAATCTAATCTGTGAAAACATTGATTTGGCATAGTTTTATAAATTTTGTTGTAGGCATACTTTGGTTATCTTTACACTGTACATTTGTAATAAAAACGTAAAAAAAAAAAAAAACAAGAGTATTGGCAGATGATCGATATTACATAGGTTTGAATGGGATCAGGGGCAAAATAACTTAGAGGATCCATACTGTACCTACATAACAATTGCAGATATAAATATTAACCTCTATTGTAATCCTTGCAGAGTTTCCTATAAACCTAGAATCCAACATTTTTGTTCAGAGGTGTAGTGGCACACCAAGCCAACTGCCAGCACCAGGTAGCTGGGCTCTTTATCATGGCATATATAATCTTAAACAACCGGCTGCTTGAACATAAGCCATGTCAATGGAGAATCTGGTCTGAAAAGGAGGAAAAGTACAGATAGTGTCAAGAACAGATAAATGTTTGATTTATATAAGCCTTGCACTAAGGGAAACACCAGGAAAGACCAAAGGAACGAGGCGCTATGGTGTTGGGGTGTGGCAGCAAAAGGTCAGAGAAGAGTCTTATTCTAACAGACAGGGCATTCATTTACAAACATGACAAACTGGAGGGCTTTTTCCCAGTGTTAACCTACTCTATGTAGCATATTGCTACAGCTTATGTTAACAGGTAGCCTGGTATGCCTAGACTGTATTTAGGTAGCTTATTGTATCTGAATTCTAAAGGTCTCTTTTTAATTGTTAATCAGAGACAAAGCTAGTTTTGCAAGAGGGCAGCTGGAAAAACAGGAGGAAACAAAAGAACAGATGGATAGAGTTCAGACAAAGTGAGCAATGGGTAGGGAAAGAGAGAGAGCAGTAGGAGTAAAAGAAACAGCACAAAGGGAGAAAGTGTGTCAAGAGAGCTCTGGTGTTCCCTCCTTTAGGGAGACGTTGATCACAGAGTGTGTGGGTGTTGTCGGATCAAAGGCTTTGTCAGTCGAAGCCCCTTGACTCAGTCTCTGCAGAGCCTACTACAGGTACTCAAGGAGGCATGGATGTGGAATAATTCATGACCAAATAGCCTAACCCTCAGATGCTCTCTATGCCCAGAATGACATACCGCATCTGGGGTCACAGGTCTTAGAGCCTCCCCTTATCAGCCTCCAGGCATGGAGCTGAGAACGGCTGCTGGGTTTGGCTTTTGTTCCTCTCCTGTATTATCTGTTTTAGAACACACATAGAGCACAGTAGTATGTTTGGCATCCACAGAGTCGTGCTGTGAAGTGTTTGTGTGGCATAAATGGCATGTTTTGCATGTATATAAGTGGGCAGGTGGGTGGATGCTTGGCATGAGATGTGTTGTTTTTCCCTTGTGTTTGTGTATATTTTTAGCTATCCGTGG
This sequence comes from Mastacembelus armatus, assembly GCF_900324485.2. NCBI lineage: Eukaryota > Metazoa > Chordata > Actinopteri > Synbranchiformes > Mastacembelidae > Mastacembelus > Mastacembelus armatus. The sequence continues at coordinate 4,109,916 of NC_046650.1, read as the reverse complement.
CTGAACTAATGCTCTAGTAAAGATAGCAGTTAAATCACATTCTCACAGATCCAACTTTCAAAAACATATGGTTTGGACTTGCTGGAAGCCTTTCTGAATACTATTAAGTCATCTCCTAGCAGTTCTGTTACATGAGGCTGATAAGAAACTCAGGCTATCAGGCTATCAGCTGGGACTTACGTGAACTGAAATATACATTTATCCTAATTTGAATTTGAAAGAATAAGCAAATGCAAAGGATGTTTAAATGTTTGACTCTCCATTCAAGGAAAAACTGGTTCATCAATCACTTATCAGTGTGCATTTTGAAGAGGTCAGTTCCCTAATATGTGTAGAACCAGCAGATTTAATTGTTAGCTTGGTATAAACAGTGTATTTTAAAATACGATATTTCACAACTCTTGGCAAAGGATGAAAACCAGGAAAGAAGTGATAGAGTGGAATGATCAGATTCTCTGAGCTGTGTATTATAAACCTCTCCCACCAGGACCGAAAGGGGAAAACTTAAGTACAATATGAGAGCAAGGTAATCCTACACCTTCTGGCAGAGTCATGTTCAGCATATCCCAGCATTCAATGCATCAGGAACTTTATTGCTCTAAGGTCTACCTCTCCACAGCCCAAGGGTGTGTACAATCCCCAACATCTATTTTATTATGGTTATATATTATGGTTTTGACTGAAAGAAAGCCTATACCCTGAGCAGGGTTAAAGAAGCACATGGAGAAACAACATGAGAGGCTGAATGTTTTTTTTTTGTTTGTTTTTTTTCCTGCATTTTTCTACAAATACCCCAGAAAATGTTGTATTTATCTGGCTATTGATGGCTAGCACTTCTGTATATTTTTATAAAACATTTGCGATGACAGAGTTTATTACATCTATTTAAAGCTTTCCAGCTGATTTATTTGAAAGACATTGTGAATAACCCCCTTAAAGCCAATTTGTGCTAACACTGAGCTTGGAAAGAAAGAACCTTTTTTAGCACTTTGTGTGGTTGTGCCAAGAGTTAGGTGACAAAATTCAATTTTGTTTAGTTTTGTGAAGACACATTGCTTTAAGAGCCAAATCCTGGTGACCCCTCTCTTTGCAAAATTGCTTTGGCAAACAACACTTGGCATAACAAGAAATACAACTACAAGGAAGAAAGTTGTTTTTACCACTAGTCTGTACTTTGCTTTACTACCAACACACAAAGCTAATGAAAGAGTGAGAATGGTGACAGTGTGTTGGGTGAAGCTGGAAAAGCAGTGAGGGAGAAGTAGTCTTGGCATGAGAAAAACCCTTTGCATCCCTAGTTGCCTATTTTTTTTGAAGATTTAGACATACAGATTAAAATCAGTTACAATCATAAGATGTTGCTGTTGATGCTTTAGAAATATTTTATTAAATAAAATAGAAAAAAGCAAATACAAATCCATCCATCCATCCATCTTCTATACCCGCTTTTTCCTTGTTCAGGGTCACGGGGATCTGCTGGAGCCTATCCCAGCTCTCTCTCGGGTGGAAGGCAGGGGTACACCCTGGACAGGTCACCAGTCTGTCGCAGGGCCACATATAGACACACAAAGACAGACAACCTCACACACTCACACTCACTCCTACGGGCAATTTTAGAGTCACCAATCAACCTGACATGCATGTTTTTGGACTGTGGGAGGAAACCGGAGTACCCGGAGTAAACCCACGCAAGCACAGGGAGAACATGCAAACTCCACACAGAAAGGCCGGGATGCGAACCCACGACCTTCTTGCTGTCAGGCAACAGTGCTAACCACTCAGCCACCATGCTGCCCGCAAATACAAATCGAAATATAAATTCTAATTCTATTGGAATTCTTTTTACATAATAATGTTTGAAATGATTTATTTATTATTTAGTAAAAAAACTTGGCATAAGGGCCACATAAAGTAGTAGTGGTATATAAGGGATATAAAACTCAGCACACATATATCACAAGTTCTTCTTGAAATTCTAAGAAGTCTATACATTCAGGTAGCAGCTTCTCATTTTAGCCCATGCTGAGTGTCAGTTTTTACCATTCAAAACAGAAATAGCAGGTCATATAAGTGGCTAATTAATGTTACTTGCATGAATAATTAGATACTGATGATAAAAATAATAAAATGTTATCAAATCACACTTATGAAAGCCTGAAGTGAATAAGATTCTTTGTGTCACAAATTAATAATCTCCTTTTTAGGTTCGTTAACGTATGTTAAATGTTAAAACTAGGATTATCAAGTGATGAGTATTATAGCACAGGGACACCTGCACCTTACTCTGTACTTCCATCTTAGTTGTGACAAGAATAATTCTCATGTGATCCATTAGAGTATCTGTTTTTCTCTCTGTTGTTTTAAGAAATAAATAGAGGGCATGGAGAAACTGAGAAAGTGGGTCAAGGTGAGTATCCAACAGAATAGTATGGGGGACAGAGCACGGGGAAAGAATTGGGAAAGAGAAAGGACACTAAACTCCAAGACAATAATTAAGTAGAATATGGAGATCACCCTCGAGGGTACATCTAAATCATCACTTTGCATTTTGATGGAATGTGAGACACAGTGGAAGCCACTTTATTAATGAGTTTATGTGTGGGTGGATGGCATTCGCCCTGACTCTGCGACACGCTTGGCCGGACTCTCCCTCATACTTGCAAATTGCTGGCAGGGGGCAGACGAAGGTGATTCAGGGTTGCATCTACTCAGTGTACTACAGGCTGTGGAGACCAACCATGTAATAACCGACCTATTTACATAATGTTGCCATAATGTGCCCAATCATATGGATTTGTATGGGTTCATTAAAGTTTGACATATGGGTTTGTGAAGCCAGTACAGAGTTTTTAGGGAGTTGATGCTCTGATATTTGGACTGGATGTCAGCTTTTTATTTAACTTTAAGTTCAGTGCCTTGACAATTGACTTTGAACATTGTTTACTAAGAACCCGTATGCCAATAATATATCACTTTGATTTTATTGGAAATGTTGCATTAGAATTCATTTTGTTGAATAGTAAAAGCTTGAAGGGTAGGTGAAAACTGCTTGGTACAGGACTTAGCTGTCTATGAATGAATCAGTCTGTTATTGAATTTATCTTTAAATGAGTTTCTTAATTGACATATCATAGTAGTTTACTGCAAAAGCTATGGGAAACTCATCTATTGAAAATTTAAGTTCCATAAGAGAGGGACTCAGCTCCTTTCAAGTTCATGGTTTTGGAGTCCTTTTAACGATGCCTATGGCTGAGTCGCTCTCTAGCCTCCCTAGAGAAATGTGTTTGTGGGGAAGTTTATGAGGGCAGTGTTATAAAGGCTTAAGTTGGAGCTGTTAAGGTGGTTGTGACATAAGCACATATATTGAGTTGGATGGGAGGATTACTCAATCCTGTGTCAATATAAAATTCACATTATGGTCTTACCTGTTTTTTCCCTTTCTTTGTCTCATCCTGTCAAGCTTTTTGTACTGACTATTTCCATCCATCATCTATACCCTCTTATTCCTTAACCAGGGTCCCATGGATCTGCTGGAGCCTATCCCAGCTCTCTTTGGGTGAAAGGCAGGGGTCCACCCTGGACAGGTCCCCAGTCCATCACAGGGCCACATAGAGACAAACAACCTCACACACTCACACTCACTCCTATGGGCAATTTAGAGTCACCAATCAACCTGACATACATGTTTTTGGACTGTGGGAGGAAACCAGAGTACCCAGAGTAAACCCACACAAGCACAGGGAGAACATGCAAACTCCACACAGAAAGGCCCCTGATGGGTTTCAAACCACGAACCTTCTTGCTGTGAGGCAACAGTGCTAACCACTAAGCCACCGTGCTGCCCCTGACCATCTCTTTTTCCTTTATTCAGTATCCCAATCATAACTGAAACATGGTGGTCATGAATCATTGGCACTTGCAAAGGAATTGCTGGTGTTGAGGAAAGGTGGTTTGCTGTTTATATGGACACACATAACAACAGACACACATCAGTCCCCCGAGCCTTATGTATGATTATGCATGAAATGGTTTGCCACACCTGAGCATGAAATGGATGACACCATGTGAGAACACTCCCACAGGATTTGACATTTGATTGGCCTGTGGCTCACCACCTGTCCCTAGATGAATATTCATTCGCCTAATCTCTATTGACAACAAACACAACCAACAAACAAATGGAAATTCATTTGGGAATCTGTGTCAAGATGACAAAAGGTCAGAAGAAGATGCAGTGCAGAAGGTTTGAAGCTTTATTCCAGTTAAGCGCGCTTACTATTATACAATTAATTCTCCTGGTCTTTCTTCCACAGACAATGGACGGGTAGTGATAGGCAGCAGTAGTGATTGGGCACAGCTGAAATCATGATTAGCTCCTGGGTAGCTGGTGCTGCCTTTAAAACTTGGACATCATCCACTTTAATCCATTCAGCAGGCATTTTACATTTGCCCACTAATGAATATTTTGTAAAATAATTTTTTCTATGTCTATGGCAGTCTTTATATGCTGTATTCATTAGCATTGTCTTCACAGGCTTTGTCTTGTGTGATCAGACCTTGGTATTTGCATTCATGTGCAGCACTCTGTGGTGCTGCCTTCCCCTATTAGTCTTTGGTTATAGCCTGCTAGTCTACTTATATCTGTGCAAACAGAGACTCTGTAAGTTGTGCTGATGATGGTTGTTTGACTGAAACATTCATTTTATTCACCTTCTTTTACTCACTTCTGGCACATGAAATAAATGTATCATTCTGGCATTTGTCCGCTGTTTGCTGCTTTGTTGCTGTGCGGGCAGATTTTCTGCAAATTAGATTCATTAGTGCAGTTATGTTGTAGTTTTGTTTACATAGTTTGGATGGTAATAGTGGTGGACAGGTTTAGGACTTGCAAGCATGGCGCTACTTTAACAAAATAAGTATGTCAGAGATTAGATACACTTATTAAAATGACATACTGAGTGTATTATTCTACAATAACAAAGATCAAATGATCATGTAAGATCCATGCATGTGCAAAAGTGTTGTTTGGAAGCAATGGATGATTGGCTTCACCTTAGTGACTTCACAGAGAAGAAAGTGTATCTTGTTGATGAGGTGTTTAGTCCACAAATCAGTGGTAACGACATTTGGTAAATAGCAGATTGCTCTTTAGTTATCTGCAAAAATGCTAGATTCATGGTCTTAATACATGCCTTACTTTAGTATTTAGTTTTAGGGTTGGGTTTGATTACTTTGACATCTATGCAAGCTTCCCTCTACACTGGGAAGCAGGGATGTAGTGGCCCTGTAGCCTTTTAGACAAACCTACATTGAGGTTTAGATTGAACTTAACTTTATAGGCTGTAATTAGTGCTGATGTTTTGTTGAACCTCAGTATAACAGTTAGTTAAATCAACACTGCTGTTTTATGAGCTTTACCAAGATATTATATAGATTTCAGTATTTGGACAGTTACACACTTTTTGTTCTTTAGGATCTTTAGCCTTAAAATAAAACAACAGATGCTACATTAAACTTCTAATCAGTAGGTTTACATCATTGTAGAATGAACTGTGTGAATAATATAGCCCTTTTCAAATGCAGTGACCAAGGTTTAGTGGTTCAGAAGTAACTGGACTTATTCACATAAAACCAAACAAAATTATTACCTTAATATTCTGTGGAAAATCCATTGCAGTCAATGACTGTCTGAAGTCTTCATCCCATAAACATCAGCCAACCCCTTGCATCTTTGCTGCCGGTGCTCTCACAGGCCTTTGTTGCAGCCAGCTCTTGTCTCTTGTGGGGTCTCTCTGCCTTTACTTCACTCTTCAGTAAGTACAATGCAGCTCATTCGAGCCGAGATGAGATGATTGACTCAGCCAGTGAAGAGTATTCCATCTCTCTACCCCGAAAAGCGGTTTGGTTGCTTTGGCCATATGTTTACAATCATTACAGCTTTTATGCATTTGGCTGAATGTGAGCACATTAGAACGCTCCTCTTTACCTCTGTATTCATCCTTTTGCTTCTGTTAACAATGAAATAAATGTTATTGTGGCAGGTTAGTTGGCATAAATGCAGAAGATTATTTATTTCTTATTTTTATATTTATATTTAAGCTATCTTATTTTTAGCTTATTTTTGTCATTTCTTCTTAAATTTATATATCCGATGCTATTCTGTGTGTTTAACTGTAAACTGCTTATGTGCCTTGAATTGCCCCTAGGGCACAAATAAAGTCCTTTATTGATTTAACAGAATTACCATTTTTGAGGGGTGAGGTAATTTGCTTTGGGTCATGAGGTGTTTCTTTTTTCACACCAGCAATTCTGTGACATACAAGATATTGCGAGAAAAGAATTACAAAAAATCATATCTGTAGCTAAAGAAAAAAGTTTGTTAAAAAGAGAAAAAATTAAGAAGTCAGATGATGTCCATTATATATTAAAATTAGATCAATTTGACCGAATATACCAATTTGACAATGCAAAAAAAAAAAAGCCCACATAAAGGTGGAAAACAGCATGAACTTGAAAAATACTATTTGCCACAGTAGTTTTTGACTAAATGATATGTAAATGAAGGAAAGTCATGTCTCTGACATATCAGTCACAGCAGCAACTCCAAAAAAAAAATAACAAGCAAAAAACTAACTGGTGGTAAAACAAAAATGTCATGTGCTTAACTTATAGATTAAGGTGGGGCTCACTTATGCACAATTTTCTTTGAGAAGAGCAACTCATTCACATGTTTAGAGGCAAACAACTTGCAGCAATTGTCCTTAGCAGCTGAGAACATGTGCTCTACTGATACAGTAGTCCCTGTATATACTGTGGGAAGTCTGTGCCGCTTGTCTCGCTCAAGAGATGAGTATGGAGGCACAATGACAGAAACTCTGAGGGTCTTCTCTCCAGATGACATTTGTTGCCAGCAGCATTTTCTTGAGGCCTTGCACAACCTCTTCGGCATTTGAGAGTTTCATCTCAGCCAGTGTGCAGAGACCCCATTTCTTTTCACAACATTAGTAACACATCAAAAATGAATTCAAAAATTCTAAATATTTTTACTGTGCTCTAGCAGTAGCCATGTGAATTACAATGAAGAAATTACCTTGGGATATTACAAGGAAACACGGACGGCAGTTTGTTGTTCAAGGAAATGAGAGAGCATTTTATATGTAGCCTACTGTTCCACTGGACAGCAGCATCTGTTACCAGTTTATGCTGTGGACGGCCCAGAATCATCTGGTTCCTCTTCAGTGCTCCCACGGCTGTGGTTCTCCTGTGGAAGGCAACACAAATCCTTTGAATCCTCACAAACAGCTGAACTACAGACGGTAGCTTTAAGGTATGCTGTGACGCATGGTTCAGCATGTGTGCAAAACACTGTGTGCTGGAATCCAGTCAGCTTGACAGCTCATATTTGATGCATTATTAGTAACAGCTACTGCATTCTTCTTGGGCTCTATCAAACCTATGACATATGTGTGCTGGTGTTCCCACTGTATTGCTGCCTTAGTGATCTAAAGCGTGCAATTCCCATCCATCCTCAATAAAATAAATATTTCTGGTAATGCCACATACAGCACAGCGGCCCTGGATAGTCACCTATCCCTAGTTGGGGCAACCATTTCAATAGGTTTGAGTGCATTCTCCATCTTTCCTTGGCTGTGTGCAAGCTTGAATTGCTGTTTTTGTTTACTTGATATCTTGATTGCAGTGTTGGGCAGCATGGTGGCTTGGGGGTTAGCACAGTTGTCTCAAAGCAAGAAGGTTCCTGGTTTGAAACCCATCAGGGGCCTTTCTGTGTGGAGTTTGCATGTTCTCCCTGTGCTTGTGTGGGTTTTCTCCAGGTACTCTGGTTTCCTCAAGAAGAGTTACCTCAAAAACCTGTCAGTGCTTTGTGTTGGAGAGAGAACATTTTAGGATTCAAGGATTCAAGTTCCAACACCCAGACCAACTTATCACCATCTAACTTCATGACTTCAGTGATGTTAGATACATACTGTCCAAACCAGCTCCGCACATTTGAGTAAAGTGGTGATTATTTTTTCGTCCTGTTTGGCCACCAGGAAGATAACGGTTACATTTGTTGGCCAGCAGCCACACTGCTTCTGGCGTCCTCCCTAGCTTTAATTAAAGCTGTTATTGTGCAGACAAATTCTTCTCTCGTTATATCTAATCTTTTCTTTCAACCTGCTTGCTGTCCCCTGTTCAATTAACTGAATTCACTGTTGTGGAGGCAGCATGTTGGATATAGTGTGGGTTGAGTGGGAAGTAAATTAAGTTGGAAGTATGAGCTTGTTGAGTTCTAGCTCTGACCACACTGACCTTCAGTGTTAGTTGCTTTTCTGTTATGTTTGAAATCATGTGTAGAGTGTGGGACATGGACCTTTCCAGTTACTGTTGCAAATAGAGTAGCAACTAGTTACTGGTTTTTTTTATTTTTTATTGTTGTTATGGATTATTGAGAATCATTTTGGATTTGAATCTTTTATGTCTCAGAATCATGCTTAAAAATACTTACCATTTCCTTAAGGCCAGTCTTTAAATGGCTTGTCTTGTTGGGTTATCATTCAAAAATCAATGATTAATTTTCCAATCATAACACAAAAAGAAGAAGGAAATCCTTAAATTTAAGATGTGGGTCACCAGCAACATTTTTACATTTAGCAATACGATGTAAATGATCGCTGATTAATTTTCTGCAGACAGATATGCGTTATCTTATCTTATATCTGGATGCTGTAGAAAATGAATAGAGTGGTTCTGATGTCTGATGAAACTGATGTTTGTGAATCAGGTTCCCCTGCTGTGTGTGTGAACCTTGTCAAGGTCGGTGTTTTTCTACACTTATTGTACTGGGTTTCCCTGGGTGGACAATCTGCATGCTACATGCTGGTTGCTGCCTGTATCCTGCTGCTTTCAAAGTCGCACTGTTTAGCATACTTCTGATTGGTTGGTGATGAAATATCTGATATTTCCCATAACCTGTATTTTTTTTTTTTCATTTTGTACTGCAGCCTCATATGATGGGGAAATTAAGATCAATATCTACAGACTTAGCTTTGCTTGGGCATGTTTTACACCAGATTGACCATGTGTATAAGCGTATTCATATGAATCATGAGTATTTGATATACACTAGCATCCTTAGTGCTCAACTTCCAAAAGCTCAGGTGTCCAGAGTGTGTACAAGAGAATAAGCAGAGTACACATCTATTCTAATGCCCTTTATGTAAAGAGGTTGATGACCAGGAATAAGTGTAATGTACACATTTGTAATTGGTAACTGGCAATTTTTAAGAAAACATCCACAGTAATACTTATTTTGTAGTATACTGCAGCCCAGACGCCTACTATACCCAGAGAAAGCCATAGCTGCCCCCACAAATCATTCACTGAGCAGGTGCTATTCTGTCACAATTAATTGCTGAAAATGAGGTGAAAATACCTTAATTACGTTCCTTAAAAGCCCCTGTGCCATTAAAGCCAAACACAAACCTCCGTTCCTGTTGGGCAATGGCATAGCTTTTTCTCTTAGGCTCTCCATGTTTTGTCTGGCATCCATTTTCTAGAATGGCCTTCATCCTTGTCTCTTAGATATGACCAGAAAATGGAACAGATATGGGGAGCTGAGAGACTGCCCAAGAAAGGGAAAGCAGCAGCAGAGGTGAAAGAAATCAGACAGAGAAAATAATTATTTAATATTGTGCCATTGTTAGTGAGAGACATCAGAGTGCCCGTGTGTTTAATCCAGTTGGTGAAGCAAGGCCCATGCAGAGACATCATGCCAACTGTTATTGACTACAGGCCATAGGATTAATGCTGCACTTATTCATGCCCAGTCAGCCCTCCTAAAAGACAGTTTTATATAGGTTAGGCTAAGTCTGTGCAGCTCTACTCCTTCTCTTCATTTGGTCTTACTCTGGTGAGCACATTATTTTATTCTGAAAATAGAACATGTAATGAGCCAAGAAGCTGATAGATATTATAGATAATTACAGATAATAGACTATTAGATAATACTATGTACTGTGAAGAAAAGGTGCATTTTTACATTCTATCCTAGACTCACACGTTGTCCCTATAGTATATTTAAGATCAGCATTGCCCTTGGCTAATGTTTCTGCTGTGTAACTGGCACACCCACAAGGTCAAAGGTTAATTTGGTTAACATTTGCACGTACAAGCACTGACCCTGAAGTTGAAAGGTACTGCTCTGTGCACTCAAAATGCATATTGTTAATTTTAGCGTACATTATTCTTCAGGACAGGCTTTGCATAGCTTTGTGGCCTCGAATCAAAAGCACTTTACCTCGTTAAAAGATGCTGTTTAATAATTAATTTCAGTCCATCAGCTTAAAAGGCAGTAATCATTTGATTGAGCAGTTCCCTCATCCTCATTTCTGAGGATGCTACAGTTCCATGAAATCATATTTGCCTCCTTTACTAACGATTTATTCTTAATGTTTCTATAAGCAAACATGCAAAAACTAAAAACTTAAATGGCAATTATTCAAAAATGTGACGTCTGCTCTCATATCACCCTTGATCGTTCCTTTTCAAAGCAATAGTGTTTTTACTGATTTGCACAGATCTATCAAAAACAGATGGACAGTATAGGTAAGAATGACTGCAGGGTCATCTGCTGTAAAGTACTCTATACTAGAAAAGATACTAGTGCTGATGGTTGAAGAAGAGTGTCTCTAAGGACTCTAAGGCTTTGTTGTCAGTTCTGACCCTTGCCTTGGGGTCAGCATCAGTGGTGTATATATCTCTGCCTCTGAGTGTCTTTGGAAACACAAACTGGACGGTGCCTATATTTATTCGTTTTCATCTAGTTGGGGCTGGCATCATTAATCATTCACGTCTTCTTTTCCCACCTTAGGTCCTCTTGCTGCTCCAGGCTTCTTGCCTCCCTTTTCATTCTCTTTCAGTCTTTCACCTACTCCCCTACATGTATTCCTGTCCTAAGTATTTTGTTTTATTTCACGTCAAAATGCAGAAAGCATGCCACATTAAGAATCCTCATATTCAGATGTCTTATGGGTGCTTGGTAAATTTCCAAAACATTTCCAAAAAACATTTCTTACACCATTCCAAAGTAACCCAGATAGACCTTTCACCATGATTAACAAAGTGATACAAAATCAATATTATATGCCTAACTGGAGTTCATATGCAGAAAAGTAATGCTTTCTGTAAATAGTTTTAATGACATTAAGAAATAATGAAATTCAGATTGCGTGCTGATAATTTTATAATATGCCAAACATTATTTCACTCCTGATTATATAATTGCTTTGCATAATGAGTCAACATGATTTAAAAAGCAACAATATTATGAAGGGATATAAAACTGAAAATCTAACCCTGTTCCTTAGAAGACATTGGCTTTGGTTTGTATTTCTGCATGTAGGTCTGTTGTTTTGTTGTTGTTAATATTTGTTATATAATGTTGTTTTTGAGTGCACTTCTTAGTGTGTGATGTCTTGTCAGTCTCTGTGCCTCTTTCTCTCCAGCATTAAAAGTTCATTCAGGGCATCGGCCGATGAACAAGAATGAAAAGAAAGTGTGTCTGAGGAGGAAGGCATACAGACCCAAAGTTATGAAAGGCCTTTCCTCTGCTCACCTAAATCAGCATTTCGTCCTTAGACAGCATTTACTACAGCATTTCCCACAGTAGAGGGAAGAAAGCCTTGCTGCTTCAGATTACCTTTGGTGTTCCTTCTTAACTACAAGGGATCCCTTGTAAACTCTGTGCTTGTACTTCCTAATTTCAATATGAATGATTATCTTCAAATTAATATTTCTGAGCTGCATGTATCTGATGCTTTGGCCTGTTAAGGTTATCTTTAAACAAAGCAAGATAAAAACTACCAGACATAGTTTAGACATAGCCAGATGTTGGACCTTCTTTAAAAAGAAGTTTTATGTGTGTTAAAGGCTTGATTTCCACTGCAGCTTTGACAGGTTGCTTTGCCATTTATGCTTGCTGCTCACAAGATCTTCTTTATTTGTATAGAAGTCCAGTCTCCTACCAAGTGAAATGATGAAAGTATGTCCTAATTGAAGACACACAACCAATAGATGCCCTTTTTAGCTGTATTTTAGATATTAAATCATGGACGGAAGAAAACTTTTTGGAGCTCAAACAGGACAAAACGGAGATTTTAGTCATTGATCCTGAAGATAAGAGAAACACAAGTAAAAAAAACGTTTTTGGCGTTATTGTCATCTCTGAGCTCAGTTTTAATCCTCATATTAAAAATATTATAAAGACTGGCTTTTATCAATTAAAGCATATAGCCAGAGTCCGCCCATTTCTGTCTTGGGCCAACACGGAGACCCTAATGCATGCTTCTATCACCAGTCGTATTGATTATTGTAACGCCCTGCTTTCTGGTCCTCCTAAAAAGACCCTTTCACATCTTCAGCTACTACAGAATTCAGCTGCACGTGTGCTAATGAGAACCAGAAGGCGGGCCCACATTACCCCAGTATTAAAATCACTGCATTGGCTCCCCTTGTGTTTCAGGCTTGATTTTTAAGGTCCTTTTAAAGGGTTTTAAGTGTTTTATGGGTCTTGCTGCTTCTTATCTGTCAGACTTGCTTTTAGAATATGATCCTGTGCGGACCCTGAGGTCCTCCAGCACCGGCCTTTTAATCATTTCAAGAGTTAACACATAAATGAACAGTGAGGCAGCTTTCTAGCACTGTGCCCCATGTCTCTGGAACAGCCTGCCGGAGAGCCTCAGGGCTGCAGAGAATGTCGGCACTTTAAAAAGCACGCACCTTTTTAGCTTGGCTTTGGTGTTCTTTTAATTATTCTCTTAACTCTACTGATGTAATATTATAAATGAATTCATTAATTTACTATCAATTTTATTTTATTTTAAACTACTATTGCTACTATGTTTTAGTTAATTTTATTTAACTTATTTTAATATATATTATTTTATCCACCATTGCTCCCACTTTGTAGCTAATTTTATTCATTTTAACTTATTCTAATCTGTCTTAGTTTATCTTAATTTTTATTTCTGATCTATCTTTTGTGTGTGTGTGTGTGTGTGTGTGTGTTTCTGTGTGTGTGTGTGTTTCTGTGTGTCTGTCTATGTGGGTGGGAGGGCATTGCTGTTATTGTTTTTAATCTGTAAAGCACTTTGTGCTATTTTTAACATACAAAAAGTGCTCTATAAAAACATTTTGATTGATTGATTGATTAATTGCCAGCTCCCAGCAAAAAGAACAAACATTGATCTGTGTTGAGCTTGTTGTCCACTCATCCATTGTAAGCCCTCAGTGTCCTACAGGTGTCATTGGACCTCATTACTAGAGACAGGCTTGATTGGCTATGAACTACCCCTTGGTCCATTAAACACAATGGAACTGGTGGATTTCTGTGATCTGCTATTGTTTGCCTGGCAAAATTAAAGTGACAAGACAATTCTAAGTAAGAATTTCTGAATGACAGTGCAGTATCAGTAATTGAACTAAAGTGTTTTTGCCTTACACACGTGGGCACTGGATGTTGCCTACACATATAAGGTTATTCAAATAACATATCAGAATTATTGGTTTTTATTTCATTTATGGTCGTTCGCATACAGATCTATAATTTGACAGGTTAAGTGAATACCTCATTGTACTGCATTTATCTGCACATTGCCATCTGCTCATTGCTGTCTTTCACACAGCACTTTAAGTTACAGCCTTGAAACAGTGAGGTTTAAAAATATCACTGATGAAATATACATGCATGCGAGTCTGGTGATATATTAGTGCCTTTGTGAGACCTATTGGATTTGTCATGATATTTTTGTTCATCTCACCAAGCCTGTGTGTTTGTTTCTATAACTCTGTGTGAAGGGTTACATTTTTGATCTCTCCTTGTTTTTATTTTTGTGGTTATAAAGATCTGCCAAGGTTAATCCACACTAGATACACAATAGACTGTTAATGTACTGACTAGACACACGCATATACCGATATATAACTTTCTCTTGCTTCTCTTTCTAATATTTGGTGAATCCTGGAGGAATGCGATGTTTAATGTAGGATTTAAGACCTATCTATCTCTCAACACAAGCTGCCCTGCACTCTGTGAAGCTTCTTTGCCACAGTGTAAGAGGTGAAGACCCAACAGACCTTGGTCAGGGTATGTGCTTGTCCAAGTTGTTGTGTATCTTTGGCTCAGATGAATAGGGTGTGCAAGACATTTTTTTTTTCAATAAAATACAAATATGTTTAAAATTGGATTATTTAAAGAAATAGGCCTTCAACTAATGGTTATTTTCCTCAGATTGATTTATTCATTATTGGTTTAATTACAACATTTTTTGTTGACAATAATACATATAGTGTTATTTGTTATAACAGGACTGTGCTTTTTATTTTTTAAATCATTATTTAGAGGAAATAAATTACATAAAGAATGATTTTGTCAGTTTTTAATATCCTTAAAGAGTGCAAGACGTTTCAGAGATAGATAGCTGTGTAGCATCTTTTTTTCATACCTCTTATTTCCTGTTTTTCCCTAAACTCCCTAAAATGCCAGAAAATAGAAACTGTAATACACTATTAATGGTTGTGTCTTCAAAAAGAGTTTACTGACTGCACTGTAATTATTTTATGAAGTATGAAGCAATGCTGATTTATTGATTATGAGTTTATATTAATTTAAATATTAACTTTGTTGTGAAATATAAAAGTCTGCAATTGGATTAGAGGTTTACTTAATCTTAACTGATGAACAAATGGAATCAGTTAATTTAGAAGTGGTATATCTTAATCTCTTGAGCGCTGCAGATGCCAACTAATGTCATATTTTAGCAGCAGTGATGGATAACACAGAAGAGGAAAAGGAAGGGGTGCATGTGTATGAATAGAGTACTTAGTATGTGCCCTTATTCTTACCCTTGTCACCTCACAACCTTACCAGGACACTGTAATGCTGACACATCTGAAAGTATGTCATGTAGTAACCTTTCTCTGGCGAGTGTTTGGGCAGTCTGCTGGTTTTTTACAGCTGTGGCCTCAGCTACAGTATCTTCCACAAGCAACCGGAAAACTGTTGTTGCTGTCATATGTGACTCATCAGCCATGCATCCTTTATCTTTCATTTTCCTCCATTTTGGTCACTAAAGGAGAGCTTTTCCATCATGCCATAGGTGACATCACTTTATTTTCCAAGGTCTCCAAGAAGAGGCTCTTGGGTGATTGTCACCTATCAACCCTTTGTCTTCTCAATATCAGTTTTCCCAGTAATGTGCTGATTGTGTCAACACTAGATGAGCTATTACAGAATGTGGCCTTTGCTCTGATCATATTCTGCCTGAGTGCAAAGTTATTGTCAAAGTGCGAGTGCTGGTTTGCAAAGGCTGCATTCCTTTATGATGCTTTTCATGAGTGTCATGTTCTGATAGCTTGGCTTCAACAGATCCATTTTAGTTGTGGCCATACACTCCACCATACTTCATATGATTCATTACAGGGAGCATTGGCTGAACACAGACTTGAGCACATGCTGGATGCTACTGTTCTCAAATAAACTGTGTGTGTGAGAGAGAGCGACAAAGGGATATCAGATGAGCTATTTCTCAGCCATCATCTAACCAAGCTGAACTTTAATGTCCTCCCTAAAAGTCTCACTGTAACCCGTGCCAACCCTTTTCATGCCCTATTATGAGTCATAGCTCACCTGCGATTCTACCTCTCTTTTTTTGTTGCACCCTACTGTGTACTGCTGGTTACACCTCTCTTCGTCTCCTTCCTCCACTCTGTCCCATGAGCGCCCAGAGGTGACAGGTGACGAATGAGGACACTCTCTGTTACACCAGCTAGTGCAAAGCCATGCATTTTTAATCTCCTTTGACACTATTCTCTGTCCCTCTCTCTTTTGCTCTCTCTCTCTCTTGCTCTCTCCCCCTTTCTTTCCATTTTTCTGTCCTATCTCTCTTGGCATTCTGTCTCCCAGCCACAGCTTGATTCACACCCACTGGAGAGGCATTTCACCTGGGACCATAACCCTCAGTGTCCTGCCTGCCCCTGGTGCTTGCGCACTGCTGTATGTATGTGTATATGTGTGTAAAAGACATACAACTCTGCAGTGTAGTTGTGCTTCAGGGCTTCACAGCTTGCATCAGGCAAAGGGAGAACAGAAAGGAGAGATGGGGTCTACATCCACTGACCTTCAGCCATTAGCAAAAGGCTGCTTGTTTGCTTTCACACAGACCCAAACATTTTGCCCACTGCAAATAATTGTTAATTCGTGAAACTAATAGCACTATTACTGAAGTTCTTTGGTTGCCAGCTGACAACAGTCTCTTGAGTGAGTAAATCAATGGATTCATTAATAAGATCCTTGCAGGATGTTTAGCATTGTTAATTGAGAAAATACCCCAGGGACACTAAATGTATTCATGTTGTTGATCTTACACTGAACAAAGTTACATTTTTTTAATGGAACTAATTTGCTCTATTATTAGGTATGTGTGATGCAGTCTAAAACAGTCTTGAAATATTTGATATGTAAAAACAGTACTGTATTGGAATAAACCACCAGGTTCTTCCACTGTTTTTCACTATCTGTAGGTCCCCATGAGTGCTCAGACAAACATAAAACAGGCATGAATTAGCTGTTATATAGGAGAGATGTAGATTTTAATACTCATAATACTCATTTCTGTTTATTAAGAAACAAGCCTATTTTGAGCCCCACCCATGCAGTAGACAGCCAATCACATATTTATAATGTTGATCACTTAATGTGTTACCAGATTTATGAATTCAATAACATGGCTGTTTTATACCTTGTTTATTTCCATGTTATTTACATGGTTCTCACATGTGTGTGGATACCATAATGGGCGTCATTACTCTTCTGCCCTGTGCTTCCTCTTAATGAGGCATTAGTATGCTCTTAGTGCCACTGCTGGTATTGAACTCTCTGTCTTTTTCCCTCCTTCAGGGCAGACTATGGTGCTACAGGGTCTTCTTGACTTACCCACCCCCTTTTGCGCTTCTGATGTTACTTCACCCCTTTTCCTTGGTGATCTCTCTCCATTCCCTCCCCTCCCTCCTCCCCTGTTGTTCTCTCTCGTTGTGCTTAAAGACGGTGAATTAGCTCCAGCCTTCAACAGGATCTGCCTGTAATGAAGCCTTTGTGTTTGTACTCTGAGCCGACACCGTTCCAAAATTGAATTGGATGTTCTCTCTCTGCTCGGTTCCTCTTACCTTCCTGCTCTCAACACGGCTCAAGCTTTCTCTATTATCTCCTGAATTCATTGCCTCAGCGCTCCGAACTGTGTCCCTCAGTATACAGGCATGGTTTTTGAAAGCATGCAGACACTTCCAGGCACACCTCTAGATCCCCACATGTGGGTGCATAATATGATACAGACAGTTTTTACATATATAGTAGTGCACCACTTTGTGTAGTATGGAAGCCTGGAGATGTACACTTTGTCAGACAGACACATCCTCATTGTCATCCAAGCCCCCACTGCCATTTCCATGGCCCAGTTTGCACTAATGTTCTTTTCTGGCACACAGAGCTCCCCATACACTTGTAGTTGCATGCTCACCAGAGTACTTGGCTCTCTTCGCTTCTATACTGCCACTGTCAGCAGTGCTTATCCTTTAAGCTAGGGTATTGTTGCTGTTTCCAGTGTGTGACCCCCTGTTTCCAGTCTTCCTGACCTTGCCTCATTCTTCACACATCCCTCCCTGCACTCACCAAATCCTGCCTGTGTAGCAGCACAGGGCCTTTTTCTGTTTCCCTTGCCATGTGTAGTTTCTTACCAACTGCCTCAGTCTGCTTCTTTTCTTTTCAGAGCCTACCGTTTTCTCTGACTTTCCTCCTTTCTTTCCGACACTGGTCTCCTGGGAATGGTGATAATGAAAGGGAGAGCTTGTTTCTGCTCACTGATGTGCCAGTTGCTTCATCATCTTTCTTCCACTATCCTTGTTGGGGCTTAGTAGTGGTTAGCAGATACTTACGAAGTGGGGTGAGTGATGAATAGTATAGGATGGAATGATTTCCCATTCAAACAAGAGGAGTACATTGAGGGACCTGTACCACAATGGAGGGTGCAGTGAGAACTGCCAGCAACTCAGGTTGCTGATTGATTGTACATACCAAATATTCAATATGTATTCAATATTCTTTGCATAGACCACAGGCTGAGAATTATAGCCACTACACACCCAAAGTGTGTAAGATGCAGTGCAATTTTCAGATTTTTTTTTCCACATTCTTGTTTATGCTTTACCAATATGCACCCACTTGACAAAGATCCATTGGCATTACCTCTGTCCAACATATCTAGTATCCACCAAAGACAAGAAGGGGAAAGAAAAAACAAGTTTGTTTTAAGTCTTTTTTTAAACCAATTTAGAACTTTTAATGATTGGCTGGAAAGGAATTTTAACCAGAGTATTTGCCTTATCAAATTATACTTTATCCACAAGTACTGAAAAATAACAGCAAAAGAGAGCAAAGTATTGTACATTTTATGAAAAAGCTGAAATATTTTTTCTCTTTGAATTAAAGTTCTTCACATTGGCACCAAGCTTATTTGTCAATTATGAAACTATTCCACTAGGTTCCCTGTGGGAGAACTAGGCTGCCGTTTACATGCTTAGACTGCACAGCATCATTATGGAATATGTCATTACTGCTGCATTATAGCTATTTTAGTGCTGGTGGATGGGCACAGTTTGTACTGGCTGTAGTTCACTCAGCCATATGGTGGAGGTGATTAACCCAGGGGTGTCTGGCTTTAACTTTCCCAGGTGGCTGTGTGGTATAAATATATGACTGAGAAGTAGTTGTTTTTACAGTTTGTAATAATTGTCGATCTGTGAGAATTAGTGTGAATGTGCTTGTAAAGATTCATAGGTCTTTATTTGTGTTAAGTTGGAACAATTTCACTGGCTCCTTTTAGTGAAAACTGGTAATATTTTTAATGAAAGCGTTTGTAAACCTTGCTGAAGGGAGAAGATTTATCCAGAGCTGGTATGCTTCCTGTTCCAGTTTTTTGTTGCCCATTTATCGAAGCAGACATGCACACACTGTTTGTCGGATGAAATTGTTAGTCGCATATGTTATCCCCTCTAAAATTTTTGATGTTCTATTTTTCTTGGCTGTATTTTTTTAATAAATCACAAACAGTGACCCTGTATCCAATGGAAATCATTAAAAAAAAAACAAAAAAAACTCATATCACATATGTGCATCCATTCAAACATTTAAAGACACCAGCAGCAGTAAATTATTAAGCAAAACATGTACAGTACAGAAAACATATTACCATTTAGAAAATATGCCACAATAGATATATTTGATTCCATCATTTTTTTCATAGCGCATAGGTTACGATAAACACTGACCCTGTCATGTTCATGATGGTTGCACTTGAAATGTAATCGGCTGCAGAATTTTGATTATCTGCTTAGCATAATAATTTCGCTGATGTTGCTGTTTTTAAACTGTAATCTTATGCATTTTCTCCTATGTGGCATTCTAATGTTTACTTAGAGTGGCAATGATTAAGTGTGCAGCATTTTAGTTTTAATTAGATAAGGAGTAAATTGAAGTTATTATATACAAGAGCCTTTTTTGCAAGCAGTTTTATCAGTAGCATTATCTTGATGTCTTCTGTGAGTGAGAGATAAAACGTGTGTGTGTGTGTGTGTGTGTGTGTTTGTGTGTGTCTCGGCTGCATGGTCTCACAGGCTAAAGGTTCATCTCTGCATCAATGTGTAGTCGATACGTTTATAGACTCAGGATTAGGTATTGTGATGATGAGTTATAGTCACACCCTCACTACTGTCCATTGCCAGTGCTCTGCACAAAGCTAACTACAGCCTCTGTTGTGATGCCAGATCAATAGGTGACCATATTGACCTCATCTCAAGATAACAAGATCATCAGCATCTTATATTATTAAATAAAGACAGCTGAGACAGAATTGACACCTTCCCTTACACAGGTAAATTTTACAGGATGTCTGTACATGTTGTAGTGATCAACTTAACCACTGTCTTTTAGCTTTTCCACTTGGTTTTGGTAGTAAATCCTGAGGCACTGAATGGTTTCAATTGGCCTCAGTGGCAGCCGGCATAATATTATTTTATTTCAGGGGTCATAATTTATCCTGTCTATAATATCCCCACTGAGGCTGTTGGGAGGAGGCTGCAGTTTGTCTTGCAATTTCAGGTTGGATGCTCAAAGAATTTCTCCTGTATTGTTTCAGAGAGAGAGCAGTGCTTACATAATCAGATTTTTATTCTCAGCTTCAGTCCCCCCTCCCCTGCCCCCAACCCAGCCTGTGTTTCCCCTCTTCTGCCAAACCTACTTCTGCCCAGAGGCTTGCAAATGCATGCATATTCTGTCCCCTTTTTCACAGCTCCCTCTGTCTGTGGAAGCGTGTGCCTGTGTCCATATGTGTGCACACACAAAGCTGTGTGTCACCTCCTATCTTTACAAACAAAAATTTTGCCACTTACTTGTTTGGAGTCCAAAGCGTCACCGCATGCTCGTGCATGTTCCTTCTCCCTGAGAGTACGACTTGAGCTAAAAGAGTCCAGAATCAATATTTTCAGAGCAGCATTGGTTATTCTTATTTGTTAGTTCTTTTCTTCTCAAAACAGAAAAGAAAGCTGTAGAGAGAGGATTGGATATTGAGGACTACATATGACAGAAGCTGGGTGAGAGGTCTTTTGTAAGATGTTGCTTTCAACCATATTGCCCAGATCAATATGCCACCATAGGAAGTGCACTGAGTGGATTGAAAGGCCAATAATGAGCTCAGCGAGTCTACAAGGTCTGTGAAATTAAACACATTGCTCACCTGCTGCAAATATCAGTGGGCCTCGACTCTTAGCAATCATATCTGACCCCTAATGTCAATAGAATGTTGAGTAGACTGTCTGAACCATGGTTTATGTTAGTTCGCTTGTTTTTCTTTTGAATTCTCTGAAACATTTGCAACAATATGAACCTCAATAAGCTTAGCTGGGATATTGAAATGTCAATTTCATCTACTAATCTGCAGTTGTGGTGAGTGATGTCACCTCAAAGTTTTAGAGTTTGTCTGCCACCCATTGCGTTTATGAGCTATGTGGTCTAAAAGCCAATAAATTTTAAAGAGGTTGGTAATAATTGCAGGTTTCTTTCCAATAGGATTTGTCACTAATGGTATTTTTATGATTGCTGCAGAGAGCCAATAGAGTCCTATCCAAAACTGATTAAGCTTTCCAACTTAATTATTCACTTCTTGACACCTCTTTGCCTGAAATAACATTTTAGCATTATATAACGGTATTCCTAGTGTGAAGAGGAATTTCATGTCTTTTTAAGCCAAACGTCCATTATTGTATTGACTCTAAAAAATATTTAAATGCGTATTTAATGTGTTTTAACTGTGTGTACCTTCCAGGAGTCCTCACCGTGTTGCACATTTTGCTCACCAGTTCTTTTCATTGCCTCTTTTACGCAAAAAAAAAAAAAAAAAAAAATACTGTAAGACAAGTGCAGCGGTGGCTTATGGGTAAATGGATGTTCAGGGAGGTTGTGAGCTTGGCTTCTTAAAATATAGGGCAGCCTCCCTAATAAGGTGCAAATATCAGCTCCATGGCATGAGCGAAGCAAATTGCTTTTTGACAGTGTATTTAAGATGGTAATCGACTGTCATTTACCACAGCCATTTCGCTCTGAATTGCTACGTGTGCCTCGGTGTCCCTCCCTCTCCTGCTCTCTCTCACTTCCTTTTATTTTGCTATCTCTGTCTTTATTCCTGTCTAATTCTTTCCTGATTCATTGGTGACAAACCACATGTAAGAAGGTACACATCAAACCACGTTATATGTAGCTTTAAGCCATAAACTAAGTTCAGACAGGCATTTAAACTGGTGATGTTGAACTATGAGATGGGTGAGGAGGATACAGAGGATAGGGTTAAATGGAGGCAGATGATTCGCTGTGGTGACCCCTGAAGGGAGCAGCCCAAAGGAGAAGAAAAAAGATGTTGTTGAACTATGAGAACATACATTAAAAATGTCCAAGTGTACTTGCATCCTTTCTTCTCCGTTACATCTACCACAACAATGCCTGTATTCCCACAAAGCAGTCTCTGTACATGCTTCCTCTAACAGTATAGCCTGCTGAAATGCTTGTCATTTCACACTGAGGAACCAGGAATGGCTTCTAATTGCACCTGCCACTGCCCCAGTCAACACGCAGTGAAGCTAGAACAGCTGCCATCACATACAACTGCTAATGGCCCTTTTGTTGGTGCAGTTTTCAAGAGGAAATTGCAAGATGTAGACTAATGGACGCATTTGAAATGCAGGAACAATTTTAGTCTCATGTATGCACAGGTAAGACTTATACTGATCACCAAACACGTTGAACATTTTTTTACATAGTGTGTGTCCAGAAAGAGTGATAGTGACAGCGATGACAGGGAGAAGACTAAATGATGTCGACATCCGACTGGAATAATAGTGAATATATTTACAGTACCTGTTGACTCAAGTGACACAAACTAATTTCTAATTAGTGTGAGGGGAGGTTCATAACTGAAGCTTAGATTGAATTTGTAAGTCAACCTTAACCACAGTTGTACTGCTGACATAAACTTAACATTTAACTGACAACATATTCACGTTATATCTAATAGGCAATAAAGCTGATAATCATAACCCCTTTACTTTTTACAGTTTCTGAATTAAGATAGAGAAAGCTGCACATGCCATGCAGCTTACTGGAGCAGCGTAGACAGAGCAGAGATCATGTGCATGTGAACCCTTTCTTGTTTCAGAGACTACAGAGACTCTGGGGACAATAAACTCCCATTAATGGAAGAAACCTCCAGCAGAACCGGCTGAGTTAGTCAATAGTGACATATACATTTATGGTCAGAGGAGAGGGGTGAGGAGAGGAACTTGGCAGTCTAGGCCTATAGCAGCATAACTAAGGGATAGTTCAGGATCACCTGAGCCCAGTGTATAAAGAATGGCTGCTGCTGAATGAGTGTCCTTTTTCCACCCTCTAGTTGACGCTGACTATAGAAAAGGCTCTGTGGCAATACAGACGGTCTAGTGTTTTCTTCCTATACCTCTCTCACGATACCTTTGTCAAGCACACACTATCAGTACTTTGTTCCTCATGCAGGCAGGCCAGAAGGTCATTGTTTCTCACCAGCATGGCTTCCCTCATCTGATGGGGAGAGGATGAAGTAAAGAGGGAAGGAGAATTTATATGTGAAGGAGCTGGAATTAGAAGATCATAAACAAGCAGGCATCTCTGGAAGTACTGCGTGGTAAAATGACTATAAACCAAGATCTTCCTTTGTTCTGTTTCCTTTCTTTCCATTCTGCCAAACATTGGTTTCTTCTCTCTGCTGCCTTCCAACTGTCCCATCTCACTTACTCACCATCCTCCTCCCTATCGCTGTCTATTTCTCTTTTTTTCTCCCAGATAAGGCCAGCAGGGCTTCAGGCTGCTGGGCTGGTTAATTGGAACGGGAGAGTCTCGAGGCCTGGCCAGTGAGCCTTGTGCTTCCTACCAAAACATCTTCAGGCACCAAGACAGCCACACACATTCTGCTAGGCACACACCCCCTCAAACACACGAACTTAATCGGCCACATTCTCACACGCCACCAGCAAACATGACACATTTTATGCATGCAAACCAGCTTAGACTGGGTGAACAGGTAGGGGTTTCATATCATACTCAAGGAAGCCTAGACAGGAAAACAGCACTTAGAGATTTTTCAACTTGTATACTGCAAACATACTGTGGGTGCCCAAGGCACAAACTAGCATTCATTTGGATTTCCACTTTTAACACTGGCTGGACATGCATTTGGTGAGCCCTTGCACTTCTGAATGGTTGGAAGCAGGTCGAACCAAAGTGAGATATTGATGGATGGCTGGATAAACCCAGAGAGGGAGTTAAAAAAGGGAGTGTGTGGAGAGAGAGGTGGGACTGGAAATGAGAGGCATTATGAGGAGGTTAGTGTCAAAACGAAAGAGGTATTTAGAGCTTGGCTGAGCAGGCAGCCATACACTAATGTTACAATGTGTGTAAAAAATCTCTCACTATCTTCCCCTCTGTCTCACAACATGACTGGTACATTACACTGCAGTATGATGGCAGCATTGTGTAGAGAATGATGTGCATGTGAGTGCATGTCTTTCTGGATTTCAATGTGACTGCGTCTCAAGTAGCATGGCAGGCGAAGTGTCACTGATGTCTTCTTGCTGTTTTTCATGTATGGCCCTCGTGTTCAGCCTCTCTCCCTCCTCTCTTCTCTGTTTTTTTCCTTTGTCGGCCATTTTGTTGGCTCGATCAGAAGTGTAACAATGTCTTGATGTCTTAATGATTTATGACTACTGAGAGACCTGCTTCTTCTAGCCACTGCTGTCACTATTTAACATTATGCAGCATGTGTGGCTCTGTGTGCTCCTGTGAGTCTGTTTCTGTCATTTATGTCTCTGTTAGCTCTGCCATCCACAGAGGAAAGTCCACTGTGTCTTTGGTCTGCAGGTGACTAACTAGACTGGTTGAAAACATCCTCTCCCACACAGTCCCAAAGCCTGCCAGCTAGTGGTTATCGATTTCTTTTGTTCTGCAATAAGAGGTCACGCAAATCTCTTGTATATCAGAATCTAAAGCAGCTGTACAGTACGTGTGGTTATCTTTCACTAAATCCCTGATATATTCTCCCAGTGAGACTGACTTCTCTTTTCACACTCACAACATTTCAGCTTGCAGGGCAAATTCATTTACTCACTATGATTCACCCTGTCAAGGTGTCACGCCAAAAGGAGCAACAAGAGTGGCGCTAAAGTCATTATTAATCTGGCTGTTATAGAGCTAACAGCAAGGCTAAAGCCCTTGATCTGTTTCATTAGCATCTCTTCATCAGGGCTAAATGCAGTTAGCACTAACAGCCAAAGCTAGTCACTAGCGGCTTATAGCAAACGAGGCTGATCAAAGGCAGTAGTCTGTTGTGGAATAAAGGCATACTCACCTCTGTGTTTGTAATCCACATGACTGAAAGACTGTATCATGGAGCTCAGCTTTATCGGCTTTTTTTCCACCCAGCTTTAAACTAAAATGCTCTGTCTCTTTAATTTCTTCTTTTGAAACGGTGGTTTGTTCTTTTTTTTTTTTTTGATTTTCAAAGCATATTAATTCCTCTTTCGCTCAGTCTTTCTCTTCATCTTAGAGCTAAATTGCCCCAAACCCAATGTGAAATTTTAGCCTTTTAGGTGCAAACAGGAAAGAAACTCATAGGCAATGTTTCATCAACTCATAGATGTGATCACATCATAGCCCACACTGTGAGCTTTTTTCCAAGGGGCTATTTCTTCAGTATCTTCATATCTTCAGTTGAACGCAGCAACTACACAATATAGAGTAAATTGTGTTTACAAAGTGTTTTTTATCTGTGACCTTATCTATTTACTTCAGTGATTAGATGAGTTCTATGCTTGCAGTAATGCTGCAGATATTATTGCATGAAAGCAGAAAAACTGAAAACTCATTGTATTAAACCAGTCAAGACACAAAAAAGTGGAAACAGTCTGGGGATTCTTGTTGAAAATAAATATGTAGCAACAGGTTCATGGTGCAGTACTCATCCTGAACACATTCGCTGAGTTGTACAATAAAACTTTAACTTTGTGTTCAAGAGCTGAGCTGTTTGTTGTGTAGGAAGCTGTTCATGTTATTCTGGCTCTGGTTAGATTGTTTTGTCACAGCAGATAAGACAGTTAATGAAGTTACTTTGGTTGTGCCATGTTATAATATATAATAACATATGACAAAATGTTATAATTATTGAAGTCAAATAAATTGTGTCTGAAAGCAGATGTTTCAAACCAGAGGTCAGAAGGTCGACAATGCAGTGATACTGAAGGAGACTTCAGTGAACTTCAGCAGGGTGCTTTTGGATGACACTGAGTTTATATTAGAACAAACAGTGAGTAGTTTGGTAAAAGAAAAAAAAAATCAGTCTTTTCTACTTACTCCTGGGTTTTACTAAGAGTTACTACTGAAACATACAAATGTTTCATTTACAGCTTCTTTTAACCCCGACATTCTTCTTATCTCCTCTCCCCAACGGACTCCCTTCAAATTCCGAATGTCTTGGCAGCAGCTTTCTCTTCCCATGTTTCTCTTTGCTACTACCTGTTCCAGCACATCTTTCTTAAAATCCCTGTTCTTTGTCTTGACCTGGAATATTAAAAGTGGCTCAGCGTGCCCCTCTGGTTAATTAGAGCTGAGCAGCGGCAGCAGCAGCCTCATGCTGACAGAGGGTACACTGCTGAGCTTTTCACAGGCCAGGATTAATGCCCGCCTCACTAGGATATGGTGTGCGTGCATGTCTGTGTATCTGTGTATAATGTAAATGCAGAGTTGTATTTGTGCATAGCAAAACTATTTGCATGTGTAAATATTTGTGCAAGCTACACCTATCCTTTGTCTAGATTATTGTACTGTATAAATATTTCATTCGCTTCGGCTCTTTTTATTGCACTTGAAAATTGTTTCAGTGCCATATTTACCATTCTCAATATGACATTGCTCCTTCTTAGGAGGAAAAAAAAATGTGCAATGCACAGCACTGTAGCAGTGGTGGGTAGTGAATATTCAAACCAGACCTCACCTGAATGTCACTAAGCCGAGCTGTTGTGGAAGAAGGAAGATGAAAGCCTGGCACAGCTTCACACAACAGGTGTAGTAGGAACTCTAAAGACTTGGGGGCAAGGTGGAGCGCCGTGAGAGATGGATTAAACACCAAAATGCACACATTTCTGAAAAGCCATGGTGTGCACATGCACACACACCCACAGAATCTTTGTCTTCCACAAAAAGCATGCACCCCTAAACATATGCACACTTGTCAAAGCTACATTCCTCCATGCCAAATTTTTATTTTTTTATGCTTGAATGTATTTACTCAATAGGATATGAACCATATACAGGTTCATCTCTGCTGACAGTTGTTTTAAAGAGAAGCATACATTAAGTGAAAATACAAATGAAAATCTAAAATAGTAACAGTCACACTAGTTTCTTTTATTGCATGTGCTTTGAGATTCACTGAATGCCAATCCACTTAGGTAGCTCTCTTTTCCAGTTCTATCTTACTGTCTTCATGCTAGTGCTGGCTTAGCTAACCTGCTGGAGGCAATACAGTCCTGACAGTTGGATTAAATTAATTTAACATATTGAATACTATATTGGGTACTTCCAATAGGTGAATTCAGACAAATAACTAATGATATAACTTCATTTTTATTGGCGTCAGGTTCGACAATATCCAATCTTTGTCATAAGTGAGTGATTAAAAATAATAAATGGGACAGTTTCCACTGCGGTGTGGCTGTAGCCAAAGACTCCTAAAGATTTGGAGCCCAGTTTCTGTCAGGATCGTGCCAGCACTCCCCGTGGGGTGATGCGAGAGGAAATGGGTCGGCGGTGGCTCACGTGACCTTGCAGTTATCCTGAGGGTTTCAGAGCTTTGCTTGTATAAAAAGTTGGGTGAGTGTGCAAGAGGCTGAGTACATATTGCTCTTTCAGTCAAGTTGTTTAGCTAAGCATTGTAAGCAAGAGAGCTGTCTTTTTGAGAATTGAGGCAGATGGGCGACACACAAACAAACACGCTATTTTTAGATGCAAACTGGACTGAATATATATCGTATATGCCGTTCATCTGTAAAACAATACTGCAGCCACATGGTGTGGAGGAGACATTTTGTGCTACGTAATTGTGACAAAAATCATAATCCAAAAATATAGGCATAAATATAAAGGAACACAAACTGAATATGTACAGCCCAGATGAACACTGCACTATCATGCAAGAACAGCAGCTTTGCTGAATATAGACAGCTGCACATGCAACTAGAATCAATCACAACCACCACACTTACACACACACAGTGCAACAACCCTTGGAGCTCAAGTTATCTCTTGAGGCTTGTTATGTTTCCTCAGTGTCCTTGGGATTTAATAGTACCATCAGGCAAGCCCGCAAATACTCCCTAATAACTAGCAACACAATGCATTGACGATACACTGACACAACATTGTAAACCTTCATAATGACAGCACTATGAAAAGAGCAGGAAACATTGTTTTTGCCTGTAGCAGAAGAAAGTCTCATACCAAAAAGAAATAAGTGAATGCATATGGAGTTTTTCCAGTGAATATTCCAACTTTGTTTACTGATACGCAGGTTACAAGGTTAAAAGGTTCTTTTGATCCCAAAATATTTAGGGGTTTTTGTTGAATTTTTCATAACGGTCATTAAAACAATCATTATCTGTGTGCGAGGGGGGTCATGCATGTACTCTATAGTAAGTTTGCTGTTCATGTTGTAGTCTGCATTGGAAAGGTACTTAGGACCACATTTATCAATGTATATGTCAATGTACAGTGCAATGTACTGGACCATATATGTTTCTGAGCAGCTTTCTTCTCACAACCTTATATTCCTGAATTCTGTGAACCACGCCTGAATCAGTTTCTGACTTAAATTTCTTCATCTCTTGAATCATGTGCACTTTCTCTACTTTCTCCATATTTGTCTTCACTGTTGCACCCTTTTGCTTTAAGTCCCATGTTGTGCAATTAGCAGTGGATTGATAGTGGTGAGGTAAAACAGATACAGTGGTCCTGAAGGGAGCACACTGAGATTAGGGGCTATCTGTTGTTTCTGCACCAATAGGTGTAAAGTGTTATTAAGTGCTTTGCTAAATTTCTGAATTGAAGATATGATTAAAAGACGTATGTCCGGCCTGTTTACATTTCAGCGTAAATATTAATGAATATTAGACATTTCAGAAACAGTGCTCTGTAATTTTGAAAGATTATTAGACAATTGTTGCTCCTGTTGAGATTTCAAGTATAATTTCATATAAGGTTAGTGTAAGTCTGCTCATATTTACAGTGTTCAGCAGTTGTTTCATATGTTGTTGTTCTTCTTGTTTAGAGCCTTTGGATGTACTTTGGTTACTATGTTTGTATGTTTTTGTATTTTTAAAATGAGGTGATGCATATTTCCAATTTTTCCCCAACATAAAACACAAACTAGCCCCAATTTCCTGTTCTGGTTCTCACAGCTGTCTGTCTCCTCTGTCCTCCCTCATCCTTGTCCATTGATTTTACGCTTTACCTACCTGACATTGCAGTTTTGCAGGCTTCTCTGTCTGTATTTTTCCTACTCTCCTATCTTACATCTCCCACTTGCAAGCTAGCGTCCTTGGTGCTGTCACTTTGAAGCCAAGAAGGGAAACACAAGGGTGCATGAGCAGGGGTGAGCCTAGCTTTAATTGTAGACTGTCTGTGATGGAAATTAAATCTCACTCAAGAAATAATGGCAGAGGATTAGGTTGAGCCCTAGGGTCAAGACCAGCTGTTCTGATAGCTACTGACTCTGCAGCACTCCACTTTGAATTGCATTTGATTTAATAATAATGTGTGTGTTTGCATATGCATCTCGATAGTATGTGCATGCGTGTGTGTGTGTGCGTGCTGCCATGGAAGGGTGTGATTTATCAAATATACATTATTGCAGATTGGTGAGAGAGTGCATGCATGAAAGCTATGTTTTCTGCGTATGAAACCCCATGTTAAACCCCATGTTAAACCCCATGTTAAAAACACGTCTCTTGACCTGGCTGAGAACAAACTGATTGAAATAACTGATGTTAACACACGTCCCTCTGGGAAGAATGGAACCATGCATTTTTAGCATGGGTCAGTTTTATATGGACATTATTTAATTGGTATGGTTAGGATGAACTGCACTGGAACATTTAATTTACAGTTGTTTTTGTTTGTTTGTTTGTGTTTCAGATTCCCTTCTCCCACCATAATGACGGAACCCACACCTGCGTAAAGCTCCTTGACCTGTGCATTTCTGGAGAAGAATTAGTTTACACTGAAACCATGAATGCATTATATGCTCCTGCAGACACCAGCAAGCAGTAATACTCATCTACTGTATGGCTCCATCCCTCTTCTGCTGATTTTCTTCCGCTTGCACTCCCATTAAAGAAAGACCACAATTGGGTAACTCTTCTCTCAAGCTTTTGGTGACTGCTCAGATTTTCTGGAAATTGCAAAGATCTGGATTCTTGCGACAAAGATTCTATTTTTGGCCCAGGATAGACCTTGAGTCTTGAGAAAACATTGAAATTATCATAATCCCCCACCCTTTACTCTTCCATTTCCTCATTCCTTTTCTCTAAGTCCCAGAGGCACCAACTGATGGAGAGACGAAGGAGAGAGTCTGGATAAGGACAAGAATTAGAGCATCAGAAAGAAGAGGAAGAAACTGCTGATTCATCACGAAAATTGGAGTATTGTCCCTGTGAGGATTACTTTTCCCCACTGAGCTTTATACTCCAGTTCAGTAATATAATTGTTGTTTATATTTGAAATCTGTTAGCCACAGTGAAACTACACTGTAGCTCCCTGGTTCATTAGACCTATAAGGCATAAATTATAAAAGGGGAACCTTTGGATCTTTGAGCATGACAAGAGGTTTAAGATTCCTGTGTTGGCCTCTGTGGCCTCTGACTGTTTTCAGCCTTGTCAGTACAGTGAAGATGCTGGAATTTGGTGGGGCACCTGGCCAGTGGGCACGCTATGGCCGCTGGGAGGCTGGGTCAGTGGGTGAGCTGAGTTTCAGTCTCAAGACAAATATCAGCAAAGCCTTGGTACTCTACCTGGATGATGGCGGCAACTGTGACTTTTTGGAGCTGCTGATCACTGGTGGGCGCCTTCAGCTGCGCTTTGCCATCCACTGTGCTGAGCCAGCCACTTTGCACATGGAGACAAGGGTTAATGATGACCGCTGGCACATGGTCTTGCTCACCCGCAACTTTCGTGAAACCCTCCTGATGGTGGATGGGGAAACAAAAGTGGCTGAGGTGAAGTCTAAGAGGAAGGAGATGGCAGTGGTCAGTGACCTATTTGTGGGTGGGATCCCACCCGATGTGCGTCTCTCTGCTCTGACATCCAGTACAGTGAAGTATGAGCCACCTTTCCAGGGCTTGATCTCCAATCTTAAGGTGGGGGAGATGCCGCCTACTTTGCTAAACAGCCAAGGCATTCAGAGTGACCTGGAGTACCTTTGCACCAAACAGAACCCATGCTTCAATGGGGGGTTTTGCTCTATTCAGTCTGGAGAAGTTCACTGTGACTGCACTCACACTCGCTTCAAGGGGAAGTACTGCAAGGAAGGTAAGGAGGCGTCATAATGTACCATCTCTACCATGTTTTATTGTATCATGGCCCTGCTTTGCTAGTGGCTAGCTTGATGTGCACCTTTTTAGCACGATAAATTTAACTTATTTCTGTAGCAGTTAAGGGTATCAAATATCCACAACCTCTTTGTCAAGAGATACTTGGCTTTTTGGGGTTTTTTTTTCTTTTTGGTCTCTTAGCAGTGATTTAGTTTTTTAAAAAGGTCAGTACTACAGTACATAGTGGTTTGAGTTGCACTTGTTTAAATTATACAAAATAGTCTTTTCATTATCCTTCTAAGTGTCTTGAAAAGAAGTCCAAAGTGACTCATTATGTTGGTTTGAGGCCGTCGGACGTTGGTGTTGTAATCGGTTTTAATATTTGAGGTATAGATATAGTGAGGACTAGCAAACAGACTGGTGAAGTGCTTTTTGAAAAGGCTACTTGATACATGCATTCTGCTATTTCAGTCTGTTGTCAAATTGCTGTTTCTTTGCTTGTAAGATTGAGGAGTTGAAGAAAGATTTTCTCAGAGAATTATGTGACATAACACAGGTGATAGTTTAAATGTGGCTGGGACTTTTTTTTTAAACAATAAATCAAATGTGCTGAAAACCAAAACAAAGAAAATATTTCAAGTGCAAAATCATGTAACAGTGTAAGTTGGATTTTTTGACTGGCTTCCTTGTCTTCTGTTTGTATTTATTTTTCCTGATTCCTTTCCATTCTATTCTCTATTTTTTTTTTTTTTTGTCTTTGGTGTACACTTTGGTCTTGCCTTCATTTGCTCTTGGGAAGTGCTCATGTGCTGTCAGCTCATGTCAAATTCAGGTCTGTTTTAGACCTCTGGCTCCCTTATTCACTGAAACATCCCATTTCCATATCTATGGTTTTTCCCTCTTCCACGTTCATCTGTCTGTGTTTCTCCTCGTCCTGCAGCGTTTCCTTCACCTGCCTCCTACCTACTCTTCTCAAGGCTATCTGGGCTTTCCATCTCTCTTCACCTTCCTCCCCTTCACTGTCTCTCCTGAGTTCACTCCCCCACTCCACTTATCTCCTTTTCACCTTTACCCGCTGTCAGCACTTTGTACCTTTGCCTCTCCTCCTCCCACACTTATCAGCCACCTTTTTTTCTTTTCATCCTGTCTCCATCTCAGCACTTTGCTTCTGAGTTCTCTGACTCCTTATGCAGCTCAGAAATTCCTTGCTCTGTCTGGATCATTTGTAATGGGGGTAAAAGCCCTTCATCCTTTATTATCTCAAGTTTTTTCTGGTATGTGTACTAATATAGGGCTACAACCTCCATAATAATGGACTTATTAGCTCCTACCTTTTCCTGTGTGATGAAATGTCTTGTAATTACTGAATCTTTAGTAGACAACTATGGCATATAGCCAGCAGCGCCAATTATTTGAAATCGTGAATTGTTGTGGCACTCACAGATAAGCTTCGACAGCACTGAAAAAGAAATCAATCCAAACTAAATTTTAGTTGAGGTATTGCTTTTGATAGATCTCAATAGGATTAAAATTAGCACCCAGTCATGATTTAGATCAAAGTCTTTAAGTTGTTTTGATTTTGAAAGCTTAGC
The DNA here is from genome assembly GCF_900324485.2 of Mastacembelus armatus. Classification (NCBI taxonomy): domain Eukaryota; kingdom Metazoa; phylum Chordata; class Actinopteri; order Synbranchiformes; family Mastacembelidae; genus Mastacembelus; species Mastacembelus armatus. Next base: position 4,077,061 of record NC_046650.1, on the reverse strand, counting down.
AAAATATTAAAAACCTTTAGAAGTTACAGTATTTTGTCTTTTGCTCCCTGGAAAAGCCTAACACAGAATCCTTCATTTCTCCTGGATGATGGTTATTGCTGTTTAGAGACCCCACAACACACACACACACACACACACACACCTGCACAGCAAACAATGCCACTGGTAGGCAGCAGTACTGGACAAAACTTTGCATAGACCTTCTCATTCAGTTTTTTCTTTGTTCCTATTGTCTTCTAAACTGCAGATTAATGCTGAAGACTTCAAAAATAGATTCTATAATAACAATTTTGTAATGAAGTAGTAAGCAAAAAAAAGTGTTTCATGTTTTAGATTTGTCAAAGCTGCCACTATTTGCTTTGTGAGGTGTGGCAGGCCAACATTTCTTTGAGACAGGAAGGTCACTCAATCAGGAAAATTTCAACAGCAAACTTTATTGAAGTGCAGTGGTGATGAAACTGGCTCTCATGAGGACTCTCTTGGGAAAGGAAGAACAGGAGTTCAGTCTACTGCTAAGAATTTGTTCCACCCTCACTTAGACTCAGAAATCACCAGTTTACACCACCTCAAATTATAGCCCCCATCTATGCTTTCCAGAGGTCAAGTAGTAGACACTTCTTAGAAAATGAATGGATGGTATCTGCATGTGAGGTTCCCACTGTGAATCATGAAGGAGGCGGTGGGGTGGGTGCTTTGCTCTTTATGTAGCTGGTGATTTAGTCTGATTTCAAGGCACATTAAACCAGCATGGTTACCACAACACTGTGCAGTGACACGTCATCCCATATGGTTTGCACTTAATGAGGCCATTATATGTTTTTCAACAGTGTAGTGATATAAAACACACCAAGAAGGGAGAGTGTTGGAGCCCAGCATTAGCTTCCACAAGCTAACGGCATAAGTGAGATGGTTTCGGATGAGTTGGACCATAGAGTGACAGAAAAGCAGGTAACGTGCTCAGAATATGTGGGAAAAACATTACATGTTTTACCACATGATGGTGGCTGAGAAAGCTCTGTTCCAATTCAGGGGCCACATGCTTTGAACGCTGCATTTGAAAAGAAATTTTTGAGGAATCTAAAATTTAAAACATATTTTTCTGTCTGTTTTGCATAATTACATCTGTTTGGGTCACACCTTTGCTGTCTTCAGCATCAACCTACTGTCTAGAAAAGAAAAAGAAAATAAATGACATTAAAAGAGAAGGTGTGTCCAAACTTGTGACTAAAGTTGTAGGTCTTTTTTTCTTCTGGTCTTTCTCATATTTCACAGTTCCTTTAATTCTTCAGGCCTTCCTCTGTCTCCATAAGGGTGCTCTGTGTCAGATTGCTGTGTGGTTGCTGGAAGCAGATACTGTTGCCTGGCTCTTGGCGAAATTGAGAGCAGAATACCAATGCAGTACTACAGTGACTGCAGGAAACATTTGTCCTTTTGAAATAGAGAGAGTAACATAGAGGGAGAAAGTGAGAATGGAGATAGAGGTAAAGGAGAAAGAAACAGAACAAGAGGAAAGTGGGGATAGAGCAATGGCTGATCAACAGTGAGGAATGGAGAGTAGAGCAATAACAAGAAAGACAGTGTGAAGATATTCATTTACTCAGTGTTAATTTATTTTCAGAGATGTTCTTTGGTTTGAGCACCGTAAATTGGGTCATTATGGCTGACTGCTAGTGCAGCGGTGTATTTACTCCTTTTTATCTAACATGTGGGTGGGAATGTAAAGGTCTTGCTTTCTCGCTTTTAGTTGGTTTTAAGACACTTTAGTTTTCTGTACTAACAAACCAGTGTCTTGCTGTGTTATCTCTGTGGTAAAGAGGCCATGTCAAATGAAAGCTGATTTTTAAAGGGCTGCTGCCTGCTCACTTAAGAGAGGAAGAATGCATCATTTCATGGGAATATTTTTAATGATGATATGTGGCACTGGCAAAAATATTCATGTGTCTAGTTCTTGATGATCCATAATGTACTGCTTGATCATGTAGGCATTTAGCTGATGCTGTTTTTCACAGAAAGTTTTAAGCTGTCGAATGAGCTTGAAATCCCAGTTCACTATAGCTACAACCAAAAATAAGCAGTGCAGAGATCTCAGCAATATTTCTGTGCATTTTTTTTTACAATACAGGTATTATAGTAATTGTATTGTGGCTCCAAAGGACAAAACACAACACGGCAAAGAATGAAATATAACATTAAAAAGGGTAGATTCACCTAAGTCATAGAAAAAAAAATCAATATTCCCACTTTGTGCTAGTGGTATCTCCTCTTGCTGATGGGTTTGATTTTATGTATCCATGTTTTGAGGTCTGTTAGATTTCTGCTTCCCATCCAATACACTGCAGGTAGGGGTGGACAAAACGCAATTTTTCAACTGTCAGAGATTTTGCCAAACCGCAGTAACTGTTATTGTTTTGTATTTCTGGTTGAGTTAGGCTATTGTGGGTAACAGCTTTTTAGACTTTTGTACTGATGCAAGGAAATTTCTTGACTTGACTGGGACAACTGCTGGATCAACTGAGGACTGATGAACGATGAAAGAATTGTAATCCACTTCCTGTCTTTAGTGCTGATTGAACTACTAGAGGATGGGGTGCTGCTGTGTACATTTCACAGACCACCCCATTTTTCACATATAATGCTGCATTTATATTAACTTGACTTGTAAAAGGGGTCTGTGTTTAAGTAAAATAAAACGAAAATCAGGCTGTTGCATTTCTGCTGAAATTTGGGATGTAATAATAGTAAAGAGATCTTTTGCTGCAATGTTTGTCTGAAAATTCACATGCTTCCAGTGTGACAGCTGTTAAGATGCACAATTCATTAGATAAATTGTCAAAAATGCCAACACAACATTTGTCACATACTGGTGGAGAAGAAGCGCTATGATATGAATCACCAAAACAATAGCTGATGGACTTTCTCCACTGACAGCTGACACTTTTGTAAAGTGGACATTCACAATGGACATTCTTCAAAGAGTCAAATATGTACTGTAAATATAGTTTGACTATATCTGTGTGTGTGTGTGTGTGTGTCTGTGTGTGTGTGTATATTTCCAATTAAAAAGAGAACATTTTATTGACATATTCAGCTTCATTATAATTAAAAATGGCACATTTATTTTCCATTGTAATCCATCGAGCGTCAACATGGCACTGAAGACTCTTAGCCAAAATCGACTTGGTATAAAATTGATTTTAATTGGCAGATTTATTGGCTGAGCCAGGTATTGAACAGTTTATTCTTGCTACTATTGAAGAGCTTAATAACATTTAAACACTAAGCCATCACTCAAACCTAACTTTTAAGGCAAAAAGCACTTTAAAACCACTGTGTATTGATCAGTTATATTAAAAACAGAATAAACCAAGGTATTAATATTTCTGAGATGGATGACGGTGACTGATGTTGGCTGTGCTGTCCAGCAATAGAGGGAATAAAATCTTTTTTTTTAATGACAAAGAAATATACACATTAATTACAACAATATAGTGAAATGAACATTTAGTTGGACAGGGAAATTAGAGAGAGTAGTTATCGGAGAAACTGTTCCTCTTACACCCCTCTTATTGATAACTGATGTATGTTAATAAATACCAGACACTGGAAGTGATAGTCACAGTCTCATGTGATATACACAGGAGCATACCAGCAGATAATGGAGTTCAACACAAAGTTGATTTCAAGGCTGCCTGAAGCAGAGGTGGAAAGGAAAGGAGCTTAGTCTTTACCATGTGATCTTGACCACATTGTGTTACATAAATCTGCTCAAAAGAAATGTGATGTGGTAGAAAGGCAGTGGCCAAAGAAATTGAGGAGGGAAACACACCCTGTCTAGGATTCCATATCAATGTTTTTCTTATTCTCAATCACTTCAGCAACATCAAACCAGGGATCATCAACACTTCTTTAGTTGACTTTTCCAAAAGTTTCTTCTACTACTCTCAGAAGTGACAATTCAAACATGCTTTGCTCAGTTTTTACCCAGCATCCCCTGTGTACCGACAGTCCAAGCCCCCCAATATGGGTAGGTGGTCCCACCTTCAAACATTCCAACACCTATTCAGTGAAGGCATCTGTAAAGCAGTTCTTTTCACACAAACTCAACTAATATATAATTCATTAACACTGCCTTTGAAGGTTAATAAAAAAGTATTCAGAAACAAAGATCACATACAAACAAAACCATTTCACCGATAATTCATACCAATAATCCACTCAACCAATCGCAAATCAGGTCACAAATAATACAGAATATTCACCAGATCATCTCAGCTGCCTGGAGGTATAACACAACTTACATGATGGCTCATTTTCAATGACAATTCATATTCCCATGTTACAGTGATGATGTTATAGAATACCAATAGTCAAGGCAATACCACATCATCACAAAGCACATTCAGCATCCATCCTTTGACAGCCTGTAGTGTGAATTTTTGAGCAAATGATTGAAATAAGAGGTGTTAGCCCATAAAGGTCTAATCTACTACAAAAATATTGTCTTCAAGATAGTCCTTTGTAATGATGAATGTCAGGCGAAAGCAGAATCAGAAGTCTGAAAATTGACTATGACAGCTGTGGTTTTGTAATTTAAGGAGGTTGTGCCATCTCATCTCTCAAGCATAGTTTTTTTTTATCCCTCGGCTCCCTTTGTAGACTCCATATCTCCTGTGGTGTTAATTTGAATACCAGTGATCTCACTCAGCTGTAACCCCCCTTCATACATGGCTGGCACTGACAGGATTTTAGTATTTTTGCTCCTTTAATGTTAATGTTGTTCAAGTGAAGGTGGAGGTAGTTCGTACAGGATGAAGGTGAACATCACACAGCCAGCCTGATGATCTTTTTAAAATGACCTGTGATGCTAGAAGGCAAAATTCAGAATTCGCCTGACAAATAGTTCACTGAACATTCACAGAGAAATAAGGAAACACAAGTTAATGCTTCATGTATGCTGTAATCATAGATTCTGTTGCCATTAGCTTGGATTTTGAAGTAGTTATGGGCAGGCCTTTTACCATTATGGGTTGTATTTAAAGCTGCTACTTGCTTATGTGAAGCAATGTTTTTATAATTCATGATGGTCCTGGTTGTATTGACAGTGCAGGGCAAGACAGCAATGAGTTCTTAAGACAGGGTAATGAGAGGTTAAATGAATTTGTGAAAATGACTGCAGTGATATTAATGCATTCATTTACTCAAAAAACTGTGAACAGTCCTTCATGCTGCCATAGACGTGCACCTGACTTTTGTCATAATAGTATGCGTGAACACATCCAATGCAGATATAGCATTTGGGAGGTTTGTCATCTTAATTGGATAATCTGTGGATTTAGATTTAAAACTTCATATTCATTGTAATGCTACATTGTATTGATTACGTTTTCGGAAGCTTGTAATCAATCAGCTACATTTGGAAGTAATTATCCCTAACCTAATCAGCTATATAGCAGACAGACTTGTTGGTTTTTGGTTGTGACAAGAAATGATGTCATGCAGTGTCACAGAAAATTGGATGTTATCCATCCACATTTGAGGTCTATTCTCTGGCATTGGAATAAACACAATATTACAATTATGAGGAAAAATAGTTGATGTAACAGCCCTTTTTCACTTGGCAATGCTATGAAGAGAACGTGTTCAAAAACAGCTGCTTAGCTCTTTACTGCTCACGACTCTCCAATTTACTTCCATCAACACGTTTCATTATATATTTTGGAATATAACAAAACCTGTGTGCCACAGAAGCTTTGCAGTTAATCAGCCTGGACCCAATAGCCTGTGACCATAGGCAAGCCCCCCTAGCTATGCAGTGAGGGTCGGAGACTGTACTGCTTTTAGGCAGTCAAGGTATCACCCTAAAACACACACTGACCTTTCTTTAGCCTGTGGAGATATCTGAAAACAGTCGGCCTTGAACGCACACAACAGACCATGATAATATGGCTTCATTAGCTGCTGTAATTTATCAACAAGGACTCCACGTCCCTGTCACTGCCACAACTCCCATGAACTTGGTTTACCTAGCATTTAAACTTTATGTGACTTAATTAGATTGAGAAGGAAAGAAGAGCTCAAATATGATTACCTTTTATTGTTTCATCATGTGAGACAAGAAAAAAAAAAAAACGTTCACCTATCACTCCCATGAACTTGTCATTTTGTACTGCAACTGTACATTAACCCTCTATGGTATGTGGTGGTGTTATGCATGTTGCCAGACCCATATTCACAGGTGGCAGTGGAGGAATAACTTAAATCAGCCTCTGAAATGCCACAGTTGTTTATTCATGTTCGCCTCGTTGTGTGTGTTAATGTACCTGAAGCTGTGCACAGTCATCTGAAAGGGCTCTGCAGGCCCAGATACTGCAGTAGCGGTTTAAAGTCTCACTCTCTCTGTCATTTGTATCACAGTACCAGATGTGTTACACTATCATGTCTGTAGGTGATGCTCAGCTTACACTCACACACACAGTACACTGCGCATGCACAGACCATGGTCCAAAATAGACCAATGAACGCGTACTTAGAAATTGAAGTTAAGAATAAGGCCTGTGGTCAGGGTTTCATGTAAAACTGTATATTGTCTTACTCGGAATGAGGTGCCAAGTAAAGCCAACTAGTGCGTCAGTAGTTAGAGTAGTCCTCAGGAGAAACAAAAGGTATTCAGGACCTCTGCTTGCAGACTTAAAAAAAAACATGGAAGCATAAATCTCTGTAGAGCGTGAAGATCTCATTACTGTGTTTGAAAAAACAACTGCATAAACTTAGAGAAAATAGGGATGCAGATATTTAATAACAATAATTAATGAAGTTATGCCATTAGATGTGCAATATGCACACTGCTAACTGTTTCTCTTGTGTTGTCTGTATAATAATAATTAATGACATTAAGAGAGATAAAACTCAAAAATTGACCCCAGCCTTACTGCCAGAGCAGAACTCCAGCTGGAATCAAGCTTCAGCTGGGGATGTGACAGTGCTACGCATTATATCTTCACCATCCTCCCTGTACACTGCTGTGACTGAAACAGTAGACTATAAAAAAGTAATTTGGGAGAGTTGTTTTAAAATAGGAAGTGGTGTAGTAGTAGGTACACTATTAAACCTCTGTTCCCCCCTCTCTGTTGTCAGCTATACTGTGTTTTAATAAAGCCCAGCTGACAGTGTTTCTGCTGATAAAATGAAAGACAACATATTGTTGTGACAGCAGCTATGTGATATGTCAGATTTCAAATGATGAAATGATTGACATGTTTTAATGCTATCAAAATGAACATAGTGTTTACTACAAACAGGCTAATAGTTTTTGGGACCCATAGTGGTAGAAAGTAGAACTGCATGCTGCATTTATTTTAGTCCAGTGAAGGGTTAAAACCACAATATTTCTGATGCATCTCCACTGCCAGGGTGCTGCAAACATGTGGTGAAAAAGTGACGTTTTTAGTCACTACAATTGTGGGTGTACTAATGAATCGAGAAGAATAAATTGCCTCAAGGCGGGGGCTTGACCCAGTGTGTAGCTTGACACAACCAGCACGTTGTCTTAATATTTTATCTTAACCTACAGTAATTTAACAGTAGTCCACTCTACAATGCAGTAATACCACAAATGTAGTGGTATTAGTGTAGTGTTTCCCAAATGTCAAATATTAAATATCACATTGATATTAAATTGAATATATTGGCTAGACTTCTTTCTTTTTAGTTGGACTCTAATGCTTACTCAGAGACAGTTGCTGTGCTAGTGTATCCTCATCCTGAACACGTCTGAATAAATGTGAAAAGAATTTATAATTTATTCAATGCAGTCATAGTGTAATATCATAGTGTAGTATTCTTACACAGCCTAAAGGAAGGAGTATTCTTACTCATTTGGGTCATATGGCATTATGCTGTATAATAGTTTTTGTTCAGGAGTACAATATTTCATAGCTGTGACGAGCAGACCAAACTGAACATAGAGCCAAAGGTTGCATGTACTCTCCCTACTTACCATCTGCCTTTTGCAAAGCAGAGAGCTATCTTCAGATCTGTCCTTCTGCAGCCCAGCTGCCCTGTCCCTGTCTGCTGCTGCTGCTGCTGTGACAGAGCATCAAGCTGTACTCAAACTTTCACATTGTTAATTTGTTTAACAGCTTAATGTAGCGTGAATGCGTACTACAAGTTACTTTCAGGTCCAATTATAAAGTGACATCAAAGCTGTTCAACCAAACACTAAAAAGTGACTGTAAAGTGCCATGTAATCATAACTTTAGACCCAAACAGTGCGTTTAGTGGTCGATTTATAGTCGTTCTATATTAACAGAATGCAGTGGTCCTGAAGTGGGGATGCAATTTTCTAAAAATGAGCAATCCTAGTGTTTGTGAAGCTCTTGTAGAATACAAAGTCAAACCTCATTGGCCACCTAAATGCAATACTTCCAATAGAGTCCATCCTTTAGGGCATATCGAATTCTACCTAGATAGAGGGTGTTAGTATTGTGATTGAGTTTAAGAGACAGTACTTTTTTTTCCCAGAATATAGGAATACATTTCTTCATACTGAATAGCACAGGAAAAGGTGCTGTGCCCTCTGTAGGTTTTTTAAAATGTCACACCATCTCAGTATTTAAATTGTAAAAACCTATGAAAGGAATATGAATATCTCAGAATACAGAACTGTTATATTTGTTTGCATAAAGCACTATGAGGTAGATCTGTTTCTCCTTTGTCACATTTCTTCCAAATTTGTCATATTTTGTTTGTTTTACCTTGGAGTAGCAACACAGTCTGTAAAATGTTAAACTGTATGAAACTGTGCCTGGTGTTAATGAAACACATATTGCCGTATTTTGGTATGATCATCCTACAGTTCCCACTGTACACTGTTCCCACTACTTTCTTATACAGTCTGGTTACCTGTGCATTGCAGTGCATTGTATATACTGTAAATGAAATGTCTTTCTCTGAGTCATTGCTTGTGTGTGGCTCAGTTCAGTGTGTCTTACAGCTGCTGTTGACCGTGCACAGAGCATGTTTGAGCTCTGAACTGGTTTCAAACTGTGAATGGGGTATAATTCTACTGCTCATTGCAAATACGACAAACAAGAGTTTGGGTGTTCGCTCACCTTTGCAAAAGATGATATGATAGTTGATACTTGTTTATACTCACTTCACTGCCATTGCTTGCAGTACTGAAAGCTTCAACTGTTTTTGTACTGAAAGAACTGTGGTTCTTTCTGTTTTTGGTGTTTCTTTTGGGTAGTAAAGCATTCCAGCAAATTTCCATGCCAATATGACCTAATGTCATACTGTGCAGAATGCAGGAATTCAATTCAATTCAATGCAATTTTATTTGTATAGCGCCAAATCACAATACAAATCATCTCAAGGCATTTTACAAAAACTAAAACTAAAAACCCAACAATTCCCTTATGATCAAGCACTTGGCGACAGTGGAGAGGAAAAACTCCCTTTAACCGAAGAAAAAACCTCCAGCAGAACCGGGCTCAGTTTGGGCGGCCATCTGCCTCGACCGGTTGGGGTGAGTGGATAGAGCAGAGAGAAAAGAACAGCAACAATAAACAACAAATAGACACTGCAGGTTGGTGGGGCCAGTAACTGCACATCAGCAATATACAGCTCCAGGACCAGGGACACCTGCAGAAGGTACAGAGAGAACAGAGAGAGAGGGAGAGAGAGAGCACAAGGTTAGTGACATTCAATGGTGGAATATACATGTGAGGGGGGAGGAGAGAAAGAGAGGGGAAGGGAAGCTGGAATTGAATAAATTACATACATGTTTATATCATGTATGTTAGGATATGCTATATTATTAGTCCCAAAATGTGGACACACCGTTTTCGTGCTGGTAGTTGGGGTAGAATGGTGATGGAATGGGGCAAAGAGCAGAGGACACAAATAAACGTCGCACATCATGGTGATAATTGCGTTGTCTCCCCACTGGCAACCACAGAGGGAGGAGGTGGAGGGAGTTGGGGCGAATTGGGGGGCTTTCACTGCTTGATAATTGAACTCCCAATTAACTTGTCCTGTATACATAAATAAGCATAGTGCTAATGAGGGGGTCGTATTCTGTAAGGCTGCCTGAAGAGGTTCTGTAGATAACCTTATCAGCAATATGTCTGACTGTGAGGAAGACAAAATCCAAGCCATGTCTTTTTTTCCTTCACCAACAAGTTACACTGATAAATTCTGATGAAGTCCTCCATGCTTCAAGTCTCCAATGGGTCTGATTGCTGAGATTTTGTCTGTTTATCAAAGCTGCCGTGTTTTCATCTTTGCCTCTTCTGCTGCTGCTGCGATGTGCTGTTGGGACTTGGTGTTTGTAAAGTAGCTGTTGTTATCTTTCTATCATTATGTCTCTCTTTTTCCCTAGCATCCTCTAGTTACCCAGTAAGCACTTCCCTGAGTTTCAGCTTGTGTTGGTTGGTAAACTAAGGGCACAGATGGGGAGACAACTAAAGCATTTTACTAAAGTGTATTGTTAGAAGATTCAGTGGTACAGATTTTCCCCTCAAGTCACAGTGGTAATAAAAGTAATTACAGACTTAATTATAGTGTACTTACCCAAGGAGAGTTACTCCATGGTAAATAAATAAGAATAAATAAGATTGAAATAGTGAATGGCAAATGTAATGTAATTTTATTCCCCCTTCTTACTTGGACACCTTTGAAAGGGGTATCGATTCATTTTCTTACTACTCTTTAGTAGAGCTGGACCAAAATTTGTTATTCCAACACAAGGAGAAATTTAGCAAGCAATTTGAAAAATAATATGAAAAAACCATCAATAATGTTTAGAAATTGCAACTTGCTTTTGAGTTTGTCAGTCGGTGTTTAAATATTCAGAATCTACACTGTCTTTCTCTAATCATCTCACTTTCTACATCTGATCTTATTTTTTGTTCACCCTCAACCACACTTTCTTTTTTAATTTTCCATGCAACCATGTTGTTTTGCTGGTTGAGCAAGCTGAGGTTCACAGGACACATGCTCCTGGGCCTTTGTCCTCCTGTTGATAAATTCCTAGCATCTTCGAGCAGACAGCAAGCAAAAGTCCAGTGCCTGATATTCTCCAATTCCTCATACTTTGATCAAAAGATGTTTTACTACATTCTTATCTCATTCTAGCTTGCCATGGTCTCTTCTTATGTATTGCTGTTTTGATTTCTCTTATTTTTGTGCTTTTGTGCTGTTGAGAGACTGATTGTAAAAGAACCTACATTAATCTGCAGTCCATATAACTGATTCAGTCATGTTTATTGCATCAAAAAAATCAATTACTTAGATGAGAGACTTCCATAAGGCCCTAAGCCCTCCACCACCCCACTGAAATGAACACTCCTCAACACCCTATCAGTACTTTGATGCAGATTGCTTCTCTTTTTGGAAACACAGAGCAAGTATTGATGGATTAAAGTGCGAGGTTAAGTTCCCTGGCACAAAGGATACATTTAGTGTTAAGCACACTCAAAACAGGTTTGTTTTGACTTGTATGAGGTAATGAGATGGTAGTATAGGTTAGAGGGTTGATGGGCAGAAGTGAGTGGCTTTCAGGGAGGGTGTCAATTTGATGTTGTCAACCCACCAACTTCCTCACCTTCAAGGCCTCTTCCAGTGTGATCAGAATAAAATAAACAAATAAAGCTTGTTCCTTACCCCTGCTGTCCTAATGCGAGTGGAAAAGTCTGGCTCACATGTTATATGTTACTATCTCTATCGCTGAGCTGTGGAAGAAATGGTTGGCTCAAAGCACACACACACACACACACACACACGCGCACACACACACACACACACACACACATATACAAAAACAGCTTCTACAAAATGAACATTGAGGTTTTGTTGCAGTGCTTTTGTCCCTAATAAATTATTGAGCATGGGTTACCGCAGCATCACCATGTATCTAACAGCATTTAATGATTTAATTATAATATGCAAATCTGCAGGTGACTGTAAAGCAGTACAACATGCCGCTGCATACAGTACATTGTTTCTAATGGAACCACAGAAAAATTTGCAATGATGGCGTGCTTAACTGTGTTGAGTATTTAGCGGCAGTATCCGTTTGTGCCAATGGCTTTTAAGAGTTTATATACGTGGAGTTTTGAGTTATCTAATATACAGCTTTGTGCAATTAGGTTTGATTTTTTTTTTTTTTTTTTTTAAACACCTTCAAGGTCTCATTTATTTGTGTGCGCTGTTAATTAACAAACATGCCACTCTCCCAGAGGCTGCAGTCACCATATTCAAAATATTCAATATCTGCTCCAGCATCTTGCTATATGTGAACTAACTAAGACATTACCTCTGCAGAGTTGGTGTGCTTCTGAAACTTTTCTAATTAAATTAAAAGTTATTTTGGGACTTTGATTTATTAGATCTATTTTGCTAAATGTTCTGATTGAATTTGTACTAATATTTTTTATGATAATGTAAGTAATGCAACTTTTGCAGTAATATGTACTGCTAGCAAGTTATCAAACCCCAAATAAATCAGTATATAAAAGCTATAGTTTTGAAAAAAAAAATGTTGCATAGAGTACAGTCACATTTGAAGTCATTTTTATAGGGACAGAATATGCGCCTCACAAAACCCATATGCCGTGATGTCACACAGGTGACAGCAGCCAAGCTAAGTCAAGTTCAACAACAGAAACTGTGCTATTTTTGACATTGAAAAGGTTGGAAATTTATGGATAGATTGAACCACATTCTCATAATTATCAACCTGCTTGGCATGAAAGGAGACAGACAAAGGATTGGGACAAATAATAGAAAATGGTAAATAAATTGTAATTTTAACCATTCAGACTGATGTAGACACTGTGGGGGAAAATCTTTTAGAGCGTTGCTCAAAACATCTTGTTTTTATTTTTCAATTTCTGCCCTTATTACTCATATGACAGAAAAAAATAACACTTTCTTTCCAAGAAACGTTACATAGCACTTCAAGCTTTTAACAGTGTGCTAAAAATAAGAGCCTTAAATGCCAGGATTCAAGGCTCACTATATCTGGTTATACTGTTTTGTGTTTATTTGCAGCAAATAAATAAAATCCATTATCCTGAAGTTACTGTTTACGACTAGTTTTTAAATCCAATCAAGTTAGACTTCTGTTTATGTAATTTTGGACTGGAAGGTACATGGGAATCCACATCCACAGCACTACACACTGTTTAGACAAAATGTCCTCTGCATGATGGCAAATAAAAATCTGCTGTATGTTACCTTAAGTGTTCCTGTCTAGGCTCAGATCAGATGTATGTTTAACTTTGAAAAAGCTCTGTGTTACCGATATTTTTTATTAGAATGCTTCATAATAGCAGAATATATTTATATTATATTTATGATTATAAAATAATTATAATTAGCAATTTACAGTGGCTGATGTAGGCTATGTTTTGACACATACAAGGCTTAGTTTTATTGTTTATATTAGTGGTTCTCCAGCATCTGTATAGTCTATTGTTGTGCTTCCTCCTTATCTCTCCTATATCTTAGCAGCTAAATAAACTGCATTTTCCCACTAGGCTGAGTGGTAACCAATTGTGTGACAATATTTGTTATGATTTAATATTTAATTTTAAACCAAATGACCTGTTAACAAGCCGGCATGTAAAAAAAAAGGGAAAAAAAAACATGATTTCATAATTGCCAGAGTTGATAATATAAAATGTAACATATATAATACATGTTCAGTCTTACCATACTCCGCCCTTCCAATACATTAGCTTTACCTTCAGAAGAGTTCAGAAGAGACTACTGGACTCTTCAGTGCTTCTTTAACCTAAACCTGGTTTATTGCACCTACATGTGCAAAGACGTAGAAAGCATCGAAGACAAGAGGTGTGAGAGTAAGGCAGTAAAGCACTGAACGCCCCCCCACCTCTCCCCTGTATGGTAGCTGCAAACTGTTAATCTCAGTCAACCAGTTTTTCATTGGAACCTCAGGCTGCTTGTGAAAATGATGCCTGGTTGTATGGTAACTAATAAGAGATCCTGTGAGTCCATGCATTAAATGACCTCCCTGTGGCCCTCTCCTGGACAACTTGTTTGGGCATTGAGTCAAAGGCAACATATACAGGGAAACAAACAGCAAACATGAAATCATAGAAGTGTGTTTAGCAAGATTTAGAAAACACTGGTGTTGACACAGACTGGCCAAATCTTCACCATCCCTCAGTCCCTTCAGTTTTTTAGGAATTCCACTTCAAACACCTGCCAGCTGAGCTTTTACAGAGGACTGTAATCCCACTCCCCTTGCTACTGTATTATGACATTGTTGATGTAAGGAGTAGAGAAATTCCTGATGCCTCCTGTTGAGTCCTATAAGGCCAGCTGAGTGTGTAACTTGACCCACTGTTGATAGAGGTGTAAAATACACTGCTCTGAAGAGTCATTGATCACAACATGTGGAACTCAAATTAGCCATAGGAGACTACCTAAAGGAGCTATGGTGCCAGGACTGCTGATTTTTACATAAACAAGGTGGCATTCATTATTACTTATTATATGTATCTCCTGTGAGCTGTGCTGGATCTGAGGCATTTATTTATTTAATTTTCTAAACAGACGGGAACACCTATGGAGTTAATACAGCGCGGGCGACACCAAATTACTAGGAAATGAGGTCTGATTGCTGATGTGCCTGCTGCTATAATGCTGTCAGTCAAGTTGCAAGCTGTTTGCGCTTGTGGCTCATCTGAGCTCTCTCGCCTCGCAGCAGAATGAAAACATCAAGGATGAAATTTCGACTTTATTTATTTATTTTTAAACTGCTTCCAATTTGACTTGAGTGTCATTAATGAAATAACTATGTTTCTCTCGATGTTGTGGTAATCTGACACAATCTATCTGGTTCCGTGACAGCATGGAGAAGAAGGCAGCGATGTGGAGAAAAATTGCAATACAATGCTTTGGGTTCTTACTGACTAAGCGACAATTAAACTTGGCATGTTCTCTGTGGAGAGCAATAATCTGGTGAATCAGCCTAATTTCCCTACCCTCAAGCACAATATTGTACAGAAAACAAGGCTGTGACTGAGTGCACCGATAAACAAAACACAAATAAGATGGCCAACGTTGTCTGAGCTGGACTTTGAGGTGTACACTGCTGTGCATTGTGTTATTTGACTACATTCTGCCACAGGTGAAAGCTGCTCAATCATACAGCACAGAATGCGGCATACATAGAAGGTTCAGAGGCAGCATGCAGAGTGCACAAAGATGAAAAGAGAGTACTTGAGCTAATTGGTTGATGGAAAAATGCAGCATGACATAAAAGTGTGCAGTGGTAGTGGCAAAATTGTCCAATGCCTTAAGAATGGGATTACGTCTCTGATGGAATGCCCAGGGTGATATTTGTCAGGGAAAATGGAACAGCTTGAGGCACCCGCTGTGAGTACTGGGGAACAGCACATAGTAATGCCAGCCTGTAGACTGTGTGTCTGCGGGAATGTGTATAACTGCAATCAGGGGACTTATGTGGGGAGTGTGGGTGTCAGTTTGTGCAAAGCCTCTGTGGTGAGGCTTTCAGCATGGTTTCTGTGGCTCACAGGCAGCTTAGCAGATGGTATGGAAATATCTGCAAAAAAGGAACAATAAAGAAGCATACAATGGGATTGTCTCTGCGCGTGTGAACAGGCTTCACCTTTTCTCCTCCGC
Source organism: Mastacembelus armatus (assembly GCF_900324485.2). Taxonomy (NCBI): domain Eukaryota; kingdom Metazoa; phylum Chordata; class Actinopteri; order Synbranchiformes; family Mastacembelidae; genus Mastacembelus; species Mastacembelus armatus. The sequence goes on along the minus strand of NC_046650.1, from coordinate 4,061,386 downwards.
ACAACCGGTTCCCTAAGTGACATAACTAATGTTTTACCACACAGGCATGAACGTTAATGACAGTTTTCAGCTGCATCGGCATCAATATGATGCGATAATGTGATGCAAGAAAACAGACTTTATTTTCACATTCTGTGATTATTGTAATTATTCAATCTTTTCTGTGCTTTTGGAGCAGTCATCACAACATAGCGCTGCATTTTATTCACAGCCTTCCTTCTCAGCAAAAGGACTTAATCACACATTTCCATAAACTCACCAGCACATTGACACACATCCTCTGGCGTCACTGCTTATGAGCCGAGCAAGGAATGTAAATATTGACTCATAATCTTCTCATTAAAGAGTCTTTGGTTTATCAGATCGTGAAACGGACGTATACACTACACTAATTGCAAATGGTGGAAGGGTAGGTCCAGTGTGTGCTGGTGATAATGGTCATCCTTAATCTAATCCTCTCTCCCCTGTGTAGGATGGGGATCAGTTTATTAGTTAAAAAGGTTTGCTACTTGTACTCAGTGCCGTCACAAAATAGTTCAGTGTAAGTAAATATCTTAATAGAGCCTAGCTTTTTAATCATGTTAATAACACAATGCACAATGTGACAAAATGTTTATGGATACAATCCCTCCAGTTATTGTATCAGTGTTTATACATTGTTTCATAGTGTTTTTTGTAATTATATTTGTATTGTATATATTCTGATTACCTTGGCTGTTATTTTTTCTTTTTACGCATTAGGCTGTGAACACACTAGATTATTTTTTGCCCGATCTCATGCCCAATTTGCCCCCTCCAGTGACCACAGGGGCATGGCCTGATTCAAAGTTTGCCCGAACTGATTGTTAGTCTAAACAGTCCTCAAGTATGTGGTGTCAACATGGTTATTTCACTGCTCTTGATCGGGGAGGCTCCAGTGGAATGCCCACAATGGCCAATGAGAGCAGGCACCCAAGAAAACATCACCAAGCAGATGTTATGTACTTTTACACCTCACAAACATGAAGTGAAGTGAAACGAGACAAAATGAGTATTGATAAAGAAGATGTGTTTGTTGAATTATGCCAAGTCTTTTTAATGTATTGTGCAAGACATGACATTACCACACCACAATGGGGCGACAATGAGAAGGTGTGCATCACGAGGATCGTGTTTGTAGAATCACTAACGTTGAATTGTGTATGGTCTCCTGGTCTCGTTGAATCCTCTAGTTCAGAGGATTATAATATTAAAAAGTGGTTGAAACTGTCCTTGTCTAGTCTGTCCCCAGCCATCAGCCTCCTCTCTGTAATGAAGTTACTTTATACCTTGGGGGGAATAAAACACTGCATAAAACGAAAATTTGAGCAGATATTTAATAATAATAATAATTATTATAATAATAATTATTATTAAGTTATGCCAGTATGTGTGCAATATGCACAATGCTGCTATTTGTTAGTCTATGTGACTGTTTCTGTTCTGTTTGTCTGTAAAAATAATGAAGTTCAGGAAGAATAAAACTTAAAAATTGACCCAGCCTTACTGCCAGAGCAAGACTCAGGTTGAAACAGGTCAATATGACAATGGTATGCTGTGCACCTCTGCCATCCTCCCCAAAAATCTGGGGAGGATCAGATGCTGTTTCCTGGGACAGTTATAGCAATATACAGTACAGCGGTACATTGCTAAACCTCAGATCTCCCCTCTCTCTGATCTGCTATATTGTGTTTTCATGAAGCCCAGTTGATAATATTTTTGCTGATGAAATGAAAGACAACACATGGTTGTGACAGCAGCTGTGATATATCAGATTTAAAATGAGTGTTCGCAAAGATGTTTTAATTCTAGCAAACTGTACATGGTGTTTACTATTTTAGTAACTTATGGTGTTGTGCTCCATGTTTAATATATGGCTTTGGCTTGATACGTGAAATCCAGTGTAAAAGATTACAATTATTTATCTGTGGCAGTGCCTGTATATTTGCACATCCACAAACAGACTAATATGTTTTTTAACACCTGGTGGCAGAATTGATTTTTTTTTTTTTTTTTTTTTTAGCAGGGTGCAGAATTCAAACCACTGCATCCCCAAAATACAAAGCCAAGGCATCACAAACATACTGTGGTAAAAAAGTATGACATTTTTAATCACTGCAACTGTTAAGTTTTTTTTTACTGTTAAGTTTAAGCCTGTCTGTTTGTGTACAATATTAAAGTTTTGTTCTGCTGCAGAGCTTAAAGAATCCAGATAATTTTACCACTTGCATTCACATTCAAAATGGATCCAGCTTTGGGAACCCACTGCATAGGCTTATTGCCAAGGACAAACTTAAACTGAATGATAGAATCAGATTGGAAGTCATCCCAGATATTAGGAATTAGACATTTTAACTGTAAATGCTAAAAAAACTGTTCCTGTGAAAACAGAGTTAATCTTGTTATGCCAGGAGTTTATGCCAAGTTTATACAATGAGAAGAGCTTCTAGTCAGATTTTCCCCGCCAGCTGTTATATCTGTATTCCACTAAGCCATGCATTTTTGAACCATCTCTACAGCTCAGAATAAACATAATGCCTTTCCCTAATGCTTGTTGTTTAGCTTTGGTTTAATTTAGGACCATCACAGCAACAAAGTCATACAAAGTCACCAGTAACAATTGTAAATTGTGAAATATTGTAAAAATGAGACTGCATGCTCAAAGACTTGATTATGGAAGCAAGAGACAGCAAAAAGAGAAGGGATACGATAATCCCAAAGAGAATTGTTGTGCTGTACACATGCCTGATCAAGCTTAACATGCTATTACTCTTTTGTCACTAGAGCTGTTCTCCCTGGTTTAACTCTAGAAGATGCAATGACCTTTTCAACACTTTACAGCATCAGGTCTATTACATGCCGACTGTTCACCTCCCCTTTTTCCTCGCTTAGGATAATATCATCTCCCATTTTTATTGTGATGAAAAGGCAGAGCTGGCGTTTGCTCTGCTCATGGAGCTTCTATAGGCAGAAGTCCTGACAGTCACTTTACCTGAAAGCAATCACCAGGAACGACTGTTGCTTTAGTAAGTGATTGAATACCAATAAATCCAACCCTTTTTATTTCTCTTGAATAGTGGAGGCATGCCAGCTTGTATAGATGAGAGTGGATTATCTTCCCTTGTGGACTTTTAGCTACATGATCCTGTATCACAGCGCAGAGCTTTGGTCAAATATCTAACGAAAGGGATTGATTGAAGTTAATACTCTAAACCATATTATACTTACAACATATATAATACCTCAGATATTCTATATGCCTCTGTGGTAAAGCATGGCTGAAGATGTGCTCTCATCTTTGACTTTTGATTGCCACTGGAGGAGGTTAGGGTGCAGAGATCACTGTGACTATGAATTGTATTTGTAGCCTATAATTCCAGTTTTACTTTCACTGCAGCCCTCAACGACTTTAGCTCAGTGGTGTGTGTTTTTCATCTGTACTAGTGTTGATCCAGTGTGTATATCCTGTGTACAATACGCCTGGACACTCACTCTCTGTATCTTTCTGAGTTTCAAAGACTATACCATGATGTAAGCATTTGAAAACGGCCTCACTGTTGATTTTGTAAAGTAATGGCAGATATTGGTTAAGCAGTAATTCCATTTGTGCTGCTGCAGGACATAGAAGCTGTTCTTGTCCCTGAGAAAGTAGTGAACAGGCAAGATTTGGACAAAAATAAATATGTTCCCATGATGCTTGATGACAACTAGGCAGAACAGTCACACCCACACAGCTGGTAATGAGTGCCCAGCTTGGTATTATTCTTATATCCTCTCCCATTGGGGTGTTAATTTTCAGCTATAACTGTGGTGGATTTTTTGCCCATATGACATATTTATTTCTTATACAGTATACCTTATACAATATACCTAAACTCAAATGTGCACGAAAGACCAGACACGCATACCTAAAGTGGACACAGATTCCACATGAGGTTATGAGCTAGAGATGGACCTCTTCACTCCGTCTTTAGCCAGGTGACTACTGTGATGTGGCCTGTTTTTTGTTTGGTGAAGTGTGTGTAGGGTGGGTCTGTGTCTTTTTGCTGCACACATGGGGCAGGCAGCAGGGATGGGAGCAGGCCAGTGAGCAGGTATAATACCACTGAGGTGGAAATAACACAGTCTGGACTCTTCTGCTGCTTGGCGAGGCCTGGTGTTAAAATGCTGCTGGTAATGCTGACCACACACTGTTGCTCCTCCTGCACTAAACAAAATCTAGTAAACGTGCAACCTTGTGTCCTTGTATATCTTGGCAAACCGTGCAGGTATTAACTAACATGGAGACACAAAGAAGCAAAAAAATACAGATCAGTACAACATACACACAACAACAAACAGCTGCTCTTATATTGACCCATCACTAAATTTCTACAGTTTCTACAGTTGCATGTGTCCCCAGGGGGTTGGGGATAGCATTTGTGAACCTACACTTGCTGTTGCCTTTTTAATTATACCACCCTTCAATCTACATTTGATCCTTCCTTGTTTGCAAAATGGTGCTGAACCCTTGCAGGTTCAAATCATAGAAAACTCCAGGTCATAGGTCATGAAATTCCTGTTGTGCTGAAGAGCTACTGTAGAATCTTTACTGTTTTCAGTTCAGTATTTGAGCATTTAATGTTAGACCAAGAATGTATAATAACGAAACATAACAAGTGATATGGACTAAATGGACTAAATGGAAGCCTGTGGTGGGCTGGTAGGTGGGAAATCAGTCTAAGAACTCGTGATATGATTTACTCTGTAGTAATGTAATCAGACCTATCTAATATATCTGGGCCAATACAATATACAGAATGTTTGTATTTGTACAAAATAGGCAACACATGTAAAATCAATCTTGTGATCTTTGCACAAATAAATATTATGCACTTAATCTTTGAAAGAACAGTTGCTGCTTTTTAATATTTGAATAGTGTTTGCAGGTAGCTCCTTGTACTGTTAATAACATGTAGACAGCAACAGTTCCCATGATTTCACGTGATGACCAAACCCAGCACACCGTCCAGCTGAGAGCCCAGCTGCTGTTTGACTCAGATCTGAAACAGACAGGTGCCAGTGCCACAGGCAATCATAAACTCATAATTGTCCAAAACTTCTGGTTGTGTAACAGTCTCAGTCTCTGTAATTACACCAAACACTGGCAACAGACAGAAGAAGGACACCAAAATTGAAAAACACAGAAATGCTTACCAGCTGGTAGAAAAAATAAATTCTAACACCCCATTCTTGAGGGCCTTAGTTGCTGAAACATGTATCATATGCTTTGACTCTGTCTGACCTGCATACATAAGTGGTAAAGATTTTTGGAGTGTGAAAGTGGCTACGGGAAGAAGGAGGAGGAAGGACCAGTCAACTCCCTTCTGTTCTGTCTCCTCCGATGCCCTTCTTTTGGTCTTAGGTTTTTTGCAACAAACTTCGACTATCGTCAACTTTCACTGTGGTGATTTGTCTGTGACCCATCAGTAGCTTACAGAGCTGCTTAGCACTCGCATCTTAGAGCGTCTACAGGGGAGGATAGAGCATCAGTGCCACTGCTACTATCATGTCACCTCTTAAATATCCATCTGTGGAAATGTTTTAAGACTGTATTAATTTATTTGCTGTAGCTCATTTGGATTGACATTGAACTTGGCCCTGTGCATTTTTACTGTCTGGGATAGTATCTGGCTGTTTTTTTCGTAGTTTGTGGCTGTTTTTTTTTTTTGTGGAAAGGCTATCACTGTATCTTTGATATCCAACCTATTTCTACATTCTCTATGTATTTCTGCTGCACAATCTGTGGAGTCTTACTCATATAAAAATCAACACACTGTCTGTACATACCACTCACGGCCCCTTTCACTTCCACGCTGGTGAAAAGACTGAAGCCGTGGTTTGTTGCCTCCACCCCAACTTCTTTCTTCTGTATTCTCTCCTTATGCTTGAATGACTGGTGTCTGACGGTGGCACGGAGAAACCATGTGTTCCTGTAGTCCCATCCATATAAAGGGATGAACGTTTCAGCCTAGGTGGGAGCACTGAGGAGGTGGAGACTAGTCCAGGTGTTGATTCTGGACTGATCATTTTCTGGTGTAAGCTGCAGCAGTTTAAAGTTCTGACTTTGTGTCTGGGGTGTTTTCCTCAGTCTGTAAACCCTGTCTCATGTTGTGTGTTGGTGGAATTTCTCTTTTAACTCTGGATTATTTATTCCATCACTGTGGTTCATTGGACAGGTCAGAACAATGCCATACAGTATTTTCTTACATTTTGGGTTCAAGTTCAAGTTCTGAGAATGTTTTTTCAACCAATTATATGGTTATGGAGGGTTAGGGAACAAGCAGCAGTGAACAGAGGAGTCCTGCACTGATAATTGGTTGTCACTTTGTCCCAGGAGATGGTGTTTTTTTGGGGACCTAATCGTTTATTATGTATGTCTGTCGTCCCAGCCTATTCTGGCCATAAAGTATGCACCACTGCGTTGCAGTGTTGCTGTTTGGTCTCACTTTCTTGCCTCCACAAGGCTTTGGTCTTACCTCTTGTAAAACACAGACCTGATAAGGGAAACTCTGAAATGCATGGTGTATATTGGGGTCTCGATGATTTATAGAGAAAAACGCCATTGTCTTGGTGGTTGTGAGACAAAGTCTAAATTTGTGTTGGGAGTGTGGTGTGCTGCACATTGCGGTTTGAGCTCTCTGTTTGTTCCTACAAATGGAAGTGTTGATAGGAACAAAACAACAGGTGATGACAGGCAATAGCTCTGACTTACTCATCCCTTGAAAGCCAAGCAAATCAAATTGAAGCAAGGGCAAACCACAGTCTAGACTGTTCTCATAGTCTGCTTCTAACTAAAGTGAAAACCACAGAGAAGTCCATCATGTTTACTCAAAGCACAGAGCACTACTCAGAGTAATGTTATTCCCATTACCATAATTTCTTACTTAAACCTCTTTTACCTTTATGACTGGATCACAGACCTTTACTGGTATGGTTTTGTCTGCCTATGCATCTATAGTTTATGTTGATCCTGAAAATGTCAGTAGTAAGCACTGCTGTGCACGTAAAGTTATTATTACATGATTCTTTTCCCAGCAAACAAGAATTATGGAATGCAAAACAGAGCTCGAAGCTGCTTGAAGTAATCTGCATTTAAAAACAATAGAATTTGTAATAGTTTATGAGTTAAGATCTGTCTTTTCTCCTAAGCATCTGTCTTCCCTGCAATATTGGATTTCCAGCTCCCTGAGCTGAATGCTGTGGCCCAAAGCAAGAGCAGCCATCTCCCACCTTACACCTTTATTTTTCAGACATTAAAGGCAATAAGATAATGGAGCTCTTGCTAGGAAACTGCAAGCAAATAAACCCCAGAGCTATCCACTAGGCTACATAAAGGTTTTGATAGTAGTAATTCATAGTAATAATTCAAAAATAGGTATAGACGGAGAATTTGATATTGGGTGTTTTTGCAAAATGTAGAAGTCCCTTTACTTTTGTTCATTTAAGTCTCTAGTTTATGTCGTATTAAATTTATCTGTATTAAATTAACACAGTTTGGTTTCATTTGGTCTCGTTATATAGTTACATCAACTAAGTCCTACAGTATTCTGCAAATCTATATTCCTGAAATGAATTATCTATAATGTACAAATTTATTTTGCTTCATTCAATTCAATTTTATTGTATAGCACCAAATCACAATACAATCATCTCAAGGCACTTTACAAAAAACAAAAAAATCACACCAAAATATATGAGGGTAGATATTTTATTCTTTCGCTTCCAGTGACAGTGCACATGATGAGCTGAACAGGCCTCTTTTAATGTTATTTGGTTATTGAATCATAATGTTAGATACCTTAATAGCAGAATTCAATGCAGTTTATTGCCCATATGACCTTTATACTCTACCCCTGCCCTATCCAAATTAAAGTCAGACAAAGCCTACAATGGATAACAGCATAATGTCTTTTCAGGACATGCTTTATATGGTTTTTAGGCCATACAAGTAAATATTATTAATTTAACATTTACCCTGCTTGATCAACACCTTCCCGGTTCACTTAGACACCTCAACCTAAAATGCACTGGCCTTGCCTGGCAGGCTGTAATGTACACATTCATTGTGACATTCATCACTTCCTGACTGTAGAGCGCTGCACTGCTGTGGGCTCACTACCATCAACAGCTCTTGCCTGTGTGTGGTGGCATTTTTGGAGATCTATGAGGGTGTTTATGAGCAGCTTGAAAAGGGCATTTTGTAGATTTATGGATGTCAAGGCTAAATGATGTATGGAAAACAGGGAGGGGGAAAGGAGTCGCTGATGTTGATTGGAAAGAACGTATCTGGCAGGGTGTGTTTTTGAGTGGGGTTTGTCTGTCCCTTCCAGTCCCATGATATTGGGGACCTTCTGCAGCACAATTTGACAGGGACAAGAGGACATGGGGAGGTGGGGGGTATATAAATGAATAAATAAAAAGGTCACGTCAAGCCATTTTTATAAAAGCTCATTAAGTTTTATTTGCTGCAAAAGATGGCTGTGTAATTAGAATAACAGAGATTGAGCTAATGAAATTACAATAAACAGTGGTGGAGTGGAACCAAAAAATAATATCAGAGAGCTTACGCATGTCTGAGAGTTAACTGCACGATATTGACAGGTGACCTTTCAAGGAGATTGAGATAACTCATAGGTGTATTTTGCAAGGTGCAGGTTTAATATGTATAAACTGAATGTTAGTGCATGCAGGATTTTCTCTTGAGTGTGACAGAGTGATACAGTAATGGTGAGTTTTTTTAATTACTGCTCTGTTCTTTTTTTCTTGGCCTTTTCTGTCTGTTGGTGAAGAATTGGAACAATATGCTGCGTGTCCAACAAACGGCACATTCTCGAACTCGCTTTCTCCACTTATTGTTCACTAACAATGAGCAATCAGTAGCTCACCAGTGTCATTTATTAACAGTTTTAATAGTGAGGGTGGCTACACTCAGGTTCACAGAATACAGTGAAGATACTGCTTTGCCATTTGCCAGGACCTGTGGTATCGTCATTACAAAGGTCAAGAGGATGAAGGTTTCTGCCGTGGCCAAAACACAACATGAACTGATTTCAGTAATTAGCAGAATTTCAGCATGAAAAAGAGGAACAAATTAGGGAGATGTGCTTTGTGCAGTGTTTAGAAGAAGCTGCACTCCTGGCCTTGTATGGGCAGATTGTGGTGAAGATAATTGGACAGCGATGCTCTGCTCCCATATATTATTGACAGTGGGCAAGTATAGGTTTCACTGTGTGTCATTAGCAAGAGAAGCCATAAATAATGAATGATACATGATGTTACATTTGTACGAGGTGATTGAGTAAACCTTGTAGAACTGTAATCAATGCCCAGCCAGTTTAATCACATCATGAGTCTGCTGTCTGTCTTTGACCTTCAGAAGAAGAGGGCATTTAGTTTAGTCAGTAATGCTGAGATATGTAAACTATAATACATATTTGATCATACTTAAAAAGTGTAATTGATGAATTAAGGAAAGAAAATATTATAGGGATTTAATACTAAGTTGCTTTACCACAATCTATGTGTCTTTGCAGCACCTCACCTTTCTAACCTGTGTGATATGTGGCTTGGATCCATATCTATGGGAGAGATTTGTCAGGCTCCCTGTTTGTTCAGTGTGTGTGCTGATAGCCTGGCATCCTGTTTGTTTGTTTATTACCTGACTCGGTCAAAGCAGATGCCCTCCCTCTGATTCTCTGCCTTTCCACTCTCTCACCAAACCTCTGAGTCTGACTCCCTGAACTCGTACAGATGATACTAGGCAGAATGTTTTGGAGAATTATATGTGGTGTAAGAAAGAAAGTGATGGAATAAGCTTAAGTTGACTTTAATGAGCTCTGTTGGTATGTTGATTATTCATTTTCCAAAAAGATTTTCAAAATATACAGAGATCAGCAATCATGTAGATAAGTACTATGAGTATTTGGGACAGATAATGTCCTGTACGCTAGTGGCTACAGAGAGAGACAGATTATCCTCCTGATTATTCTGAAATATTGAGTGATCTTCTGTTAGACTATGCAGGTTTAAATCTTGCAGATGAGAACCTTACAAGTTGATTTTCAATGTTTTTTTTCTGCTGATGTAGCTGTTCACTGGACCGAAATCATTAGGAGTCGTAGTGTCATGCGTCACCACAAAGTACACAGCCTTGACTTCCTGTCAGTAACAATGTCTACATCATTCAATGCATCTGACATGTTTAAGTGCATGTTTTCTTTTTCAAGGATCCATGCAACTATATTATGCATCACAGAGGTCATTATTAATAACATGTTGGAATTGAACTTTGTTAAGAACAAAGTGTGTTTCAAGAGAAATACATTATATAATAGCTACAATAGGTTCATGTCATTTGCTTTATTATTAATCTTCTGATTTCATTGTTCTATGCCTTGGCATGCAAGGCACCATGTAACAGTTTTCCTGTTGTACCCACATCCAGTGAGTTTTTGTACGTTCCCCCTTGCACCTTAAACCTAATATTTCTGTGTGCAAATAATTTTAATTGCAAGTGAAAGATAATTAATAACATATTAAGCACAAATATGTATTTATTTTCTTTTTCTATCTTTCTTTTCCTTATTAGGGTAGTGTGATATGATGAGCATTTGGGGGTCGTACTTCACTGAAATTATGGAACTGATAAAAAAAATGTACCTATTTCAAGTTTTTATGTATGCATCTTATTATGGATTTTTATTATTTATTTATTTTTTTATGTCTGATATGAAAAAGCATAAATTGTTCATATTCTGCAAAGACTGACTCCTTTAGCCGTCACAGTTTCAGAAGTTGTTCAATCAGGCCAAGTTTCAGTTCTTCATCTGCAGCAGCCCTGATCATCTTCATATAAGACAACAGCCTTATTGCCAGACCACTAGATTACTACTGGAGAGCAAGCTCCTGCTGTGACATACTTCTCCAAAATAGCTCTATCCATTTTCAGACTCATGCGGAATCTCATGTGGGTAGTGGGATTATGACAGTGTGCAGTGAAATATACTTGAACCCAAGCAGACACTCACACTACCACACACTGAGATAATGTAGGTCAGCACACTCTGACGTCCACATGTACTGTACTGTGTATACACACACACACCCAAACAGAGTATTGATTTGCTGTCATAGCCTTGAAGGAAGGCAGGTGGTTGGGTGCCCCAGGCTACCAATTGTTTTCCAAAAACCTCATGTATTACCTGCACTGTTGACTGAATGCATAGTTTCATTTATTTATTTGTTGCAGTTTTGCCACAGCAATGAAGTAGACACACAGTGGCACTTGGCACAGTGTTTGACTAGGTGTTGAAACTTTGAAGCAGTATTGTTGACTGGCATGTTTGTTTAATTCATTTATTTTTTTCCTCATTTGGGTGAGTTTAGAGTCAGTGAGCTTGCACTTTATCTGCACTGTGCACTTTAAAACTTGTTTCAAACTGACAAAGACACAGCCTCTTTGAGATGATGGCACTTAAAGCATTTCGTTTTACCACTTTTGCCAACATCTTTGGAGGTGAACAACAGATAATGCAGCAGTTGATGTGATCTCCTTCAGTCTGTGTATTTGACCTTTTACTAACAAAAGTAACTCAGGAAATTTGACTATTGAAGTATTTTTGTCTGTGGCTGGAAGGCGAGTTTATCCAAGCTGAGGGCAATTGATGAATTGAGTGGGTCATAAATAAAGGACCGAAATGTGCTTTAAAGTGTAACAAAGGGGGTTTTGCTGATGTCAGTTATGTCACTTAATTTGACAGTTCAGGTAGGGGTAGGTGCCTTGACAACCATAGCTTGTTCTTGGTCATCAGGAAACAAAAAACATGAATGTAGCTAATATACTAAATGCTAATTGTGCTCACAAGTAGTTCAGTTCATGGTCATCTCTGAGATGTGACCTAAGGTTGCAAGATATTTTCATCATGCGCCAGTCTTGCTTTTCTGCTGTGTTAGGCATATGCAGTAAGAACTTTTCAAGAAAACTATGAAGCTTTACTTCCTGTGCCCATACCCTATACTGTACTTTCCTCCTTACTTCATGATGTGACCTTCAGAGAGACAATTCACATATCTCATGCTGTGACCAGATGGTCAACATAGAGGAATTAGAAAATTATTTTTGCAGAATTATGGTGTGAATGAATTGTGACAAACAAAAGAAAATTACTGATGATCCCAATACAAAATACAGTTTATATTTATTTTTACCCCAGTGGGATTACACTTGGCTCTTAACTTTGGTCCTTATACCTGACTGAGGACTTTCAGGTGACTGTGTGGATCTCCTAAAGCAAAGCACTTCATATAAAAATGACTTCTTGGTTTTATGTTACATTTATTTTTTAAATGTCATTTATTGCTGTTGTAAAGGACAAAATAATCTCCCAAGCCAGAGGAAAATGATAGGTGTTCTCTACGCACACATGCCACATCATCTGTCAAAACTGCAGAGAAACAAATCAATATTGTTGATACAGAAAGCAAGAAATAAAAGAATCCCAGCTCACCTGTGTTCATAAGGTTTTGCTCTTTTTAGCTCTTGCAAACAAAAAAAGTATATAAGATGCGTGTGTATATATGTGTGTGTGTGTGTGTGTGTGAGGGTGTGTGTGTGTGTGTGTGTGTGTGTATACAATCTCGACCAGGGCATCACCAGTGTGGGCCCTTAGGTCCCTGTGGTAATTGGCACCCTCGAGGCTGTGACCCCCAAACTGGGAGAGTGGCTCCAACAGGTCCCAGGAACAACATCAGAGATCTCAGTCCAAAAGAGTGCAGTGCTAGGAACAGCTAAGATACTGCGAAGAACCCTCAAACTCCAGGACCTGAGATTGAGGAAGACACACACACCACCCATAGGGGTGAGAAGGGAATGTATATATATGTAAAAAATATACACATTAGCAAGACGAAGCTTAGAAACACCAAGTCATTATTGAATGTCATTGGATGTTCACACTGAAATGTATAAAAATGAATACCAAAACACAAAAGATATGTTATTTCATTCATCTGTAACAATTTAATCATTAAATAAACCATCTAAAACTGCAAAAACGACCTTTTAGAAAACAACTATCATTGGTATATAACCAGTGTTATATGTATATTTATATAATGAGATGTGAGATTCTGGGATCTCACGGCACCACTCTCCCATTTTGGGATTTACAACCCTGAGGGTGCATATTACCATAGCGACCACTGTTACCTTCACCTTCCACATCTGTTTTAGGTCTTCTTTCAGCCCTTGGTATTTCTCAAGTTTTTATGTTCCTTCTTTCTGATGTTGCTGTCACTTGGGTGTGCTACATCTACCACTATGGCCTTGTTCTCCTTTTTGTGCACCACTACTATGTAAGGTTGGTTAGCAATTACCAGTTTGGCTTAGCGTGGTCATTCTCAACCACCTTTAGGGATGTTTCACATTTTGACCTTGTGCTTGGCACAAATATTTTTGTACACTATGGCTGCCACTTGGTTGTGAGGTTCCAATATAGTTTGAATTCTTGCACTGAGTACTTTTCTGTTTCAGAAGCCCCACTGTCCATGTACTCCAGAGGCGTGCTGCTCAGCACCTCAGGGCCACACCAGACAGTTCAGACAAAGTCACATTAGCTTCTCTTAACCTCACAGCTGTAGTTGTCTGTGGGGGAAGACAGGGCACTGGGGGGGTGGGGGTTCATGGTGTTTTGCAATATTCCCATGTTCAATGTTAATAGTTTTGCAAGCATGAGGCCAAGAATGAGGATCAGGGATGAGAGTATTGCAACAGCTTACCTGAAGATTACAGCATCAGCAGTTCACTCATAATGCAGCCCACAGGATTTGACTGCCATTACCCCACCATGGCCTTTTTTTCTCCATCTGTGTTACTAACAGATTTGGAGAGACTTCAATGGGCAGTGACAGAAAGGTAAGAATCAAACTGTGCCTCTCAATTTGAATACTCAACTAGAAGGATCCTGACATGTTAAGCTGCTGTCACAATAAATGGAGCAACTTGTATTATATTAATTAGGCAGTTGGCGTCAGATGACATGCTGTGTTCACTTATTCACCCTGTTTTGTTATGTCTGCCCTCCCTTCATTTTGCACCTGTAGGCACATCGAGGCAGAATCCTTCCACAGTGTGAGGCTGTTACAGTACTACAGAGTTATATTACGAAGGTAGACATATTTCGGAGACTGATGAGAAGGAGTGCGAACTGGCACTGGCTGATTTCCTTTAGAGATCCCTATCAATACCAGTAGTCATGTTTCAAGAGCTAGTCATGTTGGCTAGCTCAATCCTAATGCAATTGAGGATCATCAACAATTGTCACAAAATCAGTCCTTTAGTCTTCAGCTTCCCTCTCAATTCATTACAAGTGAATGGGCTTTTATTGGCGTGACCATTTTAACAGGGACTCAGGGAGGGTGTGGAAACTTGTAAGGCTGGATCGACACAGGCAATTTACGATGGGATCGACAGGCGACTTCAGGCCAAAGCCAGCTCAAAACAAACAGAGCCAGAGATAGCGAGAGAGAGATTAAGAGATTTGTCACCTCGCCACCCCACCGTTCCTCTTTTTTTTTTTTTTTTATTGTTCTTCCATTTTTTTGTTCTTGGCTTGTTTGTTTGTCTCATCTCATCCCCTTTCAATCTTGGATGCTGTTGGTCTTCCAGGCTATTTTATGAATCTTTTTTTTTTCTCTGCCAGACTTTACAGCAAATTCTAACATGTCCTCCACTGAAATTGATATTCAAACTGTATTATCTTATCCCATATCATCATTTTTTAAGTGTTCTGACACCTGACACATTTCAAATGCAAAGCAGCACTTCTAAAGAGGCAAAATCAATGATTGTAAAATAAGAAAAGCATTTCTGAAGGTTTTGTTGTGGCATTTGAAGAGTGTTGATCACCAGTGATGACAGCGTGCCATGGATCAAAAAATATATAAATTGTATTATTTGTAGTTGCGTGTGGAAAATGTTGCACACAGTGTTGAATCACCAGCAGGCCTCTACATCTCCTGCATATGGGAGGGGAAATTAGTGTGTTATGAAAAATGTTTTTGGGCAAGTGAGTGACTAAGTTGTGACTTTGGTGTTTATGGGGCAGCTTCTCCTCTCTGTCGGTGTTTGACCGAGGGTGGGCCTCAGCTCCTCCACACACATAGTTGACAGCAGGCTGACATTAAGTAAAGTGAAACATATTGTTCCAGTTGACAAAACCCAGAATTTTACTGTAAGTGCATTAAAGTCTTTGTGAGTAAAAAGAGTAATTTATTAAAAAAACAAGCAAACAAATAATCTCCGATCCACTGCCAGTCTTGTGTCGATGTCCGTTCCCCCATCAGAGAGTCTTTCCTGTAGCATCCCCTGATAAGTGTAGGAGCACCGGTTTGTGTTATTGGTAGTGATCAAGGTGAGAGAAAGTAACTGTATGTAGCCTCTTTAGCGTGAGAGAAATAGATGTGGCTGTGTCTTGGTGTTTGGTTGAGTGGAGCAGGTCCAGTGTGGGCCTGTGTGGCTCTCAGTGGGCAAAAGGAAAAATACCCTAAATACTGATGCGAACTGACACACGCTTTTGGTTTTGTTGTCGAACAGGGCATCATTCATATTGGGCCCCAGCATAGAGTGGTGGCCACAAATACCAACTGCAGAACACTTTTTCCTGACACAGGTGTGCAATTACACAAAGTGGTGTTCACAAATGCTGAGTGTCATTAGCAACTGTGTTTACATACGCTAGCTTACGTTGTTACTCTGAATCGGAAACTTTAGCCATTTTCATAGCAGTTGTTCAGCAGTTCTACTGCATGCCTTTTTGTTTCAGCTAACTGAACAGGTTTCTGTTTAGTGCCCCACCCTGAAACAGTCTTCAGTTTCATCCTGGTTTTTATTTCACACAAGAGATAAACCCTCGTAGCCCCTGAACTGCCTCCCATTCCTTTCTCTCAGCCCTCTCTTTTCTCATTATCTCCCTTTCCCTCCCATCTCTCCTGTCTTCCTAGCTTTGCAAAGATAAGATTTGCTCTCCCCAGTGAGTTCCTGGTGTCAATACTAATGTGGTGCTATCATTGATGAACTGTCAGACCACCTCCTCTCATCCTGCATTACCACCATCACCATTACTCTCTTGACCTTCCTGCAGATGTGTTAGAAAGAAAGAAATCTTATGACACATGCATGTTGCACATCACGTTATTACAGTTTTATTCAGTGGCAGATTAATAAAAAAGGTTTTTTGGCCCTTTTTACATTGCATTCAGAGACTTTTTGTTAATAATAAAATACCATCTACACAGGCTGAATTAAACATGATAGAAATACATCATTGGATCACAATAAAACACACGATGGGAGCGCTAAGAGGCAGCTCACTCAGTCAGGGTTATGAAAACCCCAGCAGAAGCAATCTTCAACCCTGGCATCATTAATGTTACACTTTTTCTTTGGAGCTACACCCAAAAATAGCTTCACCATGTCTTTGCCATAGGGTTAGAGACTTGAGATTCTGAGCCCAGAGGGTGAAATGACACTACGGTGCTTTGACGCCAAGTGAGAGTCATTTGACTTTTTCTTTACAACACTCATGAATGACGCTTAAAAAGTAAAATCTCTAAAGTGTGGCAGCCACACTTATAGTTGATGTCTAATCACTGCCCAGAAAGTAGCTTCAAATAGGAGGTGACTGCACAGAGATTGTACTTGCAGGGTGTTTGAAACAGCCAATAAGGTCATCCCCTTTCTCAGTTTTAGACCAGCTCTGCAGTCAGTGGTTGTCAATCTTGTAAATGCTGTCTTTTTTACAGTCTGGTTGTCACTCTGTGTAATGAGGGGGACTCACTTCTGTGCTTTATAGCAGTTTCTTGAAGGCTTAGTGTTAGAGTTGTTAACACAAACTATTCCTGTCAGAGCATCATAAATGTGGCAAGAATATTTAAGATTTGTTTTCCCATCGTGTGAAATAAGTGCAATTACACAGTTTATTATTGATATAACAGATAAAAAGCCCACATGTAGTACATAAACAACTCTCAAAAAGGTCACCGCAAAGAGCATATAGTATTACAGTGAAGAACTGGACTAACATCATGTGCTTGATTAAATACCACACACACACACACACACACACACACAAATCTCTCCAACACAACCTTGTATACTGTCATACTGTACATTTGTATAATCATCTAACCTTTGTTTTATTTATTGGAAGAAATAATCTGACAGGGGATTTGATGGAGTAGAACAAAGAAACATGATTGCTTGCATGTCATTTAATGAGTTCGTGATTATAGAGATTCCCTGAGCAATGGAGACAAATCTATTTTAGGTCACTGTGAATGGACATTACTTAGATTACTCAATTTTTCATAAAAAGTCAACTTTAGAGAACATACTCAGGGAGAATATATGTCTTGCTTAATTTAGTTTCTCAGTTTAATTATTTTTACATACTGTTGAACTCTGAAAGTAAAAAGTTTTATATTTCCACTGGTTCCAGTGAACTAAAATCATCCCTATAATACAGCGCTCACATCTGCTGTTTGGTGATGTATGTGTCTCATTTCCACTAATAACTGTCCAAATGCAACTGACATGATGCCACACTGAGATGCTTCCAGCTCAGCTAGACTGCACTGTAATTGAAGGAAACATCACCAGTAAACGTCAACTTATGGTTTCAGCTCCTTATAATCAAAGAGTAAAGGCTTGCTAGAGCTTACCAGAACTGCCATTTTAGATCAGTGTTGAGCAGTCATACAAGGAGAAGCTCACTGTACTGTAGAAGAGACAGAAATTTCCCACTAACAGCAGTCTTAATAGAGCAGAATGCCAGGCAGCCGCCACAAGACATGTTTTGTTTGGTTAGCTTGGTGCAGTGCTCGTGTTTTCTTCGCTGGATGAACCTTAATATGCTCAGCTGTTGCTCGTTGCTTCCACCTACACATACAACCAGGAGCATTGTCAGGGGATGTTAAAAGACTTTCTTGTAAATGTAGATAATAGCTAACTGGTGCAGAACTGTAGAGATACATGAGGCAGGTTGTGTGTACCTGGACATTTCATCCCAAAATGAGAGTGGTGTGATGCTTTGATTTTTTTTTTTGTTACCCTAACAATCCTTTAATTTACAACTTACAGAGTTTACAATCCAGGCCAAAATGTAGTGAAGAATGGGTAGATCATTTACAGGTTTACAAGACATCTCAGGTTTAAATAAGCACAAAGAGTTTCCCAATGCAAAGGAAAGAATGTTTTATTTTACACTTAAGTCCACATTTTATCTCAGTTTCTTCCTGTCTCTCTTTATGTCTGTTAATTTCTGTCTTACCTTGTCCTTGTTGAACCTTGTCCAAGGGTCCTGAAATACATCAACCACTGCCTTCACCTTGTCCTCTAACTTTAACTTGCTCTGCTGTAATGACATTGGCAAAAGAGGTGCACCCCCATTCATTTCTAAAGTTATTACCTTTCCTGTGACCTCCCACTGAAACCCCTTGTTCTTTATGAGTCAGCATTGTGTGAGGTTAGTACTAGTCTACTCTATGTAAAGGCTGAATCCACTACGGACATACTACAGCTCTGTATGATCGCTTCTATAAGAAACTTGTCTTGAAGGTTTCCAGATGTCATAACTCTGAATAACTCTAAACAATTTTCTAAATTTAAATTGAAATATTAAACACAATAAATATGAATTTCCTGATCCAGATCTGAATAAAAGTATATATGAGAATAGGAAAATAATTTTATAAACGTCTTGCGACAAAAACAGAAACCCATTTTGTTTTACCTTTTACATTAATCAACAATGAAAACACACAAACACACCACTAATATTTATAAATGTAGGGATGAAATATCCAAACAGGAGGTTTTGTAACCTTTGCTTAATTAAAACTAAAATACAAAGTAGCTATTGATAAAAATCCTGCTAATTTATATGCAGATGAAAAGATCAAGTTTTAGATTATAGTAATTGCAATATTTTTTACCAAGAGGGATATCAATGAATAATTGATTATGAACTAATTGCTGATGAGTAAAAATATTGACAGTGCAGAAGATGGTGTAGCAATCAGGAAATACAGTACGGTTGTTCACTGTAGCACCTGGTTATGACAGCAGGTGGTATTTTTGTTGAGTTGCACATGTTTGCACAGATTATAAAAGAAATGCACCATCCTAAAATGGGTGTGACTGTTTTGGGGCATCCCAGGGGTCTGTCCCAGCCAAGCAGGTGTTTCCAGCAGCACTCACTACAGTGAATAACACACAGCTTATAATTAAAGTAACTTGCTGTTTATTGAATATTGGTCACTCCTTTGGTTAAAAACTGTTGTGTTATGGAAAAAGGCCACTGAATTTCTTACATGAACAATTAACCACTTGTTTGGTAACATGGCTGACAAGTGATGGAAAATGCTTTATATTTAGTGTCCTTTTGTTTCAGATGCAGATTTTGATTTTCCATTAATAATCCATTAATCAACTGGTTATGTTTGGATTAATCAGACTTTCACAAAAGAATATAAAGAGTTATAGTTATGAAACCTAAAAAAATGAAGAGGTTGAGGGTAATAAGGGTCACATGGGTCTCATGTCTTGGAGTCAGTGTGGACAGACATCAAATAAAAAGAATAAGTCTGTCTGCTCAGTGAGATTCACAACTTACTATGTAAATTGGCCTGTGAACTATTTTACTGAATGACTGATTATCTGGGCAGCATGGTGGCTGAGTGGTTAGCACTGTTGCCTCACAGCAAGAAGGTCGTGGGTTCGCATCCCGGCCTTTCTGTGTGGAGTTTGCATGTTCTCCCTGTGCTTGCGTGGGTTTACTCCGGGTACTCCGGTTTCCTCCCACAGTCCAAAAACATGCATGTCAGGTTGATTGGTGACTCTAAAATTGCCCGTAGGAGTGAGTGTGAGTGTGTGAGGTTGTCTGTCTTTGTGTGTCTATATGTGGCCCTGCGACAGACTGGTGACCTGTCTAGGGTGTACCCCTGCCTTCCACCCGAGAGAGAGCTGGGATAGGCTCCAGCGGATCCCCGTGACCCTGAACAGGAAAAGCGGGTATAGAAGATGGATGGATGGATGGACTGATTATCTGACGACCTAACAGAAAAACTATAAGAAGAAGATGCCACTGCTGTCCACATAACAGTGTAAACAGTTAGTTTAATTATGGAAAACGTGACTTTCACTCTTCTCCGCTTCTGCCATTTTCATTTCCAATGCTGCTCACTGTGTCACCGTGTCTGACTAATCCATGAGCATGTTCAATTCCAATTATTTTAATAATTGATTTCTGTTGATTCTGTAAGGTGAGATGTGTTTTAATTTCTTTGTTTTGTTGATAAGTTTAAGTAATTTCATTCATTATATGCAATGTTGTTTAATCTCACAATGTTTGAGTGTGGTAGATATGAAGATGGTTTGTCCCACAGTTGAGAGAGGAAATTAAAGTACGCCCCTGGGTGGGGGTGGGGGGAATAAGTTGTCCCCGTACTTCCTTGCTACCCATGCTCTGATATTCATTGTAGTACAACTGGGTATATAACAAAACCATCTTAAGTATTACAATGGTATCAAGTAATTGTTTCAGCCCTAATTGCTTTGATACAGAGCATTTTATCACACCCGAGTTGGAAAGCAGCGTTTACTGTTAAAGAAAAATACTATATTTTTCTGCTCGCCTATGTTATCTCTTTCCTGCCGTGCTACACTATGGAGAGTCTAGTATTGTCACTAGATAAATCAGTCAATCTGTTTTTTTTTTAAAATCAGGATTAGAAAGACTACACACATTTGCATTGTCAGATGAAAGTTTTTTGTTTTCTGCTGAGATTTTTGGTGTGAAATGTACAAAAGGCCGTGTCTTTTGGATTAACTTGTCACTCAGAAAGTTTCTGACTGTGTGAGAGTTCAGGATTAAGCTTCCCTCTGATTAGACTGTGAAGATGGAGGGAAAAGGTGTGTAAAGCTCTGCATGCATGTTTGCTGTCTCTTTTCTTTTCTTCCTCTCTCGCTGTTATTCACTAATATTGTCATTTCTCTTCCTTGCTGCCTCACGTCAACTAGCCTTGAATGGTAAAGGCTGTTTCTCATCTGTCATGCCTTTTGAAATCTCAGTTCCTGAGTGACAGTTCGCTGGCCCAAACCTTCAGTCTTTTCAGTGTAACTAGAATGACTCTCAAGACAGGACCATGACAAATCACGGTTTAAGTGTAAGTAGAAAAGGCTGACACCAAACCATGGCACAGCAGTTTCAAATTAAGTTCTAATAGTCACACCTTTGAATTCCTGCAGTCACCCAAGTTTTGACTCCCTCTGTGAAGACTTGCTGCTGTGCCTTAGCCCTTTGTCAGTTCTGAGAAAATTATAGATAATTACGTCAACAATCACTGATTGACTTCCAAGTTCACATCTCTTTATTATTATTTTTCTATTAACACACTGAATATTAAGTGATGGATGACTATGACAAATCATTGGTCACCAAACCAAATCTCATATGTATTTAAAATATTTTTAAATTTAGAACCTATATTTATAATTGTGTTTATGCAGTTAGGCATATTGTTGTACCTTGCAGTATTATCTTAGGCCCATTCATACTCTTTTTATATTCAACCAACAGTTAATTGTGTTGCTTCCTTCATGTGCAAAGAAACGGCAAGATAGTGATAGAGGAGGTTGTTTTTCAGTGCAGGCATGCTTTTCTCCCTTCCGTAAATCCTTTCGTTAGCTTGCTGAGGATTAGGGCTGAAAAGTCTCTCATTTGCCTCCAAAACCCTCAGGGATTCGTTGGTGAAGAAATCCAGCTTTTTTTACTGCTTCCATCTGAATTTACTTTGGTATTTATTTATTTATTTATTTATTTTTATTGCAGCCTCGTCAGATTTCTGCTCCCCTTTATACCCTGCGACTGTCTTCATAATTAATTTATACTTTCTTTTTCCTGTGTTTGTTGCTGGAGATATTTCACACTAATTTAGAGGTAGAGGGAAGAAATGTCACATTTGACTGACTGTCAAATTAGCAGACATTTGTCTACAGTTCAAAAATTTTGATTGCTTTTACCCTTGAATTGGGTGGTAAAGTATCTTTTTATTGGAGAATGAGACTGTGAGGCAGCATTTTTCTCTATAAATCATTTTCCAAGTTCCCATATAAAACACAAAATGCATTGAAGAGACTAGGGTCCCAATGGAGCTAAGAGCCTGAGGCTGTATGGGATACACCCTATTGGAAAACACCTCTGGGATAAAGAGTAATGGTTCCTAAAGACTACTTGAAACTATCAATGGAATGAAAAGGACAAGCTCGGGGCATATCTCACAGTGTCTGACTGAAATCGGATTTCTTCCTTGAGGCTAGATTTCTAACTATTCCCAGTGTGAAAATGGAATATCAAATTGTTCAAATGGAATATCTGTCAATTAAGATTTTATCTTCGAATGGTATGGACATCACAGTCAGCGATGGTCACTGTTTCCTGTACAGGTAGCACTGCTTCTTGAATGATGATAGTTAATGTTCTCAAGAGATAAAGAACGTCTTTCTAGGTGCAATATGGAGAATGTGAGTTTTAGGTTTAGAATGATTATTTGAAATATTATATTACAGAAGTATGTTTTGCATAAAAGGATGCTATTCTTCATGAAATTAATTTAAATAATAATCAGAAAAGCATTTTTTCTTTTTTAATTTCTCCATATCTAAACAAAAGCTGTTTCCATATCACTAAAAGATGGACTACATGTAGTTTAGTTTTGACAGGCCACAAAGACAAACAGTATTAAGGCCTTTGTAGAGAGATGAGTGGAGAGGCAAAGCAGAGTCATGGCCGGTGATGATATAAACTACCTCTGCTGTACATCAAACATACTTTGCTTCAGCTTGGGAAAGAGATGGCGAGAGGGATATGAGGGCACACAATGAAAGAAAGGATGATGGGCTATGATCAGAGATGAGAGGAAAGGCAGAGTCATGGCCAGGGTTTATATAAATAACCTTGACATCAGGTGAACATGGTCCCCATGGGTCATCTTGGTAAATGTTCTGTCACTGAAGGGTTTTCAATCAGCATGCTGGTATCCTTTTTGCTGTTTAAATGCACCTCAAACTCTCTAAACTTACATCGAGGTTCAATCATCATAGTTTTATGTTGAAGGTTTTATGGTAAATGGCAGCATTTATGATCGTCTCTTTAACTTAGGAAACTAGTTTCAGGTCAGTTCAGACAGCAAGGACACACAGTAAGGCCATTCTTGACTGAAGAAGCCCCAGTGATGTGCTTAGATGTCCTTGAGGGTTGCTGTTGTATGGTTGTCCCCCTAACTCTACGTTGAGAAGGTCAGCAGTGGAGCAAATATCTCCTGGAGTCATTATTTTATTAACCTTGTGGTTTCATTACCTCAAATATCACAATTTAAGCTCAAGAGCTCTTGCTTTCATCAAGGTCAGTAATAGTACAGACTCCATAAGCCATCACAAGATTTGGTTCATACAGGGAGGGATTCAGATTCAAATCTTAATGCTAAAAGCAACTGTATAGGCTTGTTAACACATGGGAATTATATAGACAATGTATAACAATAGATTTGCCTTTTACTATTCTAACATGTTACATATATTTGCTTGACGTCATGGTTTTACACACACTGTATGCTGCTGTGGCACAAAATACCCTATGAGCATATTGCACGCTTCTGCTGTAGCTGTTAATGTTCAGGCTGAAATGCTGTACCAGACAAACAGATTGAACCAGTGCAGTGTAGAGCCCAGTGTAGAATCACATTAAAATACTATTGACCATGCTACAGCTTAATACAGCAGCCGCCCATGAAGAACCAGGGCCAGCAGGTCAAAATACCAGCTTGTCCACAGGGATACCATACCAAACTAGAGGCTGTTTTATATTCTTTGGTAGCACCTCATCTTTTAATGTGGGTTCTAGAGTGGCAGCACCTTCTAGAGCAGCCACACTTTTGCTTTATAACATTACACACTCACCTCTGCTGCTGTAAGGTAGCTGACTCCTCTACACTGTATCATTAGCCACAGAGAGAAGTGTGCAGGAGTCACTGTTTCTCAGTGGGGTGTCCTCTTTGAAGCCTGCTCCTACATATGTGGGGATAGTGTGGTTACAGTGTGATGGTTGAGGGTCTTTCACACTCCTGTTGGAAGTTTTCATAAGAGAGTAACATGGGTATCTCTGTGGAATTACTGGGCCATTTCCATGATATTAAGAATATTACGTAGCTTGGGGAACTTGTTCTGCTGTCAATTCTGCAAGATCTCATGCCTTGTTGGTCATTCTTATTTAGATGTTATCTTATGAAGATTTTTTTTTAAGAAAAATGTAGTAGACATGTATTTGAAGAAAAAGGAAATCTATCTAATTAGCACTTGTTCTGTCTCTTCTTTTTCCATGCATTGCCCTTGGATCGTCCCCTGCAGCTGAAGAGTATGCTGTTGAAGGTAAGACTGATGCCTTACTCCTCAGGCCCTCTCATGGCTTCGCCTAATGCTGTCATGGATGCTGATCCTGGCTGCTTGTTAATGCTGAATGCCCTCCCTGTGGGGAGGGGCATTGTCAGTTTGGACTGCGGTTATAAGTGACTTCCAAGGGGGCCTAAATTACGGTTTCTGAATAAGACAAAGCAATGGATGTCTAAACAAAATTATCCCTGTTTATCTCTTGTTCATTTTATTTATTTATTTATTTTATTTTGTTTTTCTTGTGGGTTATCCCTATAGATATAGGACATGTGGCTGTATAAGGCAGTTAGTCATTTAAAAACAGAAAAAATGTCAAGGCAGTTTGGCAATATTCCATAAATTTCCTAGGTAACAATGTTTTGTTAAGGTTAACATGATTTGACACAGTGAGATGCTGTCTTCCTCCCTTTCCTCCTTGTCTTATCTCCAACTAAGGTGAATGGAGACTTCCAGTTGGGGCCCCCGAGGGGCCTCATTAGCCCTTGGGCCAGGCACTAAGCCAGAGCTGGATGTAGCAGACTTTATGGGCAGATTACCTCATCTGTCTGCAGGCTGCTGCCTGTCTCCATTTCACACTGATCAGGTTTAGCCACAGGTAGTCTGTTTGTCAGTCAAATCAGACACTCAGATTGACATAAACAAGCTTTTTTGAATCTCTGCGTTGAGAGACAATCTGGTGTGTATGCGTGTTTACATGTTTAGCAGTTGCATTTTCTCCTTGTTGAGTTTGAGGTGATGGATTAGCTATTGCACAACCTGAACCATCAAGGGAAATCACTATGACAAAATCCTCTTGCTCCAGGTTTTCTTTTAAAGCTGAGAAGCATATGTCATAGTGTCATTTCACTGTTACCAGCTGACCGAGTGAACTCTATTTGAATTCTGGTCTGTGTGTGATATGTAGAATTTGTGCACTTGTAGACAGTTTGAAGCTGACATTTTCAGCATGTTTCTACATGAAAAATGCATACCACATTTAATGATTGTGTGTGTGTGTATACACACACTCTGTGTGTGAGTGCCCTTGCAGTCAGGTCCCATGTCAGTACCACTGGAGCTCTTGATGGGAAAATGTCAGAAGGAAGGTTGGGAACAGCAATAAATGGTGGCAATTCTACAAATCCTGGCAACACTGTGACAGAGTAGCCCCTCCAGGCTTTAAGAGACTGAGGTGAGGGGGAAGAGAAGCAAAGGTGGAGACGAATAAAGGAGGGTGATGAAAAGAGGTGATTTTACTCTATTACCAACTGAGGGACAGGTAGGCAACTCCCAAGGGACACTGATGTCCCCTGTTAACTTTTATCAGACCACACAAGTAAAACTAGGCCCTCTAACACATGTACAGATGTACAGTTCAGAGTTTAAGACTTACCAGTGCACCAAAGTAGCAAATACTATTTCTGTAAGTCAAGACAATGTCAAACTCTTTATCTCAACATCTTATGTGAAGCATGCACTTCAAATATTTCTTTGCACTGGGCACAACATATGTTGCAGGTAAAGCTTCTTATTTATTATGAAGCTGCTGCCAGTTTGAGCAGGGAACACCTCTGTCTAAGCAAAGGTCTAGGTGTTTTCTCCAACATCGTAACTCTAATGTGGAAGATCCATTGGTCATCATTTAAAAGCTTTTAAAAATATCTGAGATTTATTTTGACACATAAACATATTCCAGTATGAAATATTGTTTTATGATTATACTAAATTGAAAGGTCCTAAAAGGTAAATGCTAGCACCTCATTTAATTTGTGCTCCCTAAAGTCATGTAATTAAATTTAAAAGAGTTGTGTTGCCAGTGTGTTGTGCAATAAGACAGCTCAACAGATTTATTTAATGACTCATTGTCATTGATACCAAAACCTCAGAGTACTACTAGACTCCCTTCGCCTCTATTTTTAGGGTTTCCCAGTGAATTTCCCTGTGTATTTGATGTAATTAGTGTTGGTGACCATGCGTTGAAAGGTTGGTTGAGATTGATGATGCAGAGAGAAACTGAAAACCTTGGGGAGGCCTGTGCCCCTTCAAGGTGGCTGGTGGCCCTCACTGTTACACTGTAAGGTCTCGATTGATGATCTGCCTGCAACGCTGACCTGTTTTTACTGGTGAGCCCACCTCGCGCTACCATGTCTGTGTACAGATAGCTGAGCATACCCCCTCCCTGGAATATGTGTGATGTATAGTTTCATTATGTAAGAACAGGTTTACCTCATTGCCTGGTGCAGTAGAGGATAACAAAGAAATGACATTATAGTCTAAAGACAAACCATTGGCTAGATGAATGGGCTGATAGACTAGAGGCAGCCATTTTAACCACTTGGATCTATTAGGAAAGTGGAAAGTGCCAAATGGTTTTCGAGTGCAAGGCTGAACAGCTGGACTGTGTGGGGTATGATGGTGCTGTGTTGGGAAAGATTGGAATGGTAGTGATGATATTTTTTTGTTTGCATATACTCTATATTACAGAATATTTCCAAAATAGACCTTTGTGTGGATACTTCAAATAAAAGAAAAACTGAAGAAAGGCAAGCATCATTCAGATGCTGAAGAGTATTACCAGCTGATGATCCATGACCATAAACATGTCTGAGAGAAAAAACTACTGACAGTTTGACAGTAAGAGATCAAATCTAATCCTGGCCACAGTGGCTGACCTGATCATGCTGATCTTAATCAACTGATCAAGGCTAATGATCTTTACTGTTTGAGCCACACAGACCTTGCACTTAATCTCACTGGGGGCATTTCATTTTGCCAGTGTTAAAAAAAGGAGTTTGACTGAGCTACAGGATTATAGATTTAAGTGGGTCCTGTAGTTATTGGAGATTATTTTGGATCATCCAAACCAGATTATGGGGTTTGTTCTTATTTGCTTTGGAGAAATAAAAAACAATTATAGACCAAAAACTTGAATGTTTTTAAATGTGTGTGTGTGTGTGTGTTAGGGCAACAGCAGGAGAAAACATGCAGTGTAAAGCAAATATTAAATGTACTGATGTCATTGTGGTATTAACCTAGATTTTGTTTGGGCCTGGAACAAATGGTGCTTGTACATTGTCTGTATTGAAATTCTAACTGCTGCTGTTATTTTGAATACTACTGGCTAAAAGGCCAACCACCTAGGTAACTGTTTCGATCCTGGATGAAAATAGTACATTACAATAGAAATAGAAAACAATAAGGCATTTATTTATTTACAGCATAATATAATGCTATTTGTCCATTCTTTCTGATCAATAAAGCTTAACTGCATTTTTCATTAACGCACAGCAGATTTATATATATATATATATATATATATATATATGTATATATCATGAGTCATTATATATACATATATAATATATATATATATATTTACATGTATATATTGACAGTCCCCTTACTGGAAGGGAAAAATGACCAAGGATGGGAAGGGTGGAACAGAAATGAATGGCTCTTCCTCTGGCTCTGCAAATTGCTCAAGAACGTTTGGACAGTAGGGTGCCTTGATGTTTTTTCTGCATGTCCAGCCTCTGCCAGATGTTGCAGTGAGATTAAGTCTCCTCAGGTCCTGAAGGAGCCAAAGTCCAGCCATGCCTGTTCTCACAAGACGTTAATTTCACCCCACACAGCTCACACTCTTTTCTCTCTTTCTATTTTTCTGCTTTGTGATAACAGAGTCTAAAGGGATGGAGTGGGCGTCCACTTGTGAGCAACTCCAGATGCTTCAGTGTCAACATGCGTGGCCTCAGGCAGTGTTGTTTGCTATGATGGAGAGAGAAATGGATTAGACAATGCATGGCCTAGAGCTTTGGTGTTTGTGTGTGAGAGACAGCATTACTTTTGCCAGATTTTGCTGCTCTGCTTGAAATATTCCTTTGATTTTTGCATTTATAGACTAGTACAGCTTTGTAAAAGTAATACATATTCTCTAGTAATTATTCTGTAAATTAGGTTGATTCTTTTGACTTGTTTGATCTTTCTGATTCAGACTATGTAGTAGCTGAAGCATTGCAGCAGCCTTTGTGCAATGCAATGAAATGACAGACCAACTCTACAGTTTTTAACATGTTATATTCTTTGTAACTTTTTGACATCAATCCCCTTTAGCTAACTATTTTGTCTTTGCTTACCAGACTCAAGTTGTAACTTCAGCACTTTGACTGTATTACAGTGACATACTGCAGTGAGCTTTGGGAGGGATTTCAGTGCATTCTTCAAAGTACTCCTTTTTCCTGTGTACTAAAATGAAAATTTGTTCTGCACCTTTGTGACTTTGGTGGGTTTGAAATAGGAAAAAAAGACCTAAAGTCTTTTAAGAGTTTCACAGTGGACCTGGGGGTTATGGGGTATTTGGAGTTTATTTCGCCTTATCTCTTGTTTGGTTGTCTTCACCAACTAATTTATGCCAGGTCAGGGACATTGTTGGTAATCCTTCTCTCTTCCAATCCATCTACATCTATCACTCTGAATTTTTTTTTCGCTTTCTTTGCCCTATCTCTAGCTTTATACTTGACTCATCAATCTCTTTTTTTTCTTGTTGCCAGATATCTGTACTCTCAACATCTTTTCCTTTTATTCTTTCTACCAACTCTCTCACTTTTTTATCCTGTCCTCTTCATCATCATGACCACCTTTTCCCCTCCTCTCCTAGATAAACTTGTAGGTTTTAGGTGCTATACAAAGCTGTGAAATGCTTATTTATGTGGTTATTGAAGACCCAGGTTATTTTTTGTTGTCCACAGTGAGTATTTAATACTGCTGTAAATTAAAAAAAAAAAGTTTTTTTGCAGCTAAACATGTAATTGTGCCTTCATATTAGAATATAATCAAATGAAACTCCTTAAGACTGTGGTGTTAGCATCAAATGAGAGTCATTAACAAAGCTTTGCCCTTGTTCTTTTGGGGGCATTCAACATTTGACACTATTATAGGAGATCATAGTAACTAATGTACGAAATAGATGATTAACCTGCCAGAGCTAAGCCCTATTTGGAACAGATTAGATTAACAGGTTAAGGTGGGTAATGTAATTATTACCTGAGCACCTCAGTAATTTCTGTCCTTTTTGACTCTGATGGTTGTATTTCCTGCTTTTAGAGATCCAAACTAGTAAAGTACAACTAAAAAAAATCAAATAAAAGAATACCTCAAGTAAAGTATTGAAAAAAATTGTGAAGTATTGATTGTTGCCACTCTATTTACAATGCAAACAGGACATCAAGCAGACTTATTCTTTATTCTTAGCTCTGGTGCATTTGTTACTTTTCTTTGCTATTTTTGCACCAGCACTCATGATACTTGTGCAATCTATATGTACAGAGATCTTTTAACTCCAGTCCTGAGAACGAATTCTTTACAAACAGAGCTACATTTAATTTCACTGAACAGTGACATATCCAAAGTCATGTGGGTGCAGACTGTCATGCAGGGATATATCGAGAAGGTGGCACATTCCTATTTTCCAGCTGACAGCCACTGTCACTTTCATAACCAGATTTGTCCATTGCACAAATCAGTAGTCACTACTTTTTCCTCTGTCCAAAAAGCTTGCCATTATTTCCAGAGCGCTACAGTGCTCCTGTTGTGTAGCTGCAGTTTCTTCTAAATTCTTTTATGCTGTGAAATGCCGCTGACAGCAAAGCTAAGACTCCATGCCCACCAGGTGACAATGTGAGAGATTGCATTTGGGCAGAGTCTGGGGAAAACTCCATCTCTTGCCCCTCCACCGGTTGATAGCCAGTGCTAAGAAAATAAAAGCATTCACGCCCACTCTTGCTTCCATCGGGCTGCTAAACCGAATGGTTGAGGAGACTGTTCACTGCTACAGCTTTTTGTCTTGTAGGTGTGTGCATGTGTGTGTGTAAATGTATTCTTTACAAGACAGAGTTCACAGTTCTTTTCTGTGTGTGTCTGTGTATCTGTGTGATACATGTATACTGGTGTGTGTGTTTTCCCATCACTTAGCTTGGCTAAAGCCCAGCCCATCTACAAATTAATTCTTGGTGCCTGGCTCTTTTACTCAGGCCAAAGTGAGCTGGTTGTCAACTCTGATGCATTCACCAGGTGAACATTTGTTTCAGCTGTCTCGTTTGGGACCTGGACTGGAACATTCATTTAGCTGGCCAGTAGTTCTGTATGAAGGTGTGTTGGTGTCATGGAGGCAGTGTAGAGAGACATAGTCTGGTAAAATAGAGATCAATATGCTGATGAGATGAATGAGAGTGAGCAATAAAGAAAGGGAAATGTGGAATAGAGCTATTCTTTTCCCATCCCTCTACTTTATATATATAATTAGAAAATAGAAACACTCGGATTTGTTTTGCCAGTTTAGGACCTCCATCATTCCTCTTGAATATGGAATGACGTGTATGGTATTAAAGTGGGATAAATTTTTTCTTCCTTTTCCATCGCTTAACCCTCTTTTCTTTTTCTTCCTCAGTAACCATCTTGCTGTTTTTTCTTCCACGTGCCCAAATAATCCAAGTTCAAGCCTTTTATAGCGAACACTTGAGGCAAGCTGTTGAAATGTGCTTTAGCAAGACACAAAATCCCTACCAATGTAGCAGATACTGACCTTTGAATGCTATGTTGCTGTACAGGAGATGAATATAAACCTTCTATTTACTCTTCAGAACGTGATCTGTTTATGAACACACACAATGATAAACATAAACAGCTGTTAGCTTGTAATACAGGGCTGAAAGAGCTTGACTGACAAGAAGAAAAAGAATTAAAAGGGATTTAAATGGTTCAAAAAATGACCAAAGTTGTGAGAATAGTCACATCTCCTAAATCCCCCAAATGTCTTTCAGCACAAGCTGACAAAATGTTTAAGAATCCAGATGTTGACTCTGATTACAAAGTGAATAGTGTGTACCTCA
Source organism: Mastacembelus armatus (assembly GCF_900324485.2). Classification (NCBI taxonomy): domain Eukaryota; kingdom Metazoa; phylum Chordata; class Actinopteri; order Synbranchiformes; family Mastacembelidae; genus Mastacembelus; species Mastacembelus armatus. The sequence continues at coordinate 4,029,961 of NC_046650.1, read as the reverse complement.
GAGCAACGAAAAAACTCCTCCACTTCATTCCTTATGTAGACAACTGCTTTTTGTTGACAATTGGAAGTAATACCAGGATTCTTTGTTCAAAGGATAGAGCTAACAAAAGTTTTCATTACAGCCGCAGCACCAAGCACAAACCTGCAAAGTCACATGTTTTGTCAGATTTTGCTGGATGAGGACCAGACCTTTAAAAGCTTACTCTACACACGGACTGAGAGATGGCTGCTCAGATTTTTCTACATTCAAACAATATGTTACAATACTGAATTGAACAATGGAGTGCTTTGTTTTTTTAAATAAAATCTACTTTTATTAGCTTCTGTCAATAAAAATGGCTGCCATGCTAACAAAGCAGACATTTCATTATCCAGGCAGCTCATGATTACTGCTGAAAAATGAGTCCAATCTGGATTCAAAGCTATGACCAAATTAGTCAAACTAGGCTTTCTCTTCATTTATCCCAGCTGGGACTGCAATAGATGTTTTTCTTTTTTGTCATTTATTACAAATTTTCATACAAGTGCTTTCATTCATCTGTGTTTTATTTGTATGATCATATCTTTAACTGCTTTCCCCATTATGAACTTAGACTGTGCTCACATCAGGCTTCAGTTTGCACGATTTAAAATCAGCTTTGCACTGCACTCAGGATTCATTTCTTAGGTTACCTCGATTGAGCATTGTTTTGTAAAATGCTGCATGCCTCATGTGTGCAGTTATAGATTAGTTTATGATAAACAAAACATTCATCTGAAAAAAGTAAATATTTGAACTGGCCCTTTTACAACATCCCTGCAGACAGGGTTCCTTTGTTTTTTCCTTCTCTACTGTCAGTGTGGTCTAACTGCTATAAGTTATCAGAAACACCATAAATTTGTTCAGCAGCTGCCACAAAGCCTCACTCCATTATGTCCCCTCCTTCATTCTCAGAGGGCTACAGAGAAAGACCTTTAATGCCACAGACCCTCAACGCTCTCCTAGTTGACTGGATTAGCCCTGGCCAGCTTGATTTCTCTGCATGTGATCATTTGGTGGGAGAGATGTAGAAATGAGGGGCGTAAAAGGAGGACAAGTGTTAGAGGGAGATGACAAGGAGCAAAGGAAAGCACTGCAAAAAGGAAGAAGAGATGGGAACAAGAGACAGTGGATAGAGAAGATAGAGGAGGGGTTAGGGGGACTCTGAAGAGCTGAGGTGTCAAACCAGCAGGCTGTTTGAGTGGAAGGAGATATGGCCTAGATACTTCACTAGCATTCACTGTTAATGACTGTTCAGATGGGCCACCGTTTCATTTTGTCAGCCGCGACAGTGTCAGCCACCATGTGTTGTTCTACACCATGTGGCCTTTCAGACCTGTGTGTGTGTGTTTGTTTTTTGTGATGGGTAGGTCTGCAGAGACAACACCACTGCTCACTGTTAGAGCCTTAACCTTGTTGTAGCTATGGATTTTATACAGAAACCACTGTATTCTTTCCTCTAATGGGTGTACCACAGGAAAGATGTGCAGCATCCCCAAAGGTTTTGACTTTGAAAGTAAGATGGCCTAACCAAGTTGTCAGTTTGGTGGGTGATCTCACCAGTCTCACCAGTCAGTAAAATTCCTATTTGAAATTCAGACCAGGTTTACTTGTAGAAAAATGTTGGGAAACTTTATATATTATATGAGTCAACCATCCGGACTATAAGTCACGCTTTTTTTAGTGCTCTGGCTTGTCCTGTGACTCATATAGTGAAGCATTAATATGTGTATTTTGTCGAGTAGCATTAGATGGCACTCTTGACTCGACTATATAACAGTACAGTGAAAAAAGTAAAAATGTTTATGTTCACGTTAAGCTACAACTCTTAGTGTAACAAAGAGCTATGCTGCAGACCTCAAAGTGCAGGTAATAAAGTCTGCAGATGAAACAAAGTTTGGAGTGAGTCTTGGCATTCAGACTCACAGATTTATCTCTGCCTCAGCCCGATGTTGGCACAGTTGTTGAACTTTGCTTGACACGGATGAATGAATTTCATAATGCACTTTTGCTTGTTGTTATGCCTAGTCTACGTTCTTCATAGGCTAATTTAGACTATAATTAGTAAAATTAGAAATGCATCTTATACACTGAAGCAACTGATACATGTTTTTTTTTCTATTCAACAAGGCTGTTTTTGTGAAAAGCAACTAATAATGTTGTGACTTAAGAGTGTGGAAAATATGGTAAATCAAATGGCATAGCCAATCCTTGTACCACAGGTGGTCAGTAAGCTGGTACTTGAGACTGGGTCTTTAAATCAATACTTGTAATTTGATTTCTGCAGGTTTCACTAGGAAACTGGAAAAAAAGACAACCATTTGTTTTTCTGGCTTGACAGTTGGCAATGAATGAAACTGATCCAATCACCCAGAACCTCTTCCTTCTTCCTTTTGCTGACTTGAGACAAATAAACATACCTGGGGAGAATCCTGAGTGTAGCCACATCACTTTCTAATAGATGGAGTATATGATTCTGTGTGTGTGTGAGTGTATGTGAGTGTGTGTGTGAGTGTGTGTGAGTGAGTGAGTGTGTGAGAAAGAGAGAGAGCGAGATAGTGAAAAACTGTTTGTGCATGTGCATTGCCCAGATGAAGCTGTCACACAGGCTGTGAGTGGTCCCAGACAGACTGATCAATGCGGGGCCAGCTTGCAGATAATAAAGTGGTTAGGTCTCCCCTGATGCCTTTAATTGAACAAGTGTCGCTGGCTTGGCCCATCTGGACAGAAAGCATCCTGGGAATTGGGTGTGTTCATGTGGATCATGGTCTGAGTGACTGGTCCTGGACAGGAAGAGTAACTGTGGAGGCATGCGATCATGGTTTGAGTAGCTCAGGAGACAGTAAAAGGGATCATGTGGGAGGACAAACTAGAAACATTAATCTTTTAACTTAATGTGCAGAGTCTTTGCTGTACTGTAAAATGTAAGCCTGTTTGTGAAGGAGTGTGTGCTCCTTCTCAAAGGAATTAGGTTGTGCACTGTGATTCTTAATATTTTGTAAAACATTCCAGGCCTTAATTGAATCATTTCTAAGTTCAGTGATGCTTTCATCACAGCTCCCCTGCTTTGTTGGATAATCTCTCATGGCACATAGCGAGGGCTCTCATTTTGTAGTTTTTCATGGCAGTGTTGTTTGTCTTCATCCCTGCTTTTCGTCAGTGCTATCTAGTCTGTGTGTGTGTGCGTGTGTGTGTGTGTGTGTCCTGTCCATATCTCGAGCTTGCAGGACGAGTGTAGGTGTATGGTACTACTGGCTGTTAAAATTGAATCTAGCCACCGCCTCTTCAGTTGCAAGTGCACTTCCTCTATTGTCAGAGCCCCAACTTCAAGAAGGAAGATTCTGACTGAACTATGGCCTCGGTTACCTGAAGATATGAAAATAGAGCAGTGTGTGAAAGTGTATTTATTTATATCCCGGAGGTCCAAAGGCATAATGATAAACTGCCTTAGGATGTTGCTTTTACATGCAGAGACAATTTTATTACAATCTAGGCTTTTTTTCTTTCTTTTTTGTTTGTTTTAGTCATTAATTCTTTACCACTGTCAAAGGTCCTATTGTAAAATCTGCAGTCAGTAGAGAGTGCAAGCAGAACAATTTAGCACCTTAAGCGAATGGCCCAGTTGAATGAGATAAGGTCAAAAATGCAGTCCTGATTTAGAGGATACAGAGCAGCTCCCATCTGGACACTGACAAGACTCCCAGACAGACTCCCCCTATCTCTAAGCTAAGTCAATGAAGAGACCTTCTACTTGCCTTGTTCGCTGTTTCTCCTTCCGTCAGCCGAGCCTCTATACACTATTCATAAACTTAGGCAGAGGGTTGTCTGACCTTTTTCCTGAAATGTTAGGGCAAATTAGTTGTCAGAGTAGTGGACGTGGCTGCCATGCTAAGTCCCAGTCCCATGCAGCTTTTTATAGGGTACCTGCCCTTTCTCCTGCTGACATCACCACCACCACAGACATTTTTATCCATTGCTGTCATAGGTTTCTGATAGCAGAATAAGACATGACGCTAAGTATTTTGAACTGCGACGTTCACACACTGTGGCTTACAAACTTCAGTATAAAGTGACACAATTGATCCACATATTTGCATATGCCTACTCTGAGATAACTGGCCCTCAAAAGCTTATCAGATTTTTTAAAAAAAGCCACGGAAGCTACAAAAGTCTGCTGCATATAATTTGTGAATCACTACCCTTATTTAGTCTATACATCAGAAGTCCACAAACTGCTATCATGTACTTTTACCCTGATACAGAGCAGCTTATAATAAGCTCAAATGTAAGCAGCACCCTTTTAAAGCAGAGTAAACACTAAGCTTGCTGAGCCACTGGCCCCGAGTCTACGCATATTCATTAACTTATGTAATAGCGTTTTTAAAATAAACACCAATACATTCAACAAGCATTGCTTATTCCTGCATAGTAATTAGTTACTCAAGACTATTTTCATTGTATATGTCACTCCTGGTGCTCAAAACACCAAACATGAGCTAAACTTTGTGGTAACTCGGGCCAAATACACATTTATTGTATGTTTTCAAAAGGTTCAAACTACAGTATGGGTTAATGGATGAGTGCAGCTTTACATTATGGTATTTATTTTTCATACAGCAGGATGTGTTGCCTTGGTAGTAGCCTGGAGGATAGTAATATAGAAGAACTGTCTTTGCATACTCTGCAAGCTCTCTACTCATAGCTGATGCATCACACAGGTTTTCTTTCCAGGTTTACATTTGTGATCGAAAATAACCCTTATTTCCAGTATTTCCTCCCACTTACCAGTTTGTCCTCTGCCTGAACTTGATCTTTTCTTGGAGTTCAGAGCTAGAACTCATCCGCTGTCCCAATAGACCTCTTGCCTTTACTTTCTGACCTCAGTCTGACACTGATCCTGCCTTTTGAAGACAAGGGAAGATCAAGTGTGGATCAAGGGGTTAGTCGCTCTGGTGATACGTTTTTCCACCCTCCCACTCCTGTCTGTGGTTTGTGTTTGTCTGTGCTCTGTGGATCGATTAGTCCTGCATGCTAAACTCATGCAGTAATTGGGTTTGTGCCTGTTTGCAGCAGGCTCCAGCTCATCATTCAGCTTGAAAGGAAATCTATAGCTGTGTGATAAACATATTGCTAAGTAAGGGGATTGCAGGCCTGTGAGTGTCACCGCACCCAACACTGTGTACGCGGGATAACAGCACTGCTTGTGCACACACATACACACACACACACCCACCTGTCATCTGAGGTCCCTTACAGTTCGTGCCCAGTTAAAAAAAACAATTGTTGCTTCTCACCCTTTCCACACACTGAGCAGGTAAAACAGCCACTGTTTACCTGAATGCCAAGCAGTTACAGTCAACGTATCACATCCCGCCTGCCCTTACTGTTTACTGAAGGCCATGATTAAGTGCCATGATGGAAAGCATCAACATCCATTTCATCCATATTTGATGAGTGAATGTCTCCTTCCCATTACACACAACAGGGGGAAGCTGTAATCAACATTCAGACACACTGTGAATAATTATTTACTCAGATAATAGCTGTGTTTATGCAAGCACAGAAAAAGGGTTGATTTTTTTTTTTCCCCCTCCGTGTTTTTTTCTTTCAGTGATAAAGAGAACTCTGATTAGGTAATAGCACAACTGATTTCCTGTCATTTTTATTATTTGGCTTGTTCAGGCTGCCTCATGATCTGTCTACTAATGTTATTAGCCCCTATCACACAAAACCCTTTGCCATCTACAGGACATGAGGACCAGAATAAACTTATTAACCAAGAACCTGACATGCTGTCATTTAACCTATACTAAACAATGTGACGTACCAGTTGATAAAGCGTCTGCTATGCACTTTGCTCACACCTAGACTCAACTGAGAGGTGGATCATGGCTCCAGTCAGCTGTGTTATGCTCAATTTTAGATTCACCTTGTAGACCTTAGATTTTTATTCACAGTCACAAGAACCTGGATCCACAGATAAGGTCAGCAGAGCAGGATGTAATGTGAAGGGTGTAGGCATCATAGTATTATACGCCTATCTATTACAAATGGCACATAAAGGTTAGTATATTAAAATCAAGGGTCAATATTTGAATGTATACAAATATACACATAACAATACATCCTATACACAGGTGTGTATTCATTAACACACAGTGATATGGTAAGTTCTGTACAACACTCTCATTGGGGCAGTTATAGGGATAACAGTTTAGGATTGAATTGTGTTCTTGTAAAGCAACGAGAGACGGGGGTCAACTTACAGTGCTCGCAGTATATGACGAAGTTTGTTTTTGCTTGGATTATTGCTGTATTGATCAAAACTGAGTTTATTATCTTCAAGACATTTGAAGTTGTTGACCTGTTCTGTTGCTTTTTGTTTTCTAAGCAAGGTTGTTTTGAAGTTAGCTTGGGGAAATTTTGTTTTCTCTGGTATGTTTTTCAATTTATTTTTTTTTTGTTCCGCTCTAGAGATGGGCTGATCCACATCTTTTTCAGTTCCGATTCAATTCTGATCCAAAACTACTGATACCAATACCGATTCCCATACAAGAGCTCTTTCTAATTGAATTTTGTTGGTATTGTGCTTAAGGAGGCTGAAATAAACCACACACTGCTTCTTACTGAAGTATTGTACTCTGTGTTAACATCTTCTAGCTAAGTGCACTGCTAACTGTGATGTTTGGGTATAACAGTCTCTGGAACATATTTTCTTGATGGCAGATTGTAACTGGCATCTAAGCACTCCAACAGGCTGTGAAATCCGACATTTTCACTACAGGCAGATGTTTATGGTAAGGTGTGGAATGGAGTCTGGATCGGTGACGCATCTCATGTTATATTATGTTAGGTTCTGGCGGGTTCATGTTCCAGCACAACCTGTGAACTGGAATATGGGTCGGTAAGTGTATCGGCCCTGTCTGTCCAATATCCGATGAGCAAATGATACAGTACTGATATAGGACAGGACTGGGCCCATATCTACTTTGATTAGTGTGTGGCACATATAAGTGTACGATAGGATGTTAACCCAGTTAGGGTTAGTTGGGGTAGTTCTATGGGTTTCCACTATGATTAACATTTTCAACCTGAAGAAGACTGTTATGACAATGAAGCAGTGTTCTTGTCCCAGAAATGTGTTAAAAACCTGCTAACAAGGCAAAACATAAAGACTAGTCACCTCTAACTCTACTGAGTGACTGAGTAATATTTTAATGGCCTTTATAGTTTCATACTAATTTTCTCTCTAGCATACATTTTGGCATTTTTATTTTATCTTCCTTCTTCTCTCATACATCTGGCACCAGCAGCCTCTCTTTAGTGGACACTGACAGCACTGACTGATGTAGGTCCATCCAGCATATGATAGGCAAACATGTGTCCACTCTGGGCCTCTCGCCCTCAGGGCCCTCATCACTCCAACCTGTTTTCATTTCCAGCAGCCAGGCAGATGATGATAAAATGAATGATTGTAGTTGATTGTTTCAACATTTGAAAGGTTTTTGGTTTGAAATGTGCTAACCCCCACCAGCCCGTGAAACCAAGCCCTGCAAAACAGAGACCTGTCTTTTGCATTTCTTCGAGCTGGTAGAAACAAAGAACTATAAAGTGAGGGTGAGTCCAACAAGGAAGCTATGTCATTCTTCATGAAACTGTGTGCAAGTAAATAAAAAAAATTGTGTTTGGATCAAAATTACCATTGCTCAGAGGAAGGGAATGATATTTGAACTCAGGAATTCTGGAGGTTTTATTACAGCGACACAAACAATCTTGCTTGCATGGGGATTTGAGTTGATTTAGCTCACCATATTCTTGAAGCATGCTTTTTGCATCATGTTCAGACTCACAGGAGAGATTCAAAAAAGTGGTTTTTGAGGCTAATTTAAATTTTATTTTGTCACATATCATCGTCTCCTCAACATGCATTTAGATTATGTGAAGCATAAAATTTCCCAAAGCAATCATTAAATTGCTGAAATGCAGGAGTCAAAAAACAAAAATAAAAACTAGAATGCACGTGTGGCAAATACAGCCTGTTTGAAACATGGTCACCCCTTGTGACGTTTACAGCCATTTACACAGATTTGCTACTCTTTGCTGAGCAGCATAGATAAAGTTAGAGCACTTTTTATGTGTAGTGGAGTCTGGCATGCTCCAGCAGGAAGCAACCAAAATGAGACAAAGTGACAGGTGGCGTTTTAATGCAGAGGTAAAAATGTCTGCTGTCCTATCTGTGAACTTTTTACCCATTTAGTTGAGGTTGATTCGACCAGCATCTTAGGTATTTGGTGCTGGGAGCTGTTGCTCTAATTAATTAGCCTGGGAGTAGTGGCTACAGCTCAACATTCAGCTATTATTTCACCAAATTCATATTGATCCCTGTCGCTGTAGCATCGATTGCAGTTGTAAAAGGAACAGGAAGGACTCTTTGTGCTCCACTTAAAAGTAGTGTGCCTTTTTGTTGCCATTTCACACTGCTGTTCTTTCATTTTACTTGACACTAGGTAATCTCTGTAATAGACAATGGACAGACTGCACTGAGAATATTCCAGTGTTCATGTTCTTCTTTTGGCTGTTTTCTCTAAATATTGTAGTCATGTTTGCTATTTTAAGATACAGTCCAGGAGGCAACTGTTGACAGGGTCGGAAATGTGATGGTTAGTCTTAATATTAGCAGAAATTAATTGGCATTTTTATACAATTGTATCTGAGGGTAGCAGACGGCCATACTAGCCATTAGTCCACTAAGACCCTGAAGAGACCAATTTACTTGCTATTTACTACCACAACAATCTTAATGGTAGACAGAGGACACCCAGAATGGCACATCCTGTTATTGCTATTTCTCTGCTTAATTATTGTCACCATTTAGGGGCCCAGCAGGGCTGTCGTTTTTGCCCCTATATTTTTTCAGACTTGTAATAATCCTGTTATTAGCAGCTATTACTGTTCTCCACAGTGAACTGTACATTTCATATTTGTGGCTCCTAAACTTCTGTCAAGACTACTTCCCCTGGGCAGGAGAGTAACATGTCTACTGTTTATCCACTCCTACTCGTCTAACAAATATGACTTGACTCTTCTTCTCATGAAAAAAACTGAATATTGTGAAATGTAATAAGCACCACAGTTTGGAGCATATACAGAGCAAGCTTCATTGAGCAAGTGTTACATCACAGCAGTTGTGCATGTTTAGTCCTTTGAAATGTCTGCTTGTGAATAAAGCTCCTTATTCATACTCACTTGCTGTCGGCTGTTGTAGGTAAACATACATTTCAGATGCCACAGTCTTTTTTGTAGTTATTCACTAGACCAAGATGTGTTTGAGAGGGATGTGAATAACAGCTGTTAGCAAAATACATACACATTTGTTGGAGCCAGAACTTAGAGGGTCATTAGCCTCTCTGTCTTTGTCAGTGAGTGTACTTGTTCCTATATTGGAGCCATTTCACACTGTGCTCTGACATTCAGACATCCAAAGAGCTCTGTGTTGCCCCATTAAATTTGCACCTGCTTTTATTTGACCCAAGCTGTCAGACCCTCAAAAAGAAAGTCTCTTTTGAATTATGCAGCAGCCAGGGATGTATGTGCGGAGAAAGGGGGGTGGTATCATTATGAAAATGTTATTTTGTGAGACCTTCTGGTGGACAGTTCTTAGCCTTGGCTTTTTTCTGCCTGTATATTTCTCATTATCATTCTGCTAAGAATGTACTCACATACTGTCCTATCAAAATAAACACAAAAACATACAGACATTTAATTGAACTTATTCTTACATGTGCTTTGCTGAAGCACACACCAAGGTATAGCTGCACAGAACAAAGCTATTATGCAGTCTGAATAATGGCTATTGCATGTTCTTTACTTCATAGCGTTTAAAAGTCTTTTCCAGTTCAAGGATACGATTGAGTACACTTCAGGGACTAATCTTTTGCTTACAGTTGCTCTGTACAGTGCATGGTATCAGTCTTTTATTTGTCTCCTCCTTTGCAGACACACACAATCACACAGACAACACACACGTACATATTCTAATGACCTCCATTATAATCCATTATAGCATTCTTCTCTCGCTGTATAGAACCACTGGAGCTTATCCTTGTATTCTGCCAGGCACAGAAGCTCTCTGTACCTCTGTACAGTACTTTGACAGGCACTCAGTAAAAACACTTTTCAGTAGATATATAGTCACTTTGTTGACATAAATCTGATACACATACAATGCAGGTGTTGGTGGGCTGCTGGCTCAAGACAGGTGAAAAGGAACTGAACAGACACAGATTTGCATTAGAGCAAATTATAATCCAGTGTCGAGGACAATATTGTACCCAAATATGCCAATCAACTAAGTACAATATGCTGTACTTGGTAAATCCATGTCAACATCCTAGTATTATCTAAACTGCATAGCTGCCTTTAGCAAGGTAAATATAGACTTTGTATACTGTGTGCAGTGTGGCAGTTGTGGTTAAACACATTAGCTGGACACATATAGTATAACAGGACTCGCCTGGTCTGGTGCTCCACACATTCACTAACTGTGCCGCAGTCTCTGAACTTACATTTAGATTGACAAGTCTGCAGTGTCCCTACTCTGCTTATTGTAGACATGAAACCTTCCGCTGAAACATATCAAATATAACACTAAGGAATATATCATTTGTATGCTATACACAAACTTAGTTGGCAGTTTATTACGTACACTTAGCTAAAACTATCAGGCAAATATAACCAGCCTGTATACTGTTATTTTTTGGCAATATTAAAGATCACCTGCAGACTTTTTAAGGGATATACAAATATTCTGCCATAAAAAACATATTGTTATAAAGAGTCAGCATAAGGGCCTAAGCACAGTGAAAAAAAGGAATCAGCTTTTATAGGCCAAGCTTGTGCACACAAACAAGGAATTTGACTCTGGTTCACTAAGCTCTGTCTACCCAGCATGTCCATGTGAGCCCCACAAGGGATAAGGTTGGGCTGCAAATATGGGTCCCATGTGGGCTTGCCTGTGGTTTCCAAGGTGGCCCCACCTGTATTTGCTCATATGGGTTAAAGTGGGTTCTGACTCGGCTTCCTGTGGGACCCAACTGGCCCAATTTATGTATGCCCATATATGCCCCACATATAGCATATATGAATACATGAATATATGGAGCAATTTCCCAAAATAAGGGTGTTATGGTCAAACCTGCTAGCCAGTCAAAACTGAGTATCTGTCATGGTTAAAATACAGATGTATAGTCTGTCACTGTAGATCATTGGTAAAACTAGCTGACGGATGACCTGAAGCAGGATTATCATCTGCATTGTCTCATATACAGTCAAGTGTTTACTCCACAAATTTGGAAGCCCTAACCCCTGCGTGCAGTAAACGGTGAAGGAGTTTGACATCAGAGAGATGGGGAAGCCATAAGTAGATGAGAAGCGTTTGACGTTGAAGAGGGAAACAGTAGAAACAAGGAATCACAACTCTGCTTTCCTCCTTATTTATCCCAGGCTCTACATGGAAACCCCATTGGTGTTTTTAATAAAAAGAACCATCACTCAAAACTAGGCACTGAAACATTCTACCCCTTTCTACATGTTCAGTTTTTTTTGGGTCCCTACTTGCTCTATTTTCTCTGTCCCCGTGCATCTCTGCCTTTTCTTACTCTCTACATGAAATGACATCAGACACCTTATAAATATTTCATGACACTTCTTTTCCCCAATGCAAATAATAGATGCCATACAAACCATAAATATGTCTCTCTTCATTCTAGAGCACTATGTATGTTTGTGTATATCAGGAGAGGTAAGAGAGAGTACATTCATGCCAAGGAGTGCATGCATAGACTTCTGCAATTAACATGGTTTGGGGAGATTCATGCATGGAGTAGCACCGTTCAGTGGTTTCATAACAACTCGACATTCAAGTACATTGACCTGGGTTTCTGTATTTCTTTTTTTGCCTTTGTCCCAGATTTTCACATCCACGCTGAATACACCCCTCTCAAAGGCTTGCTCTCCCACACACACACACACACACACACACACACATACACACAATCTCCTGTCTTATTTCTTTTATCACACTCTTGACTCTATGACCCCATGCTTACTACATATGAAATGAATGGGTTGATATGTGCAGTGATAGAAATCCAGTACAGCTCATATTCAATTCAATTTTCAATTAAATTTTATTTGTACAGCGCCAAATCACAATACAAATCATCTCAAGGCACTTTACAAAAAACTAAAAACCCAACAATTCCCTTATGAGCAAGCACTTGGCGACAGTGGAGAGGAAAATCTCCCTTTAATGGAAGAAAAAACCTCCAGCAGAACCGGGCTCAGTTTGGGCGGCCATCTGCCTCGACCGGTTGGGGTGAGTGGATAGAGCAGAGAGAAAAGAACAGCAACAATAAACAACAAATAGACACTGCAAGTTGGTGGGGCCAGTAACTGCACATCAGCGATAAACAGCTCCAGGACCAGGGACACCTGCAGAAGGTACAGAGAGAGAGGGAGAGAGAGAGAGAGCACAAACTAGGGGAGAGAGAGAGCACAAGGTTAGTGACATTCAATGGTGGAATATACATGGTAGCTCTTTCTTGCAATGTAGTTGCAGGATTCACAGTGTTTTACATCAAAATGAACTCATAGCTAAATACTAAATTAAAATGACATAACTATGAGGAGACAGTGCTTACCGTGTTGTGGTCTGACCACGTGATGGACTTAAAATATGCTGAGTCCATATACAAGATTTACAAAGCTTAACTAACCCTAACCAAGTTATGACATTTTCACTGATGTCTTTAACTTGATGAAAAAGTTAAAGTTCTATTTCTGTGCCCACTAGGCATTTTTTGTTCCTTAGATTTTTTTTTTCTGCTCTAAATCATGGAAGCAAAGCATTGGCTCAAAAATAAATGCCAATTTACTGGCCTGTCTTTTATCTACAAGGAATAATCTTGAGTCATTTCTTTTATGTTTAGGTATGTGGTGCAGCCACTCTGCTCATCAAATATCCAGGAAATTGGGCTCGGATGTGAGTCATCAAAAAATAAAGCATCCGGGGTTTTAGTTCCTAAATTAGCTTGGCTTTATTCAAGGGTGATGCTGGCCAGCTTGAAGTTTTTTTTTCTTCATTTCCTTTTGTCTCATGGAAAGCAAAGCAGAGATGCAGACAATTATTATAAATGACTTAGAAAGATCCTTATATAAACATGCTTTTATCTTTCAGTCCTTGTTCTTCAGTATGACAGTAGCCCCCTTTGAGTCTGCTTTTCTTCTGTTTTGGTGTCTTTGTGCTTTGCAGAGAACTTTTGAAAGGTAGAAAAGGTTTCTCATGATTTCCCCAGCTAAAGAGAAGTGTGTGGTGTAATAGCAAGTCAGAGCTTAGTAGCTATTATAGGCCATTAAGAGGCATTTAAATGTTCTGGCATTGTTTCTTTAGATAGATTGATGCCTTCCATAACTTGTTTTTTAAGGACTGATGTCTGGTGATTCATAGTCTGACAGACAGACAAAAGACATCCGCTGTGTTTACATAATCTGCTTATTCAGAGAACCAGGTTATGCAGATAATAGAACAAATTCACATGCACTGTAATAATCTGGCCACTGAAATCATATTATTACTGTTAGTAAGACTTTGTGTTGGTCCTGGGCTCCTGTAATTCTTGGTCTACATAGAGAGCTGCAGACTGCACGGCTGAACGTGTCTGGATTTAATAGATAATCAAATCTTCAGCGAGTGAAACCATCTTAGTTAAACTTCTAGAGGCTACTTCATGTTTGCGTGTCATACAGTGAATGCAATTTTAAATTTGAGGAGACATCATTAGTAATGTTTCTGTCTTTCATGATTTTGCTGTGCTGTTTTTGCACTTTGTCATGAATGTCCACCTGGAAATCAGTTTATCTGCAGTTTTCAAAGTGCAGCTGAAATCTAACTTTCCGTAATCCCCCAACCAGGTCATGAAACATGGGTTTGAAGTTTAGGAAGTCAGGTACTAGAGAAAGCTCTCTGTAACCTGGTTACTTAAGTGTAAACTGACTGTACAGCTGTTTTTTTTTAGTAAAAATATTATTTATTGCAGTTTCCCATGTGTGTTTCCTCACAGCTGTTTATAGTGTGAGTGATACTGATTGATCATTGAGTGACTTCCTGTAATTATTTTGATGGGTCATTATAGAAGAGTGACTACAATGGTATTGATTGGGCTTAATATCCAAACAATGTGAGTCTAACATTCACAGACAAAACTGCAGTTTTAATGCAACTAGAAATAATGTTATTTTTCAGTGAATACAGTTAGTTTCTGGTTTTTAAGCAAGTTTGTTTAGATTTTTTGACAAATTCAATTTATTAACTTGATAGTGTATAGTATATCAGGTTCCTGCCTCTGTTTTCAGTAAACAAAAAAGCAGGCTACTTTTTGATTTTGTGAATATGATAATGTTTTACTAAGTGAAATTTCCTCTGATATATAACCTTTGAAACAAACTTAGTGGGTAATTATAATTATAAAATAATTTATTTTAAGTGTCTCTATTTCCTTTTCTCACACTGGTCAATCAATAGCTAATGGACATTAATACAAAAAGCAGAACTAATCTCATGCACCATGAGTGCCCAATCAGCCACTGCTTTTCAAATCAAATCCACTTCAGATGTTGCTGATGGGAGCCTGTGGCCTGATTAACACAATTATTACCCTGCATTATGTTATACAGTGTATCTTCAACCCTCCTGTGCCGATGGAGCATGTCCATTGTCAGTCATATGTCTACAAATCTATTAATCAGAATCAATTCTAAAGAGGAGTCAAATGAAAGCCTAGACGTTTAATTTGATTTAATAGGTGTGATTATTCATTGTGCCACTGCAATCAGCCCACACTTCTTTGAACAGAGAAATCCTCTCTTTAGCAAATGAATTCATATTGTGTCTTTAAAGCATTTATTGTCATAGTGTCTTTCTTTAATGTTTTCAAGTCTGAAAGAGTAAGAGATGCCCACAGTGTCTGCACCACTTCTGACTGACTCCTATTTTCAAAATGACACAAGCTGCAGCATATCTTTTTGATTCCTATGCAGACGCAGAAACACATCCATATTCGCATGATAATTCAACTGCTTTTCACAGTGAATACATCTACATTTTTCATTTCCATTAATGATCCACTGTATACAATAAGGCCAGACACTTTTCTGCATGTACCAGCACACTGCAGCCTTGACATTTAAGCCAGTTTTCTTTGATTATTTGCTAGAAAATTTTACAACATTGAAAAAAGAATAGAGCAAGGGAGGCAGAACACAGGAGAGGTTTCTGCCACAGAGACACTGGTTAGCACTCTTCTTAACCACTCACTATGAAGGCCATAGAGACAGTGAGCCTTGATATGAGACATGGTATTCAGTTTGCAAGGGTGAGCTGCTTCCCACAACAGGGTAGCAACACCCCCGCTTCTTGACAAAGATCTGGGCAAGTTTGCAATCTGACACACTGGGCCACTGTGAGCTTCATACCATGGGATTGTTCTGCCTTTGCTGTATAAGCAGTTTCTTATCGCTTTCCTGTTGACTTGCAGACCTGCCCTGACTGCGTGTAGCTTGAGAGGAGCCATCATTAGGGAAATCTATGCTATGTTTACACAGCAGCCTAGAGTATCTCACCAATGATTTTGTTTTCCTCCCACATATGTCCCCGACAGGGTGTTTGCAGATCAATATCAAGAGCACAAAGATGCAGTTTGCAAAGCCTACAAACTTCTTGTAATGCACTTATGTTGGAAATTTGACCTCTAATAAACCAGTTATATAGATTAACAAAAGGTAGTTTTGGTCAAGAAAAACAGTTTCTCACAGTTTTGTTTGATTAAAATTCATGGAAAAATATGAAAAAAGACCAACTTTACAAACATTTTAGATATTGAAAGCAGTTAATAATCATTGAGAATCTAAGAATAGGTAGATACTTTTAGAATTATGCATGAAATCCATGCAGTATGAGCATGCCCTCTAGTACCCAGTGGAGAAACAAAATCTACTGCTCTGTTGGATCCTGTAAGTGTGTCCTTCTGTGTGTATGCAGTTGCTCGCATGAATGCATTTACATGCCCACAGACAGATCTGTGTTTAAAAGCAAGTAAGAGAGATGGATGATCAGCTCAAGTGTGTTGCTTAAAAAAATATTCCACAGTGAAATTACAAGATAAGCATCATCACTACTTGGTACTATCTGCACTAGAGTGTTTCAGCTTCCCAAAACCACGAAAAAGAAAAACATTTTTCAGAGAACCGCTCCTATCAAACTGTCTTACCTGTGTGACTATTGGGCATCACAGCTACAATGCCTCGTTAACGACTGCTTGTGTGAACAGATGGTAAGTTAGTCACACATGCACTCACACATATGCATTCAGGAGAGACTGGGAAGGATTGTAATGGAACTGTCCATCAAGTCAAATCAGTGACAAAATTGAAATGTTTCAATTTATTCCAGCAGCAAAAGGGAGTCACCAGGCTTTCACCAGGGCATTATAATGGCAATGAAATGTATTTGAAATATAGATTCACAGCTACATTGCAACATTTTAGTATTTTCCATGCTTCTGTGTCAAGTATACTAGCTATTGTACTCATTTTTTCGATCAAATCAGCCAGGCTAAAAGGTGTTGTTGTGAATCTGAAACTGGGCAGCAATGTGGTCTTAAGATGTATTTGCTCCTGTTGTAATTTCTTACAGAATCATAAACTACAAACATAAATTGTAGAGGAAGTATGGTTTGGATGGAATGACTCACAGTTGGATGAGGTGACAAATAAGATGCAGTATGTCAGTTAGAACGCTGCAGTATCCCTTAGGGATATGCTCTTTAGTGGGTGTCTGAAAGGTTTTTTTCTCTCTCTGTTTGCCTTTTAGCTATTTGTGTGAACATGTATAATATAAGTGCATGTGTGAGCTGATCTTTGCCCATGCACCTGTATGCAGAAGGTAAAAGGGTTATAAATCACTGTCTCTGTGTGAGCATGTTTTTGTTGCCTTCTCGGCTCGATCTGAGACACAGCTCGTCCTGACAGTTGGAATGGATGGCAGTCATTATTTATGATGCTGTCCGCTCGTCACAGTGTGTTGTAACCACACATGCTGTCAGCTGCCACAAGATGGTAATCTTTACATTCAATACATTGTACACGTATTTGACCTGCATATGGTTTACATGGCATAAATGGGTTAATCACATCATTTTATTGAATCCTACACCTTTCCTTAAAAGCTACGTAGTGTGCAAGGTAACAAATAATGTGATTTTTAAATATGAGTTGAAAACTGCTGCATCACATCACAGGAATTTAATTTGTTGAGTTTTTGAGTTTTTACTTTTTCGGTGGTAGATTATCTTCAATTGATTCAAGACTAGTGACTGCTTGACAAAATTACTGTAAATATACACATATAAGTCACGTCGCTGTATAAGTCGCACTACAAGCCAGAGGAGAAAAAAAAGTGCAATTATAGTCCAATTATTTTATTATTATTAAATACTTCATGCATGTTGGAAATAATTGGAAGCACTCTTTATCCCATTTTCCTGCTAATGGATTGTCACTACATACTTTGAGCAGATGTTTTGAACAGAGCCTTTTAGATTGTTAGGTGACATGGCATGCCCTGAAGTGCTGTGCTGCTGTGTGTATGTGGCTGGTGGTGCAGGAAGGACGAGTTATAACAAAAGAGATAACGGAACCCCGCTGAGGTACCGGGTTGGTTTGTTGGGCTTCAAACACAGACCGCTTACCACTTTCTCTGTGTGTGTTTCTCTCTTTGTCTCTCCCCTTCCCCTTACGGTGACATTTTTTGGGCCTGTGTGACGCCATGAATGACAACTAGGGGCTCTTTGGAGTGCATATCGACAGAGTGGCCTGGCAGAAGGAGATAAGGAGAGGAGGCTGCACACATGCACACACACGCCGACACATAC
Organism: Mastacembelus armatus; assembly: GCF_900324485.2. Lineage (NCBI taxonomy): Eukaryota > Metazoa > Chordata > Actinopteri > Synbranchiformes > Mastacembelidae > Mastacembelus > Mastacembelus armatus. Next base: position 4,011,956 of record NC_046650.1, on the reverse strand, counting down.
ATGCTTATTGTCCCTGCTTAAAAAAAGGACAGAGAGACCTCCAGACACTATTAAAGGAAGTGCTTGTATCATTCTACAAATGTTGTAATTTGTGTAATCTATATAAAAGGCCACACACCTTGTGGACATTTCAACAAGCCTTTTTGCTGTCCATTCCATCGACACTGTCACATAGTAACCAACAGAAAGGTTTTGACTGAAACACAGGGCAACCATGGTCTAATTTACAAACAAGTTGCACTGAAGTTGCACATGTAATACCAGGTGTGTCAGTTTTAACACACATGCATGTGTTCAATAGAATCTTAGTTACTCAAAACACATTCACCGCAGCATCACCAGTATGGATCATGTTTCTTTGATAGTTTCTCCTTCAGGATCTGAGTCTTTTGAGTCATGAGACTGACGTTAGATCGCTATTCGAATTTTACTACAAGCCACACACACACCTGTTGCATTGCAATACTTCAGTAGTGTGTGAAAACACTAAGTGCATTTCAACAGGAGTGCACCTTGTAAGTCACAGATGCTTATTAATATGTATAACTGTACCCAGTAACTCAGGGTGATGCGCTCACACACAAATACACTCATATTCCACTGCACCAGCATAGAGCCCCAGCCCCAGCCTGCTGCTCTGCCTTGGGGATGGCAGCAGCAGATGGCACCTGTTCAGAGTTGCAGAATACCCAGATCTTTTGGTTGGAGCCCCAAGAGGAGCCGTTGATCATAGAAATGAAGTGGAGATGACACTGATCACTCTTCCGCCTCCTCCTCAAGCTCTATCGCTTTTGATAAATGCAGAGGAGCCAAGAGATACTTAAGGTGCAGTATGATTAAAGAGAATGGAGGCAATGGTGAAAGTGAATGCAAACAAACCAGAATCTTTACAGGGAGGAAGTGTCTGGAGGAACTTGGATGAAGACCAGGCCGTGCTGCCACCTTGCTAACTGAAGACAGCAAGTGAAAAGGGTTGAACTGTCATTAATAAGCCTGAGCAATAAATAAATAAAAAGAAAAAAAAATACACCTCTTGATTGATTTCGGTATTTCTGAGGCATCTCTAATTATATGCTTTTGTTACTGACGCTGATGAAATACTCAGAAAGAGTTATTGATTTGGCTGCTTGACTTTTTCCAAGGCAGATCCATTTCACTATAGCTGGTATCAATCTTTATCCCAGTTTCAGGTGCTTCTTTCAGCTGAGCAATTAGTTTTAATTACAGGAGCTTATATAGAAATTGATTGATCTGAATCACTGTTATATGGGATATTTCTACTGTAAGAATGACTCTTTTTTAGTGTATTACAAAATTAATTTTGCATATATCATCTAGTCTTTAAATTAAATGCAGTATATCGATTTGGGCGTGTATTGTTTGTAAGCTCTGATTTTAAAGTGCCACTACAGATTAGAAGTGAGACAGTGTGCTTTTCAAATATGTAAATGTAAAATATAGATTTTTCATTGTAGTTAGAAAATTCTGCAGTGTGTTTCATTCCTTAACACATCAACGGGTCCAGCAAAAGCATGCACAAATACACATGCCACACACACACACCTTCCTAAAGAGCCCCAGCAGCAAATAGTTCATGGCCAAAAAAGTGTTTTCCATTGAGAAAACTTAAATTCTCCCTTATACCCTTGTCAGATGAAGTTCTTTAGTATAAGAGACACTGAATAATTACATTTAATTGGACTTAGCAGTTCAGTGACCCTGTGCTTGGGCTTTTGGACTTGACAGTTGACAGCCTGAGAGAGAGAGTGAGCGAGAGAGAGAGGGAAAGAATCCTTCTTTGTTAATGTGTGTGTATATATACTTAATATATAACTGTGTATGTTTTAGGCTTTTGAGAGACAAGACGATCCAGCCAGGTCATGTCAGCCTGATCCCTGGTGAACAGATGTCAGATACCCAACAGTGATCTTTAGCTAGTCCTGTCACAACGGTCTAGGTTTCCTGAGTATTTAACACTGCTAATATTATCACTCTTGTGGATCACCAGACTCAATCTTTTTATAGTGTCACATAATAAGAAGTTCTAATAAGTAAAGGAGAGCAGTGGAGGGCCGCGGGGGATTTGAGTTCTTTGTGCCTCGAGCTGGCACATTAACATTCATAGAGTATCATGTATTAGAGCAGTAATCCTCAGGAAGCTTTTTTTTTTTTTTCAGATTTTTGTGATATCGTTGGTGCTAACTAGTCATGGTTTTGGAGTTTTTATACTACACTGCACACAAACCGTGCTTGTATCGAAAAGTGGTGCTTGTGGTATTGACATCTTCTTTTATTACTCTTTTGTTGATAGCACTTTTTAACTTTTTTTTTTTTGTTTTACTTTACTTTTTACTCTTTCAGCCACAGTGGATCTCACATTCATGCTAACCTTTAACTGGTCAGTCCAAATACGCTACAAGAAAAAAAAAAAAAAAAGAAAAAGAAAATATTCCAAAGGTTATAGTGACACAAGATAGCCTGGGTGTCCATACTTTGAGTTATAGGAGAAATCGAGATATATATACTGTGTTTTGTTGCACCAGAATATTAGTCGCTTTCAGCAAAAACAGCCTTGTTGAACAGAAAAAAACATTTATAAGTCACTTTTGTGTGTAAGTTACAGTTCTAATTATACTAATTATAGTCTAAATTAGCCTATGAAGAACGTAGGCATAACAAGAAGCAGAAGTACATTATGAAATTCATTCATCCGTGTCAAGTAACGTTAAACAACTGTGCCAACATTGGGGAGGAGGGAGATAAAGCATCGTCTCCTCCTCCTCTCTCAGTCTGTCTGAATGTCAACACTCACTCCAAACTTTGTTTCAGCTGCAGACTTTATTACCTGCAGTTTGAAGTCTGCAGTATAGCTTTTTCTTTTGGGTGGCATTTTCACTGGTGTTACACTGGGAGTTAGAGTTTAGCATGAACTTTTTCGGAGTCAAGAGTTTAAAACTAGTGACTACTTGTAAATATACACAGTTAAGTCGCTTCACTATATCAGTATATATAGTATAAGTCACACCATAAGCTGGAGAAGTAAAAAAAAGTGTGGCTTATAGTCCAGGAAGTACGGTATATATATTTTAAAGCCAGGCTTATATCCACCATTAACCTAACAACTGTGATGGAAGAATCCATTGGAAGCAGTCTTATCTGCCCTCTTCAACTTGTAAACTGGTGGTAAGTAAAGATCCTGCTGCCACTACACATAGTAAATAACAAAAGCAACACATTTAGGGATCTCTCTCTCTCTCTCTCATGTTTGTTCTGAGCCCCCTAATCCAGTTTCCTCTGTGCACCCTGGAGATGAGTTGATCCACCGGTGACTGGTATTCAGCCACAGACACACTGCTACCATGATGGGGGGGGGGGGTGAGGCCACTGAATGTCAAATAGCTGGTGAGTCAGGCAGCCCCAGTCTGCTCTGATCAACTGCCAGATCCCCTTGTGGAGGGCAGAAGAGGGTGGAATCACAGATCAGGGAGCTTGGCCTGCCCACCACCCAAATTCTACAGAAAATATTGCTTTGTGTCAAGCAACCTCCTTTTCTGCTTTTTCGAGAGAAAAAATGCAAAGGATGCAAAAATAGCCGGGAGAACAGATTGAGTGGTTTTCTTAAAGAGCTGTCATGGGGCTTGAAACAGCACGGCGGAGCTGAGGATGAAGTTGTGACAGATGGGATCAGTGGAGCCTAGCATAACAGCCCTCTCTGATTAAGCAATCCTACTCTGTATGAGCGTTAGACAAAATGATGGTGGTGGTTTTGGTGTCAGTAGCGCCAACATTATTGACTTTGCGTACAGTATCAAAGTCCCAAGGGCATTGGCAAAAATACACTTTGGCGCATACATACACACATAAACACATCAGGTGTGGTTGTGAGATAACATGGACTTCTCGCACCTGAAGCTTGCATTGGTCTCCAGAGATCTCCTTAGGGTAGCAAGCTGCTCCAACCTGTTTCTCTTGTTATTTTAGATAGGAAGGTGGCAGAGCAATGGATATGATTTAATGTGTTTCCACATCTTCAACTTACTGTATGTGATGCAGCAAAATACTTAAAATATATTCTAAATATACTATTGGTTTGCTTGAGTTTAATTTTTTTGAAAACTCTTACTTTGATGTGCTCGCTTTAGAGGATATAAATGTAATATAATGCAAATTAATAGCAGGTCTATGTTCGTTCCACTCGTCTGCACTTCATCAGTGTCATTATGTATGCTGGTGAATGCTTACAGCTGCACAATACAGCCTTGGCAATGTGGACTTAATGGGATACAGGATTCTTGACTATATGAAAAGGATTTACCCCCCAAAAGGCAATTTTGCTGTAGTGGGAAGATTTATGAAAGGGTTAGGTTTATTCCTTTCCCCTGTGCCTGCAATGCCTGTTGAGTCTACCTCAGTGGGCATCGAACCAGGAGACAAAATATTTGTGAATATCATTGTCAATTCCAATGCGCCGTTAACATAATTACTGAAATCTTTTATTTAATTTTATAACCTTTTTCAAATGAGAATCCCCCTTGAGCTAGGCATTATATATTTGGGAGGATAATGTAATAAAACAGACAAAAAACAAGCTTAATTGCTTGGAGAGAAAGACACTGTAGGAGGTGAGAAGTGAGTTCTACAGTGTTGAGGCAAAATAAAACAGGGTGACAAAAGAAGAGGGTTTGAAGAAGGTCAGGAAACAGGATGAAACAAAGAGAAGAAATAAGAAGACATTATCAATACATGAAAATGACAATGAAGAGAGCAGAGGAACGTGAATACGCCAGTATGGCTGTCATGGTAGGAATGATACTGGAGCCAGTTGCCATGCCAACAAGAATCAGGCTGCAGAATCTCATGCTTTTGTCCACAGAAGGCCTAAAAATGAGAAGTGACTTTCTATAGAAACAGAACTTGGGAGAAGACACCTGTGATGTTGAGGAGAAAGACTTCTCTTCCCCCACAGTGTTTCTGGGCCAACCACAGGCTGTACGGGGAGAAAAAAGGACTGCCTGCCAGACTGGATTTTCTCCACAGGACCTCTCACACAATATCTAGGCTGGAGCAACTGGTTTCAGATCCTATTGTGAGCTGCAGGCACCACTTGGTTATGCATCAGCTAAAGTAGATCACCAGGCAGCCAGTGTAAAAGCAATATCACCATGACCACCAAGGAAATCCAAGACTGGCTGAACATATCACGGCCCAGTAACATAGACCATCAACCAGAGCTGGAGCCACAGTATCCCCCTTTGAACCCATCAGACTATCAATACATCTTGCATTGTTTTGGTGGATCACATTGTTATATGTTTTTAAGGTGTGAAAGGAGAACCAGAGGATAGCTTGTTTGTATCCTGTGCATTGTTTTGCAGTCATGTAGCAAAATTCCCACAAGGAAATATAGCTGGCACTTCAAGGTATAACATTGCCACATCAGTAAAGGAAAAAAATATTACTGAAGGTAATGGTAACGCTAAAGGTACCGATAAAGACAAATCTGGTTTCTGCTTAAGCTTCTAAAATAGAAGCCTTGCCCTGCTCTGCTGGTTTGTATGAAAACCATTTGAATTAACATAGCACATGCAGACACACACTTGATGTTTCTGCTTCCTTTTGTCTCTGTAGCTGAGATTTTTTTTCTCAGCGTCCATCACACGTGAAACCCCATTCCAAACAGAGCTGGGCTATTTCACAGCACAACGGTACCAGGCGTCTCCTACATTGTGTTTAACATTGTTGAAATATTTGTTTACAAGGTTCAGTGCCGTTTAATTTTCTTGTGATCAGCTCTCTCTTTTCTTTCTCCCTCTCTTTAGCTCCTTCTGCTCGCTCGAACTCAGGAGCCCTTTTGTTTGAATATGCAGAGGACTTCTCTCTCACTGGTATTTGTTCAGTTTGCCTAATTAGAGTTTGGTGAGATGAAAGCCAGCAGCAGGGCTTTTTGCTCAGCAGCTGAAACTAAACGAGACATTGTTTGGTTACGAGGTTGTTGTTTTGTTCTCTGCCATTCCTGGGCTCAGCATCACCTTCACAGGAGATGGCTGGACAAAAGAAAGACAGTATCTACATCGTTCCTGTTGTCTTTTTATGTAAAGACTACAACTCACTTCTTTCCACATTGTCTGACATTTACCTTCTGACATTTGACATTTCCCATGTTCTGCTCATACATTGCATACTTGTACTCACAGAGCAAGAATGAAACCTTCCCAGTGAAGGTTGGACTTTCTCTGCAGTTTTTAATTTCATAACTGAAGGTGAAGCGTACCAGTCAATTTCAAGATGATGTGTTTAAAATATAAATTAGTTGGTTCATGTGATTGCCGTAACTGTTATTTTGCTTTAAGGATAAGTGCCATATGAATTTTGAAGACATGTTTGCACAATTTCCATTCATTTTGCTATAATTACCCAACTCTCTGAAATGACTGAACTTCCAGGAGCACTGCAGCTTCCATGGTCTAATGGTGTTTACCCAACCCAATGAGCTAAATAAAGTTAGTGTGTTGTCTCAGTTGGAAGACATTAATTTTCCATTATGGGATGTTGTTGCAGTTACCTGCTGAGACCCACCCCCTGACACAAGACAGGAAGCCGCTCTGTCAAAACCTCAGGGGGAGCCACATTTCCAGGAAAAGTCATTACGATTTTTTTTTTTTTTCCTAACCAGAAACTACAGTTCACTGCCATGCTGTTAGTGGAGAGACACAGGATGTGAGTTCCTAAACACCGGCTGAAGGGAGTAAATTGTCAAAATGAAACATTAAACATCAACAAATGCTCAGGGCAAGGTGCTATTTTGCGCTAATGTCCCTGTAGATTACTTTGCCTCTGACTTGAGCTTCCATGGCACAGAGGACCATGATATTTTGTTTTTACTTTATCTCATTGACGTGGGTGTACCTTTGCAATAGTGGTGTCACTCGGACCAAAAATACTGCACAAGGCATTGAATGCATGTTTTGGTTGGAAATTGCTTTTAGTAGTATGGAATGATAATTTCTTTTGTCACTTGTGATGTAGTCGATGTAGTTGTACATTTCTCTAGATGTTGATACTTGATCAGTTTTTAATGTTTTGTAATTGTAAAAGATTAGTAATTATCATTTCAGTCTGAATACCTTTAAGTGGTTTTAAATTAACTGAGATTTGAAAAACAGAGCAGAAGGAAGATAAGGATTTCCAATGATGCTGGTAGCTTTGTGTACAGTAGGTTGTGCGTGTGAAAAGTTGAGGTAATTTGAGGGTTTTGTACATAAGACATGGTGTGTGGTTGCATGTGCTAACCATCCACTTGGAGACTGGCTTCCTTCCTCCCTTCAGTGATACTGGTCTCTCCATCACATCTGGCATTGCAATTACAGCTTCCAACATCCCAGGGAAAAATACTGTAAAGGATGACATGCGTTTTGTTGCACATTCCCCACTTTTAGCTTCCCTAATGAGTAGAGTCCAGAAGTGGCAATCAGAGGCTTTCATTCAATGAAATTGGCTGTGGAAAGAGAGCGGATGGACTGGGGAATGGTTGTAGGATGCATCTGCGGCACTGGCAGTTGAAGATCATGAAAGGAGAGGAAGGACAGATGGATAATCTGGGAGAGGACACCAGATGTCAGTGAGGACTAATGATTAGTTTTGACCTCATAAATGAAAGGAAAATAGAGGTCACACATCAAATTTATTGGTTTTCGCAAGATGAACCGAGCATGGTTCTTCCCAGCCACAAACTCAAAGCATTTGGTAACAGGAAAATACAAACAATGGAAGTATAGACAGAATTCAGTACTAGTTCAAATTTCGAAGATACACTCACATGAGGATGCTACATATTCCATATTGTGTTGTGCTATTGGTGTTGACAGAACACTTAATTTGAAGTCAATGCTGTAAGTTTTTATATAATAGCTAGTAAAACACTGTGGATCCTGAGCAACTTTAGTTTGTTTTGTGTGAATTAGCGTAAGTGAAGAAATCTTCAGTCTTTATTAGCTCCAATGGCTAAAACATGATCTCAGCATGTGGAGGACCTATTTATTTCTGAACTGTTTAATTAAGCTGGAACATCAACTGCTGAGATCTCTCACCAATCTTAAAGATGCCCTGAGTTATTTCTGAGACATATCCCATGACACATTACCTGTTTTAATGAACAAAATGAGCAAGTCAGTGAACGTTATACAGTTAATTAGAATATGTGGGGGAGCATATTATCTCAGATATTTTCTTTTGTAAGATGTAACTATGCTATGCACACATACAGAATAAGCCCTTTTAATAAGCCAATAAAGAGATGGGTGATCCTCACAAAGTTTGCATAGACATTTTTTAAGAATGACATTTCTAACAGTGTTTGCATTCATTCTAAAACATCGAAGCAATGGCACCAAAGTTGGAGCCAAAAATTAAGTCAAAATTAAGTTAAAAAAAAAAGTATCTGCCATAACAGCACTGTTTTCAGTATTTTCTGCAAACCTTGGCATCTACAGTCTTAATTATGTAGTGTGGCCTAGTATAATTGTAATTTTGAATAGTAAATCATATCATTTGACAGGCTTCCAAACAACAAGTGCATCGTTCTGACAGTTGATGGCTGTTGCTGCTGTGTAAAGTGGAAAGTGACCATAAAGATTTAATGCCTCACTCGCTCAGCTTAAGTGCCTCGCCTGGGGTCAACAGTTCCCTGTGGTACTTCCAAGGAAATCAAATGCATGTGTGTGCACGTGCATGCACACACATGCATTTGAAAGGAAAACATTTTTTATTCACATTTCTTGAGAATCTAGGGTAGTCTATCAGAAACCAACATAGGGATAAATATGGAGAGCATTTGGATTTCTTCTTTTTGTGTGATTTCAGTGGATGAATGCAACAAGATACTATGTGGTTTAATAATACATTAAGTGGTCCAGTAATGGTCAAAGTCAGTATGTTGTCAAACAGTACTCTGCATTAGTGTAAACTTGTTGTGACTTTTAAGCTTTAAATAGTGTTCATCATTATTAACTCACAGCAAAGTAGACAAATATATCAGCAATAGCAAAAGCTGAAAATTGTACCATGATACTTTAAAGATGTGATTTTTCATATTGACTGTCTACCACCTGCATATTTCACAGACAGCTTCATTGTTGCTAAAGTACAGCTGTGCCTTTGCTTTAAATTTAAGCTTTGCATTTTTCACATTGCTGTGGCGTGTTCCGAATCAGATTTGTGTTGCGGAGTAAATCATAAGGCTGTGCTACCTAACGTTTATTGTAGTCTGTAGTGCTATTGCTGGATAAATCCATGGAGAGGGACCATGGAAGTGTGTCTGTCATGTCCCTCTCTCAGTTAAACCACTCAGCACCAATAGGTTTGGGTGTGTCTGGCATAAACTGGTAGTTTCATGTTTGGTCATTCTGAGTGAACATCAAGTATATTTTACTGGTGAAGAGCTGTGGAAAATAACTGCATGTTCCACATGAGTAAGGCAGTGTGTGTGCACCGTAATCATTTTATCCTTTATTAAGTCAGTGATTCTACATTATCAGTATGATGTTAAATTATGGAACTTTACACGTTTCTTCTTTTTGAAACGGGACAATCTCTATGTTAATAATTAAAAGTATTGAAGACACAGAAGGCTTTACATCAGTCTGTAGAGGTAAGATTGTAGAGGCCTTCTTAGCTCCTTCCTTTCACTGTCTTTTACTTTCTCTCCTGTACAATAGATATCTATAGTGAATTTTTTAAGCACTTTAAATTCTGCCACAGTTTCTGTATTACCTGAGCTGTGCGAAGATACTACACCTTATAGATCTGCCTACTGACATAAATATTATTCATATTTAGTCAGACCCATTTTATGCCATCTTTAAAGCAAATGTTTTTGCAAATTGCCCTGGATTGGTTTTAAGCCCTCAAGGGCCGTGCCTGCACTTTTTGGCAATTGGTGACATATAGTGATGATTACGCTGTGAAACTTTATCTGTGCCCAGACTTAGTAAAAGCCAATGATTGGTGGATGTGTCAAGCATTTTGGATATTGTGCAGTTTTATATTTTGTACCAAGGGTGCACCACGCAGTAAGCTGCACATTAAACCATTTATTGTTCTTATTTTATACTTCATGACTTTTTATACACTTGAATTGTTCTTGCTTTTTGGTAATGCCTGTTCCCACTAAAGTCATCAAAGGCAGTGCCCTTAAAAAATATGTTTTAACCGCTGTTGTGTGACTGCCATTTTGGGATCAGCAAATAAAGAAGCTTTTGTGTCGGTATGGCATGTGCCTTCAGGCAGCACATAAAGTGTGGTGGCCATATGCTGGTGAGAGTCCTTGGAGGATGGCGCTATTTAACATGCCATCCCAGCACCACAGGGGGTGAGAGAAGTAAACACATCCTTACTTGTGACTTAGACTGTGCCTATCTGTTGAACAAGAAGGATAGAGGAAGTGGAAAAAAGGAAGTGCGAAAAGGGTAGGAAGGGATAATGATGATGACTTCTATTTTTCTCTGTCCCCTCCTATTGTGTGTTGCTGCTGCCACCTCTGTTTTTGTGTGTACGTGTGTCTGATTATGAGGCTCACCCTAATCTGTAAATATCTGAGCAAATTTATGATGGATTAATGCCCATCATGGTCATTCAGGAACATGCTGTACCTGTTGAATGCTGCTTGCAAAATGAAGCCGTTGACTAGGTTATTTCAGATCTGTCTTTATTCATCACTCTCTGTCCTATTATAAGCTGTGTGTCCAAATCAGATGTCAAAACAACTTAACATCCAAGAATTAGCAATTATATCTAGCCAAAACACAAACAAATGCTGGATCCTATAATCAGTCTTTACACAGTGCAAATCTCCATTGCCTTTGTCTTTATCATGCAGTGTCTGGCAGGACACTGGTGTGTGGAGCAGTCGCTTGAATGAAATCAGTTTTTTGCAAAACAATAGTAGCTTGTGTTCATGAGACCTGAAAGATGAGCATGAGACACAGCAGATGAGGAATACGATAGCAGGAGGCAGCTGCAGCTGGCTAATGGGAGACTGGATGTGGAGGCGGGAAGAGAGAAAAAGGTGGAAAAAAGGAGAAAAACAGAGAAAGCAGGAGTGGGCCAGGAAAGACATAAGAATGTCACCCCCTAATGACAGAATTATGACCCTGCTCCATCTGCCACTCAATCATAACCAGCCAGTCAAAGCTGCTCTCCAATGAGTGCTGGTTCCGTTGGGCACTCCCATCTGTATTCGCTGCAGAATTAAGGATGTAATCAAATGCTCAGATGCCAAGGAGATGAGGAAACTCATACTTTGGGCTTGGTTCTCATCATGTTCCCAGTATGTGTGGCAAGTGATGCTGCTTGTGGCTGTGGTAATTTGATTTATGTTCCAGTACTGATTTACAATGGAAGCTGAGAGAGATGAAGCTCTTCCTTATGTCTGTTGTATTCGGATGACTTGCAGTGATCAGTGTTTTAAATTTTCGGTCATGCCGCCCTTGCTCTCCCACTAACCACTTGCGAGCATAAGCCATCACATCCTCATCTCAGGATCTGGCATTTTAGTAGTCTGGCATCCAATCTTTCTGCCAGCACAATGCCATGTGTGATTGGCTGTGTGTGCGTTAGTGTGTACATGGCTGTTGTGTCTTTCTATTTTTGGAGAAATGTATGAAAGACAAATTTGACATTTTGAATAGATCGAATTGTAACTTTTTAATTTCCCATTTCACCCTCTGTTAGGGTACTTCAGAATGAATTTCTCCTTTTGATTGATCTTTGCGTTTTCATTGCCACTGAGCTGAACACCTTTCTGTGAATCTTTGATCAGCACTGGCTTTAAAGATGCCAGTTGACAACTTGCTGCCATTGTTCTGTCTTTTCTCCTTTGTTTTTCTCAGTGCATCTTTTCTTACCTTCTCTTCACCTACTTTTTTGCCTTCCTCTGCCATAAAATTATGCCACTGCCTTTTGCTTTCCCTGAGACGGATGAGAATGGGGTATGAGGGTTTGGATGTTTGAATGATTTGGTATGCAGTGACAGCACCGTTCTGTTTCATTGCAGGAGCTTTCGCCTTATCTCCTTAATGGATTATGAGCAAGGGAACAAAAAACAGAGGGAGGCAGAGTGAGAATGATTGGACACCCTGCAAAGGACCTGCATAAATAGGACTGCAGCCAGATAAATAAAACACTCTGCTTGTACACTTCGTCTGTCTCTGAATCACAGATGTTATTAAAAAAGAGGACAATAGGAACAGCTTGTAGTCAAGAGTCATTTGAACCTCTGTAGTCTTTGCATTCTGATTTACCTGCACACTGGTGGTGGTAGAGATATGCTCTTTATGCATTCGCGCTGCCGCAGCTACTAGCCCCCGGTTGTGTGTTAATTTGTTTTCTGAGGCATTAGGCACTATCCTTTTCTTCCTTGGCTGAAAGAAAAATTGTAGCAGCTAAATGTTGAGGTAACCTTAGCTGTCAAGTATCTCAGTTAGTCAGTCTATGGTCTAAATGGACAAACCTCACAAAGTGAAAGCCCAGTAGATTTGCTGTGCATGGAAGCTGATGTTTTCCTGTAGATTAGTGCTGCTTTAAAGGCTGTCGCTGCTCTGCTGCTGCCAGCGTTCTGAAATCAGTATTTTAGCACATCTTTGATTCAAGAGGATAAGTGCAAGGCTGCATTGAGTCATCACAGCTGTGTGTCTGAATGATAACCGTTCATAGTGTGCTGCATACCTCCTACATTAACAAACCTGTTGATTTGATCACCATCAGCCACAGAAAACAGGTCAAAAAACAAGATAGTATCAGTGTAAATATTCCAACTATGTTTTACATGTTCAATGCTTAATTCCACTTCTGAATATTCATAAACTACAGCTGTTAATGATGTGAATCCTTTCAAGTCTGAAGTATCTTTTAGATAACAACCAACTAGATTTTTCTTCACCTTAAACGCCTTTTCATGATGCTAAATGATGATTTCCAAGCAGAAATAAAACACAACACTTCAAGGCTGCAACACTGTACTTCCTTAGTGCTCAAGGGTTATTTTGATTGAGCTGTTTGCTGGTAGTGCCAAGAGTGTTATGTTTGCAATGGTATTGATCAAGAAAAGACAGGTTGACTTGAAAAGATATGACCTTTTGGGGCTTCCAGTACGACAGACATAATGTTGTTGATGTTTCGTACTGCCTGGGGTTAAATCCAATTTGCTTGAGCCACTTGGTTTATTTTGGAATAAACCCTGCTTTAGGCCATAGTGAGGACTGTGTTTTATTTTTCCCTTAATTTAATTTTTCTATAAATACTAGACATTTACATTACAAGGAGAACTGCCAGCTAAGTGGTTTGAACAGATATTATTTTCATTAGGATTCATCATTCATTAGCTTCAGTTTTTTTATGATCCTCTGTACAATAGCCTCCCAAAACAGATGTAGTTGTGTATATATAATTATATATCATTGTGCTGCTGCTTTAGGATTTAGGACGTTTGTTTTTCTTACAGTCTAGACTGGAGTCTGCATGTTAACACACATACTAATGCAACAAAATCAAGCTGTGGGTGTTGCTCAGAGTCACCAAGGTCCTTTTTTCTTTGTGGAGTGTTTTTTTATTTTTATTTTTTTATTTTTTATTTTTTATTACTCCAGGTGGTTTGTTGAACCACCTTTGACAAACATATTGTCCAGCCTATTGAGCCTAAATGGTTGTTATGTCTCTAGAGACGTTTTCTGACCGGATTGGCTGTAGTTGTGTTCAGAAACCAGAAGACAACAAGGTGGCTTGTGTTGTGCTGAGAAGTCAAGACTGTGAGGTCTTTCTGGTTGTAGTTCCAGATACAGTATTTCCCAAAAAGTGGCTGATCATGAATATCACAGTTATAATGTTGTAATTTGACAGTAGATGAAGCAGCTTGATTGTTACTGTGGCCTGATTCAGAAGTTGCTTAGCTATTATACAGCAGGAGCCTGGTGTAGACATCTTTCTTAGAAATCTACTCCGCTGCAGTTTTGGCTAGATGTGTGCGCACCAGCTGACAGCAAGCCAAATAACTGTTATAAATGGCTGTTGTGATGCCGTACACTCACATCTGTGTTGGTATAATCTTTGGCTTTGGGTTTTCAGAGACAACACAAAACATTTTATCCTGTAGCGTTTTTTCCAGGTTTATCTCTGACCCTCTCCCTGTGTGAGACCTTGCAGAGCTGAGATTCTTTTTTTTATGATTAGACTACAGTAGGAGATGAGGAATCCAGTTCAAGCCTTTTCTGCCAAACAGTTCTCTGTGTGTTCCATAAGTACTTCAGAGGAAAAAAAAGCATTTGTGAGAGCAATAGCCTTCGGGGGTTGCGCCAAATGAAAATGCTTTTTTTTCTAAACCCCTCACACCTCACTCAAGAAGTGTTTGCTTGTTTTCTGTTACTATTGCTCTCTCTCTCTCTTTCTATCTCTCTCTCTCTTTCTCGTTTTTTACCTTTGATTTGAACTCTGACATCCAAGTCTGCCCCAGGATGTCTGTCACAAACTGCAGTCCAACGTTGTGACAATGCTTTTTTTCTTCCCGTGCCTTTTATGACCTTCTTTTCTTCCTCTTTCTGTTCTTTTTTTCTGTTTTTTCCCTTTCAAGGTCTGGCGCACCTGACGTTAAACGACCAAGGTATGGGTTCATTCCTTTTTATTTTGGTCCAGGTTTTTTTTTTTTTTTTTTCGTTTCGTTTTTGTTTTAGAGGAATTGACTCAGCCTCTTCGTCCCCCTCAAAACTGCCGCTTCCCCTCACAGTTTTCTCCTCTGCTTTTTATCTTCCTTCGGTGCCATATCCCTTCATTTTATTCCTAAAACAAATAATCACTTTCTTTTTTTAACCCTTTGCAACATCCTCCCCTGTTGCTGCTCCCTTCTTCCCTTCCTTTCCATCCTTCCATATTTTGGTTGTTCTTCCTGCTTCTACCCTTCTCCCTGTCGTCATGTCTTTGTGCTATCCTGTGATTTCCACCAATGTGTGTTCCACCCCTTGTCCTGTCCTATGGCTCACGTCCTGGACCTTCACCTCTGACCACCTTTGACCCCGACGACCTGACCCCGGGGCTGAAGGTAACACTTTTCTGCTATCCCTTCTGCTTGGGTTTAAACAGAAATAAGAAAAAAAAAAAGAAAAACGGCTGATTCTATTGGAAATGTGTTTGCTGGTCAAAGCTACAAAAACAAAATGTGTGACACCCATTCACTAACACTTCAAGGTGAAAGTGTTGTCGAATGTGCAGAGTTTCTCATCACCACTCTGCTGACATTCCCATTGTTTGGCATTCAATCTTTTTTAAAGGTCTACATTTTCAGCTGTGCTATAATCCTAAATAAAGTGTTACAATTTGTTGTTGCTTTGAGAAAATGTGATTGCCATTGTGCTGGTGTTGCTATGATTACTGGAAGTTAACTGTGCTGCTATTTTTCAACATTTGATGTTTCTTTTTACAGGAAGTGTTAAAGTTACATAGTAACAGATGTCTTATTTCAAAATGTGATGTCATTTTGTGTACCTTCCCTGCAAAAAGTACTACACACCAAGTTCCACTTTCTCCCTCACATCTTCTCCTCATTCCTTGACCTCTCTCTGCCCCTGGCCCCCAGTGAGGACTATCTATACAAAAAAAGTGGTAATGCAAAGTTCACAACAAAGAAAGGAAGTGAACAAGTTCAGTAGCCAGTGAATGTTGTGACCTTTACTGATGTGGAGACAGCTTCCTCTCTTCTTCCATTGAAGACGAGCTAAAACAGCAATCCTTTGATTTAGTCCTTTACTCTGGGTCACTGATTACTCTCCCATTGTTTTCCCATTATCTCAAGCTACTGAACAATTGAGGGAAAAGCTCAGGTTTCATTGGCACATTCAGAACACACAGTGTCTACCTTTTAGTGAACCTTGTTGAACCATTTCTCACCTTACTCAATATATGGTGTGAGGATTGGCACAATCATCTGCCTTCTTGTTCATTTTCTATTTTAAAGCTTCACACAAAGAAAAGGGAAACATGTAGGAGAGTTTAGATTCCAATATTAAGTGTGAGCTTGTCCACAGTATGCCAAAAAGTTCATCTGTTGAAAAATGAACAAAAAACTAATTAGCGTTCTTGTCTTTCTGAATGTCCAAAACTGCACAATAGCAAACTACCTCAGCACAGACCAAATAAAAAAGTATAGGCCTAGTTGCTTGATGAAAAATATCAGCATGCACATGCAGCTACCAGATCTGTTATGAAAACACAATTTTAGCCTCTGAAGCGCAGTAGAAATACTGAGTATCCAAGAGTAAGCAGCCTCGGAACAAAGCTCCCTCAGCAACAAACACTAATTAACAGGACGTGTAATTTTCCAAACTAAACTAGATATATTAACAGCATAGCTGACTCATGTTTAAGTTATGTTTCAGCCAGGTCCTAGTACTGGCTCCTAAATATGATGTTGATGATTTTAATGTTGACATAACTGTGTTGCACGGTATACTAATACTAGAAAGGTATCAGTACTCTGACATTAAAAATAATACTATACCTCATTTAGTTTTTTTCATTTTAATAAGACCCATATATAAAGTTACATTGCTGTGTGCACCTGAAGCGCTTAGCTCCCACTCCAAGCCCAGTGGGCGTGTTTACTGTTTTTTCCATTCATATTTTTCTCTGTAAGCTGCAGGCAGCTTCCATGGTAAAAAAAAAAAAAAAAACTGCACATCCTCTTCCCGACCGTCTGTGGCTTGTAGACAGAGCAGATGCACATGTCAAAAGACTTTCTCTTAAAGAGTAACGAAAACCAAAAAACTTTTTTTTAGCTGAAAACCATTGTATGTGGGCATTTAGTACTGATTGATTCAAATGAAAATCAATATTGTAGTGAAAGTATGTTAATTCTACATACTGTGTGAATAACTTGTTAAATATGAATATGAAATATGAAACCCAGCTGCTATAATTGAATTTTGCTATCGGCTGAGATTGTGGCAGGTGATGCATGTGGTGACAGCTTTTGTCACCAGCACCCACCAGGTATTGGCAGGTATTGGTCTCACATTTAAGTATCACAACAACAGTAATTGCTTTAACCTCTTTATGCTTTAAAGTGCTTTTAGAAATGTTAAAGCTACAAAATAATACCACCTATGTTATAGAATATTCCTCTGCATTAACACCCCCACAGCACGATCCACTCTGCACCGAGGTGCTGCAGACTTTACACATTAAAAAAATAATCACATCCAAGAACTGTTTGAAAAGGAATATAATTTTAACGTTAATACTCACTTGATTTTTCTTCATATCCTTCAAACCATGAGGTCTCAATTGCAGTCAGTGTGATGGAAAAAAAATATCTTAATTGTTAAATACAACATTAAAATACTTTAAACCCTGGGAAACGATAACCAATGAGCTAGGACTCAGTTTGCATTTTTTTCCCTGACTTTCTGCCATTAACACCAAACTGACAGCAGGCTACTTTTGTACAGTGTGCATTAAAATCACCACAGTAGCCTGAATATTACACTAGTACACTGAGGTCAGTTTGGTACTCTCAGTGATTTTATACTAAAGAATGGATTGTACTAGTTAGTAGAGTTAGCGTAAATTTTTCACATATATACTTGGCTGTTTTTCAATTTTCTGTGACAATCAGACATATTTTAGTCATCAGATTTAGTCCAGAGCACATCCCAGGAGCAAAAAGAGTTCCTCTCAGTCGCACAGCACTCACATTTGAACTGTCATGGAGGAACATGTTTACCAGTTCGTTGCTCCTGTGCAGCTCAACACAAAGACAGAATATATTTCTCCTATCCCCAACAGAAATACACCACCACTAGCAGATGAATCATAGCCATAATCCCTTCATCTCCATGCAGCTTCAGCTCTGGTTCTCTCGCACAACCTACTGCCATTAGCCTCTGATCCCTGTCTGCAGTCCATCCCAAACTGGGTTGACTGTTTACTACAGCCACACTGTCATAGTGAAAAGAGGACACATGGAGATAAATGCACATACCAAAAGAATAGGAAATCTGATATGAAAGCATTTATCTATCACAGTCATCTCTCCTGAGACATGCCCTGATCTCAACTTATGAAATGCAATCTCCAACTCACCACAATAAGGCCATAGCTGTACATATCTTGTCAGCTTGGCCCCCATAAGCAGCAGGCTCTAAACTTGAAAGGTTTCATAACTTTCCTGAAGGGGAGGGGGCAAGATGAGGAAAATGTTGTAGAGAATAAATGGAAGATGCACAGACACACAGCTGAGCTGCTTTAATGCATCACTGACTGCGACTCTCTCCCCTGTCTCTCTTGTACATTATTTTCTCAAAAACTGACACATAGGAAGAAACTAGCTCTAAACAGGCCACAGGCATTCAGTGGACATTTAATACTTAATTCTGTTTGGAGATAAAATGAAAAAAACTACTACCACTTCAGGTAACAATATGTTTTTTTCTCTTTTATTGTTTACTTTTTCCTCATCAGGGTTAACTCCTGCAAGTTAAATAAAAGCTACAAAATGAAAAAAATCAAAATAGCAACCTGGGGGGTGGATCCCATATTATTAGAGTTTAAAGTAAAATAACTGATTCTACTTGTTTTGTCAATGGCTAGTCAGCCATTTATATTGATCACCCTGTAGCCGGAATTAATACAGTGTTTGTTCCCAGTGGACAGACCAAAAAACATCTTAAAAGAGAAAAATCAATAAACCTATTTGGTAAAGGCGAAGATGTGTGACGTGTTAGCGAATTAGATCATTTTTGCTGAAGGATTTAGGCACCTTTCAGCTTTCCAGGCATCACCTTTCCTAAAATCTGTTTGTGTGTGCGCGTGCACATGTATGTATCAGTACATGTCAAGATAGGCATGTTTTTGACAAAAAACGACCAATGTTCACAGGCAGGTGCCTCAGCCATCATATAACCAGGCCAAGAAAATCAATGTCAGCCTCATCTCAAACCCAAGGCTGTCCTTCACAGCTGTAAGAAGGACAAAACCCAGACTTCAGTCACTGCTGATCTGTCTGTCACACACTGGGCCAAATTAACAGAATAAAACAATGATTATTATTTTAAAGAGAGCTTTGACAGATATGGACTGTCTTAGCAATAATTTTCATTCCTCACATTTCTAGATCTTAAAATAGAGAAGAGAAATTTTAGGTATTGTCATTTGCTTTCTTCACCCCTGAGCTTTACAACACACACTCTTAAATAATTACTTTATTCTTCTCAGCTATTATGAGGGGAGAAACAAAGACAAATCCTCAAGAATCCCAGAAAAATGGAAGTAAAATAAATTCATTTCATATTTTCTTTGCCTCTTTTAAATAACTTTCTAACGGCACTGAACTTCATAGAGAAGCAAGACAATAAAAACATAATCGTAATGCATAATGTTCATTTTGATCATGTCCATTCGCCATTGCAGGAACACTTAACTAAAGCTAATATGACTTTGGTCATTGTGCACAACTAATAATAACCATACAAACAAACAATACAAACAATTTACCAGTAACATTAAACGGTGGCAACCCATTGTATATTTAGTTGTATTTGTCTTCTAAAACAGTTTGTAGTAACTTAAAGTGCCTATTTTATTTTGCAGTTTATAGTGCAATCTATATAAATATAGATGTAGACTATTTCCTTGTCCCAACAGTCTCCAGTGTGTTCACGTATCTCTTTAAACAGCCGCCCTGAAGCTGTGTCAGCTTTAGCAAACTCATTAAGGGACCCTAAATAAATGAAACTTCCGTTTCCAATAATAGAAAAATATTTGCAAGTTAATGGCTCTAAGATGGCAACATTTCCAGCCCCTTGACTTTGGAACTGCAGATGCTTTTGCCCACGGACCATTTGGTTTCTATGGGAATGTGGTCCCCTACTGCCGACACCACCTCTTTTGGGGATGCCAGCATGATGCATACTGGGAATCAAATTATCCAGGCCCTGGGAGATTGTCTCTTGGCAGGTTTAATGTAGATCTCCTTGGAGATACTGGAGGGAAAATGAAGGGAATATCTTGCCTGATCTGTATCTAACCTCGAATGTAATAGACTAGGTTCAGGTCAAGATAGCCATCTCTGTCTGAGCTCACTGAGGGCAGCTGATGGAGTCCATGTACTACTGTCTTTGTTCCAGACCTTTAAAAGCACTAATTTAAGCAGTGAAGTTCAGTATAATTGTGAAATCAACAGTGCTTAATTCAAAATTCGTACAGTGTGCTTGTTATCTAAACAGATTTTTTTTTTAATTTCATAAATAGCAAACCAATATTTGCCTTTCATTAAAAAGTGGTTGTCATCCCACATAATAAATATGAAACAGTCTGATTAGTTTTACAAATTATGACTACGCTTAACACTTGTCAATGCCTTGTCTTAGCACTTCACCTTAAGTGATTTGCAAGACGTTTTGCTCTAATTGGCATAAATGTGCATTACATTTACATTACTCTTTCTGTATTAGCAATGATCTTTGTGGGTTTTTAAAATAGTATTTTAAATTTTAAGGCAAACATTTAATTATTAAATAATAATAAATAATTAATGTTTTTAATATTTAGTGATTTTTTGTGCCAAATATTATTTAAAGATACTTCAATCTAAAACATGTCTCTTTTGGTGCTGCCCCTAAGGAGCCCATGTTTTGCATATGAATTTGCATCACTGGCTGAAATCATGCATATCTGAATGTTTTCAACATTAGTCTGAAGAGGTTCTTGCTTGAAAATCACCACCATTACGTTAACTAAATTGTAAAGTATCATTTCTGCTTGTCTCTTCCTCTAAATATGTGTGGCTTTAAATTCTCTAAATTCTTTGTTGTGGAAAACTCATCAGCACACCCTTCTGAAATGTTCAGTGCTCCTTTTAATTCAGTGTGTTAAAGTCTCTCTAGACCTCCTTTGAGCAATGGAGACACTTTCCACTAAGCTGAAGCAGTGCTATCTGTCCATGGACGAGCAATACACACACAAAACTGGAATGGAAAGGTAAAAATATACACATAAACACAGAGTCATGCATTTCCTACAGCTTCTTACGCTAGACTTAACCATCAGGTCTAACACTGACCTAAACCTAGTTCTGACCCGAACCCTCAAACCAAACCAGGCCCTTTGACGGTGTGTCAGAATGTAAGGACTGGCCAAAATCTCCATGCTTTCTCACAGTGTCTTGCAATACAACTCTTAACTGGTTCTCATGATGTATAACCATTCAATTATATGCACACACACACACACACACACACACACACACACACACAGACTGAAATAATTAATTTAATTGAAGGGAAAACTGATCCCTGTAGTTTTCAAGACAAAGTGCTTTATTAAAAAATAGAAAAGTTGAAAAATGTGCCACAGAGTGGCACGTAGGGAGCAGTATATTAAATGTTGTACTGATATTACAACAAAAATCCATTGAGAAAACATGCTCAAGGTAAACTTAATATTCCCAGTGCTGTATTTTCCTTTAGATCCATGTGTTAAAATACTCATTTTCTGTCCATTATATGGGCCATATTCTTACTTTTGTACTTAACTGAGAGAGTGACTATAAAATAAATGTAATAAATATAATATAAATGTTTGGTTCTAAAATGAGACATTCACCAAACTAATAACAAAACACTGGTTTTAGTAGTAGCAAATCAGAAATAGTAGTTTTTAGGGATTGGAATGAGAAGCAGTTGGGTGCTACTAGAACAAAAGGCCGTGTTATAGCATATTTCATTTAAAATTATTATTTGTGAGAAGTTCATCGTACCCATTTTACAGCAAGTCAACACAGACTTTAATTTAATCCTCCATAAGTCTAACATTAGTCTAATATTAAACACCCAAAACTGCATAAATAGGGAGCAATATGAAAATGGTTCCTGGCTAATGACATGTTTGTGCTGTCTTTATAATCAAGACAAATCTTTGGCTTAATCTGTTATCTGGGATTATCATTAGCTGGTAAACCACTATCTGTTTTGCCAGTCACTGATACAGTATGTCACAGCAACTTTATGTCTTGCTTCTGCAGGTAAAGGAGCTGTATGGTGACTGAAGTTTGCATACTTATGTTTCAGAAATGTTACATAATTTACCATCCATTTCAAACATTAGCATTATCTTTTAAACTAACAGTTGACACATGTGTCAGAGAATCACATTTTTGTGAAAAAATATTCTGGAAAAGTGTTAAGTGGAAAAATATTTTCATAAAGGTTTTAGTATAAGCTTGTCTGATCTTAAACACAGTTTAGGGTACAACAGGAGTGATCGGCCTAGCGTAATTTCCTTCAGTTACCTCACTGTGCATTACAATGGATGATCATTTAGAACTTTACAGAATGATGATAAGCCCGACCCTGGTAGGCTGTCTGTCTGGCTAGAAGCCTGCAAGGATCCTACAGAGACATTAGGCCAGGATGACAGAAGTCCTCACACAGGCAGGAATTTCTCCTGACACAGCAGCAATCTAAAATGGATGAAGCTCTACAGCAGCTGGAATCTGCTTCACAAGTCCCCACAGTCATATAGATAGATGCATGGAGTAAGTAAATATTTGGCTATGGGGCCACTGTGATTATGGTATATCAGTGTTACTCTGCTGTTATTATCAGGGTTTTGGTTTTTAGCTTTCATTCCAAACCAAAGTTATATTATTTAGCCAAAACTAACTCAGAAGGTAGAAAGAATACAATACCTCTAACCTCTAACAAGCTGAAACATTGATATTGAGGATTTACCCAAGTCAAATTAAAAATATATAAAATGCAGGGACTTGATGCCCTTGAAGCCATAGGAAGACATATATAAAAATTACTTTATCATAACGACAGGATATAAAGTCAGAAATTGCAGTCTAATTAACACGATCCGTCAAATGATATCAGAAATATCAGAATAGTTGAGGTCAACGATGTATGAGTTAACTCCCGTTAATGGCATAATCACAATCATGAGGCTAATGCAGATTGACAGGGCTGGACTGAGACAACCCTGCATGACCTTCAGTAGGTCTCTTGGGTGAGACGAATGGCAGTGTGAGGTGTGTGATAGTCCCTCTCCCTCTGCCCCCTCTCCGAGATTGATTGGAGGCGTGCACTGTGGTTCCCAGGCTAGTCACGCATCATTATTGGCAGCCTAACTTAAAGAAACTGACAGGACACATCATACACACACACACACAGGCTGCTGCCCCCCCGACCCACCACACACACACAATGAATTCCATTACAGTAGGTGTTCTCCCTTAGGCTTTCAATTTGTGCATAAACGTGCAGCCGATTTCTTTTTGACAAATGGCAAAACTCAGTTGAAGTGCTCCTAAGATAACAAATCACAGACTCATGTTTAGCTTTATTTTTTATTCCAGACCTCTTGCTGCTTTAATGCTGTAATAGTTTGCAAGGTTTTTAGTGTTTTACATAGAGTACAGTGCAAGCAGAATACTGAAATTATACAAACAGCAGAAGTTAAAAAAAAAATGGACAACTTGGCCTTGCAAGGAATCAATATTACGACTGAGAAAGTAAACTGGGCTACATTACAGCTTGATAAAAGGTCAGGAAACACAGAGGCTCTCATCAGCTAAATTTTAAGAAATCATGTATTGGGCAATTGAGTTACTTGTAATGGGAGGAGAATGTCTGATACTGTACATTTAAAATACACAAATTATTTATTGTCCTATTTCCTCTGAATGCAGTTAAACTACAGTTCCTTCACACTGAGATAGAATTTTTGGTATTTAAAAAAAGAAACAAGAGGATGTGTGTGAAAATCAATGCAGAATCTAGAAAGACCAATCTTTGCATACAAACTTTTTGCTCAGTTCAGTTGGAAATTTAACTCCTTGGCAATTTAATGTCATACCTTAGTTTACCTTCACACCAAATTAAATATTTTACCGCTGACAGTGATATCAAACTTGTATCCTTGATTTTCTCCTCAGTGAGGGCAAATACTTTTTTGTGATGCTAAATTGATCTTCACTTCATGTTCATTTTTGTCGGCAAGTATGCATACCCTAGTACAATCTGACAAGCTTCTAAATGTCACACAAATTGCCTCCAAGGCCAGGGGACTGATGTACTTGTTATCATAACACAACATTTCTGATGTACATGTTATCATAACACAATATTTCATATGATCTGATTTTGTGAAAAAAAGTAAAACTAAAAAAAAAAAAAAGACCAAATAAACCAAAAACACAATGAGCGTAATCTAATCTCAAAGCCCAGGTTTAGAATATCAAACAATAGACTTCCCAAAGCAGCTGTGCAGGTTCGATGTCATACAATTCAAATGATTATCAATAGATGTTCATAGTAGATGTCAGATGCATGGAATACAATGTGTAAATGTAAATGAGATGTGGAAACTGATAAGTGACTTAGGTGGATTTCAGTTAACATGATTATGTGACTTGCTCGCTAAAATAGACAAAAAAAAAAAGCAAAATGCAAAACATGAGTGTGTGTTATTACATGGCATGTTTGATCATTTTGGTGAACAATTTCTGAGAACTCTATATTCAAACAGAGGTACTGCTTGCTGTGTCAAGAACACTGTGAAGTTTACAACATTTTTGAAGGATAATTTGACCACGGTTTGTACCATGCAGGACAGAAAAATTAGCCACAAATAAATCACATCACAGATGCAATCAGTAAATAACTTACATAAACATACTGAAAAAAAAAATTCCAAACAATGAAACATGTACATTAAACATGCAAAGAAGGAACAATTGTAGAAACCAGTGCAAGCCATAGGTAAAATATACTGTACTTTCGAGTCCTTCTGGCTGAGCTTGGACTCTTGTTGACTACTACTTCACTGACCCTGGACTCAAGTAAATCCAAGGAAGAGAAAGGCTTTATTAAATCCTCCATTAATTGATGTATGAGACAACTGCACATCAAGTGTATTGTCCTAAAGTGAACGTATAAAATATTAAAACAACAGAGTTCATTTAAGTGAGTTGTTCACTGAAACATAAAAAAAGAGCTGTATTCGTCAGTGGGCTTGTAACATCCAAAACAACTAAAGCAGCTTTATGTTGGCCTTCCTTAGAACAACTCTACTGACTGAGGTGTCTAAAGAGGCAGTTTTAAAATTATACAAAGGGATAATTAATAAAAGGACAAGTCAAGATTGATGTATAGTCCTACCTCCCTAATGCATATAATATATAGCTTTTGCAGTAATATTATGGTCACTGTAAATTTCTGAAACTGTGTTTTTACTAGTGTAAACCAGTTAACTAGTGTTAGCTGAAGTTTTTTGACTGACTTGAGGATGCATAGGTGTTGGACACAGCTCTACCTCAGGGGAGATATTCTAAGATTTCTCTAAATATTCAGTTTCTGCGACCAATTTATTTCACAGGTCCAGAAATAATACAAATTTTTCAAATACTATTAGTTTTTTTGTTAGTTTTTAGTAATTAGTATAAAAAACAAAACAATATCTCTGTGAATTGTTTAATAAGATGGTGAAAACAACTAACCAATTTACAAGGCCATTAATGCTTTACAGTCATTGTTCATATGTACCTATTGCTCTCTCTCTCTGCTTTTTTTTTTTTATTTTGTGAACCTTTAGTCTCTGTTTTTTTTCCCTTCTATGATTCAGTGGTGTGACCATATTGTTCTTTCCATTTTTGCTTAACATTTGTAATCCTTATTTTGAAGGGAACTTAATTGAATTTGGCCCATAGAGCATTAATCATGGGGCAGTTGGGTCAGAGGCTGGAAATTGGATCCAGGTCAGGTTTTTACATGTTGTAATTAAGGTCACAAGGGGCAAAAGGGAGGACATATAATGGGAGGGGTGGGATGGAGAAGCACATGAGAGAGTAGAAGTTGTAGGGATGAGTGAGGGAGGAGTATGGAAGTAGGAGATATGAGTAAGGCTGCTGGGGTGCGTAGTAAAAAATATAGAGCAATGATTGATATGGAAGTTTATGAAAGGATAAGAGCAAAGCGTAAATGTCAATGGAGAGAGGGTAGAGCGCAATAGTAGATTTACAGACCAGATGATAAAGTGAGGTCTGGGATAGCTCAATGAACAGGAGTTGAAATAGGGAAATGGGATGAGTAGCACATAGACTAGTGATGTTGTTATTGGGTCTTGGATGGCTCTTCTTTTTATTCTGCATCTATGTCTATTTCTGCCTGTGTCCATCTTATTCTCGCCATATGTTACTTTCTCTCTATCCCTCTATGTTTCTGCCTGTCCCCTTCCTCTATTCTTGTCTGCTCTCCAGAGAGACAAAATCAGGCGGTGAGGGGAAACTGATGAAGACAGGGATATGTGGAAATAGAGAAGGGGGTGAAGGGGAGGGGTGGAGAGATGAGGCCCATCAGGAGATGAGTGTAACAGGAGTAGAATGATAATGACCAGAGAGCCCTTGCTTTCCACTGCTCTCTCTCTCTCTCTCTACAGATGTAGTGTCACAGGGAAAAATCCACATACCGTAATGTCTAATCTGGTCCCTGCCTACACATGGCCTCTATACTCTCCTACTGCGAGGAGCTGCTGTAAAACCCTAGAGGGATCAGGAGCTCCCAACAATTACCACAAGGAACATCAAAGGCAAAGCACACTCATAGAATTAATCATCCCCTTGTGTGACGCATATACTCATATACACTTATTGAGATGAAGCAGTCTTGCTTCAGCTCTTATGTCTACAGTCTTAGCATTGTTTGACTGCATAAAACTTACGAATGCTCACTGTGTGATAACAGCATCCCAGGCAGCATGTTCAGAGAGCCAAGAGTTAAAACCACGCTCCAGTATCACACACTTTCAACTGCAGCAAAATTGAAAGCTGAATAAGTAAATTTTAGGCTGCATATTTAATAGTTCTTTTAGAAAAAAAAGCTGTGGTGGCTGGCCAACTAGAATAAAATGTAATGAGCAAAAATAATCATACTCTTTCACAGTTTTCTCTCTCTATCCTGGAGAAAATGATATTTCTGCATTTAGTAAATAAAAAGAAAGAAGGGAGAGCTAATCTCTGGTGAGGAGAGGAGGACAGACTAATGAAACATGTTGACACATGTATTAGAGGCTGCCATAATTGAATAAGGGGATTTGGGAGAGAGAGAGAGCGAGAGAGAGAGAGAGAGAGAACATTATTAAGATATGTGGGGATTTAAAATGGTGGAGAACAGAGGCAAGGCCAGAGTCAAACCAGAAACATCTCCTTCAAAGTTGTCTCAGGAAAATAAGGCTTGGTTTGCTTCAGTTATATATATGTTTGCGTTATGTCACATTTACCTAAAAATATGTCAGTAAATGGCTGATTCCACTGGTTCAGCAATGATGAGATATAAAGTTTCAGCTTGATGGATTCATATTTTCACTAAAAACCCCTCCCTACAAGCATTATCACCTGTTCATGGTTGTTCATATAGTATGGTACAGTACATCCAGTATAATGTATGTTGCAATAAAAAAATACCCAGTTAGCACACACATAAAAAAAGATAAAAACAAATGTTTAAAGCAACCAGAATGTGCAGAGCATATGTTTAGTAGAACATTATCAGGAGGAGTCATAGTATCACCAAGGGCTGTGCCAATTTGGCTTTATTAATAAGAGAATAAGATGAAATAAGATGACATGTATGAGATGAATGAAAAGTATTGATCACAAACAGTACAAAGCAATGTGTAGGGTAACGCACAAAATATAGATGCACATTAATACTGCTAAAATATGAACTATTAAAATTTAAATATAAAATATGAAAAACTGAAAACACAAAATGCACATATTTTAAAACCAAATCACAAAGTGACTTGAGAATACTGTTATCTCCACTAATTGAGACACTACTTGTGTAAACAGAACAAATCAAATAGTCAGATCAAATGGAATAAGCATTTCATCTGTAAGGACTGGGCTGCCAATAAGGCACAGGCAGAACAACACTGGTGATATACTTACTGCCATGCACTAGGCCTCAGTTTCATTCAACCAGCCCCATTTAGGCAGAACAAAAATCTCATTCATAAATGCAGGTAATATTTTTGTTCAGTGTTTAGAAAAAAACATGAAATTTCTTCGTGACTACAGTAATCTTTGCAACGTCTGCTCTGTGAAAGTAGAATATTACCACCACTGCTGTGAAGAACATTAGTGCAGTGGAAGAATTAATCCACTTAAGAAACCTAAACTTTAATTTCTGAAGTTCACTTAAACTCTGTGACAAACATGTTAGGTTCCTTTTTCTAAATAAAATGTGGTGTCAGGTGAAGACTGCTTTTTTCACTCTTTTTTTGGTATGTTTTTGACAACTACTGTTCTATTCGCTATATAATATTACTGTGGGGAGAATAATCTACACAGGAGATGACCTCTTTTTACTAGAACAGAGCAAATCTGGAGTATATCACCCAAACCCAGCTGAGCTGATGCTAAACTAAGGGCTAGGAGATGGAGATACAAACCTTTCCTACCATCCATCATCATGGGGGATGTCAACTCTCTACTGAACAGAAGCGAGGAGCTGCACGGACTGGTTAAGACCCAGAGAGCATTTTGTGACTGTATCCTGGTCGAATCAAATCATTGGAGATTCCTGTGTGGACATGTCTAACTTCACCCTCGTACATGCCGACAGAGACGCTGAGGCATGTGGCAAGACAGAAGGTGGTGTACTGGCTTTATTTGTGAACAAGAGATGGTGTAACCCTGGTCATATTACTGTCAAGAAAAAGATATGGTGTCAGGACATTGAGCTTTTGGCAGCTGGTCTCAGGGAGTTCAGTCATATCATGGCCAAACTTAATATTTCATGTGAAGTCATCCGTGAGACTGTTGCCAGGATACAAACTCAACGTTCTGAGGCCTCATTATAATATCAGGCGATTTTAACCATGTGACTCTCATATCACACCTGGCTGGATTTCCTCAGTTTGTCAACTGTCCAACCAGAGAAGGAAAAACACTTGATCTGCTGTATGCAGATGTCAAGGAGGCCTATACCTCTACTGCCTTTCCACCACTCCACAGGTCTGATCACAACCTTGCGGACATGTTATAAAGCCTGTGCACTGAATCAACCTGCAACCACCATCACAGTCAGGAAATGGACACCTGAGGCAACTGAATCTGTAAAGGGACTGCTTTGAATGCACAGACTGGAAAATATTGCTGGGAGCAGAAAGGAACAGCATAGACAGGCATGTCGACTGTTTCACAGATTACATCACCTTTTGTAGAGATGCTGTTATACCTTCAAAGTAGGGCTGTGACAAATATCGAATTTTATGTTGCATCACGATAAGATCAAGGTTGATCTTGATGATAAGAGTTGGCCATTTTTAATTTGACAGGTCTTCTAGCCAGTCACACAGCAGAAATATAAGACTGAACAGCGAGACACAAGTTTAGCATGTGTCTATGGTTACCACCCACTTGTGACATAACGTTACTCGAAGAACAGCCAGTGATAATGAAAATAGTGCTGAGCCGAACCAATCATGTGGCTGGAAGAGAGTTAGAGCACATCAGTTAGGTTGACACACACAGCACAAAGCATGGAGGAGCAGCCAGCAGCAGCTGTGTAAGCTGTATGTCAGGAGTGGGGGGCCAGGGTAAAGAGAGGATGAACAGAACAGAACATGTTGACGACAACTAGAGTGTCAGCGTTAACGATGAAAACACCCAAACAGACACAGCCACGATTCAAAAGACAAAAGCGTTGCTAAGAGCAAGGGTCTGAGACTTTAGTAGTGTGGAGATATTTCGGAAATTTGAAGTCCAACAAGAAGCAGAGTAGCATGCACTGCAAAACATAGATAAAAGAACATTTGATAAAAAGAGAAACATGTTCCATGACAAACAGGTAGTAGCATTAACCTTTTTACCACCTAAACCAGTGCCATCCTCTAGAGCACATTTAGTTTATTATATATAACTGCTGCTACTACTACTATATATATTATATATATTATATATGTTTCAAATAAGTATATATATATATATATATATATATATATATATACATACTTATTTGAAACATATATAATGTATGCCATGTTCAGTTATAGACCCCATATCTTTACATGTCACTTAAGTTTGATGGTTTGACTATATATGTGCAAAAGTGTTGGGCACTTTAGCTATTTTATATTCTTATCACACCATCAGGTGTCTGATTGAGCCCAGATTCATAGTGCATCCCGCTGTGCAGGACAACAAGCCCATTAAGTATCCATTACATTTCCCATTGAAGAACTATTTTCAGAGGCAAGAAGAACCAAGAGTCCTGCAGCAGATGGTGTGACCCCCACAGAGTCCAGATCTGTGCAGTGTGGAGTCAGTCTGGGATCACATGAAGAGACAGAAGACTCTGGGACAGCCTGAATCTACAGAAGAACTGCAGCAGCTTCTCCAAGGTGCATCCAAGGGAAGTGCAGCAAATACTGATTAGATTTGGGTTTGGTTCCCTTTACTGCACTTTGTATGAAGTTAACTGATGAATGAAAACTTATTTATGTTAAAAGCATCACCTGTGTGGTTTTAGTGCCTAAAACCTTTGCACAGTGCTGTATATCGATGTCAACTGATATGAAAACAATTATTGCAATAAGATTTTTCTTCCATATCACCCAGCCCTACTTCAAAGTCTGTGTGCTGTTTCCCTAATAAGAAACCCTGGATCACTAGTGACATCAAGTCAATCCTTAACCAGAAAAAGGAGGGATTTACAAATGGAGACAAAGAAAGGCTCAAACATGCCCAGCAACAGCATCATGCAACATGCAGAGGAAATTAAAGCAGTCAAAGGAGGACTGCAAAAACAAAATAGAGAAAATTGTACAGCACAACATCAGAGTGCTGTGGAGGGGAATTAACAACTTCATTAGCTACAAAAGAAGAACAATCTGCCACCAGTATGTGATGTGGACAGAGCCTATGAACTCCACAACATGTTGAGTTCTTCAACAGGTTTGATGCTGCTGCAAATGCCCCAGACTGTCCAGCCATACCCCTTCACTCTTTCTCAATGTCTCCTCCTCCATCTCCTCCATCTTTGTCCTCAACCTGTGTGCATCTCCTCCACTGCAGCTACACCCTCTCCTTCACCTGGGCACTCTCCACCACTTGTCACAGTAACAGGGGGGGAAGCTGCAGTTACAGAGAGTGTGCCGTGGGAAAGCAGCTGGTCCAGATGTTGTATGTCCAAGGCTGCTTAAGGACTGTGCTGCCCAACTATGTCAGACTCTACGGAGCATCTTCAATCTGATTCTACAGTTGGGGACGGTCCCGGCTCGGTGGAAAACATCCTGTAATTTTACTCTTATTTACTTTTACCTAAAGTGCCCAGCTGAACTAAATGACTACAGACTGGTGGCTCTCACATCCCGCATCATGAAGGTCCTGAAGAGGATGATTCTCAGCCCACTAATACTTGAGGTTAAACACAAGGTGTGGATGACTGTCCTCTACATGCTTCACTGTGTTTTGTCTCATCTGGAAGAACCTGGAAGTTATATGAGGATTGTGTTCTTTGATTTTTCAAGTGCATTCAGTGCCATCCAACCAATCATCCACAGGGACAAGCTCAAAGGATTGGGGTGGACCCACCATCTGGACTCACAGATTATCTGACAGAAAGGCCACAGTTCATCAGGCTGGGAAACTCCATCTTTGGCTCCATTCCTGTGCACACTATAAACAAGACTTCATGTACATGTCTGAGTGTTGCCACATTCAGAAATATGTTGATGATACTGTTATTGTTGCATGTATCGGGAGTGGACAGGAAGAGGAGTACAGAAGCCTCCAGTGACTGGACTCTGCCTCCTAAAAAAAACTGCCTCCTACTGAGCACATCTAAAACCAAGAAGGTGGTAGTGGATTTTCGAAGGTCTTAACCTCCGCCTTATCCAGTCAACATCTGTGGTACAGACAATGAAGTGGTGCCAGCCTACAAATATCTGGACCTTTACAATAAGTTGGACTGGTCACTGAACACAGGTGTTCTAGATATAAAAAGGGAAGGGACAACTTTTCCTCTAAAGTCCTTAGACATTGCAGGAAGATGCTGCACATGTTTTCATTAAACTATGGCAGCAAGTCTGCTGTTTGATGCTGCAGTCTGCTGGGGAGGAAGCATAAAGCAGAAAGATACAAGGCAGATGGACAAACTGGTGCAAAAAGCTGGTTCAGTGCCTGACTTACTACCTGAATTTGCTTTAGGGGATGAATAAAGCGTATCTTATCTTATTTTATCTTATCATATCTTATTTGGCATGCCCTGGTATAAAGCATCAGTGTACAGTTCACTGATGTCACCTTACAGAATATTACAGTAAACTCTCACAGTTTGCCAGGTGCAGCTCCAATGGTCACACATTTAAAACGGTGCACCCAGACGTTGTTCCACATTTACTGTACTGTCAAAGTAAGTGTAATGACATAGTGAGAAAAGAGCACACTACTGCATGCTGATATGTTCCAACCACACATTAGGAATGTGACTAGAGCCTTTAACTTGGAGATGAAGCTCCATCTGTCCTTTTCTTCAGAGGGTTTCAGTTTTATTGCTAATCAGTAGATAGTCACACCTTTCAAAACCTGGTCACCTGCTCACCTTCTGTAATCCACAACTGCATGCCATTTTAATAATTAAATACACTAAAGGTGGGAAGATTTAGCTTCATGAATTACAGTGGCCGTGTGCTTAATGGCTTACAAATGTCCATAATTGACCCGAGGCTGTGAACTGTGCTGCTATTTGCCAACAACACTGTCAATAGAATTAATTTAACATTAAAATTCTTTACAACTTCATCACAATCACAAATTTAATGCTACGGCTAATTTACATTTAAATATAATAATTGAAACGGAGTAGGTAGCAGTTAATTTTCTTAATTGACAGGCTGCTAAAGACAAATTAAAGCAAGGACTTAACCAGGAAATAGCAAAAGCCAACAAATGTTGAAGGGCTTACTGGTGTTTTCTAATAAACAAGCAACAAAAGAAAAAAAAACATTTAAAGAAAGTTAATTTTATCATTAACTCTAATTAAGCTAAATTTATTTAATCATAAATGTTAACCCTCTATTTTAAAGTTAGTTGTAAATAATGAAAACAAAACAATTACCTTGACTCCATCGTGTGTTTTATTAAATTTGTTGTATACAAAGGTGTATACATTTAAAAAAGCTATTTTTGGATGGCACTGCCATATTTTATATGAAGGTATATTGAGCACTTCATCCTATTATACAGATGCAGTCTGAAATCCAAAACTGACATCTCAGACTGTGATGGCGCAGCTCAGTGTCAGTAGGAAGAGAGTCTGCATGGCATGTTGCAGGTCATGTCCTTTCCCGGTTGAAGCTGCACACTTTCTAATTCTTCTCCAAACGACTGAGTAATGACTCACAATGACCTTGTCCTCCAAATGACTCCCTTCACAGGTCTGATCAAAGCTACCTATCGTATCTCCAAATGGGCTTAATTTGGCAGATGATTTGTGTAGTGAAAGGTTTTAACATATTACTGAGGCTCAGTGAACCAAAATAATTCCCTTCTAGGTGAGATAAGAAGCCAGTACCAACTGACGGGAGTGATTTAACTGCATTTCCTCTATGCTGTTTGCATTGAGAGGAACTGATGAATAAGCCAGACAGCAAAGTTCCTTACCAAGGTTACACAGAATTTGCAGGTCGCCATATTAAGAAGTGTTAATAATTCATTGACTGGTTTTAATATAATCATACCTATTGCCACTTTACTCACAGTTAGAGTTTCTAAGTGCATGTACTAATCAGTAGTTGAAAGACTAATATGTCCTCTTGCTCTTGCTTTAGAATGAAAAAAAAATGGAACTTTCATAGTTAACCTTTTATTCAAGCCGTTTATTTTGCCAAAGAAAATACATACACATTTTCTTCTTGCACAAGAAAAAGAAAGCTAGTGAAAGGTTGTCACAGCCTCACTGAATTAAACATTTTACACGAGGCAAAATATTCCACCTCAATTTTGCCCCTTGTTAATTTTGTGAATTCACAGGGCAGTGGGTGGTTTTGTGCTCACTGGAGCATACAAGTGAAGGCAATGAGGCAAGTGGAATAACATTAGAGCCCCTTGTTCAAAACTGCTATCCAGTGAGCAGGTAGACGTGGTGGGGAAGAGGCAAGGGGGAGGGGATGGGTGGGCATTTGTGTTGGCGGCTCCGATCAAGTGCATAACTAATGACTGCTGCCTCAAATGGCAGCAGAGACATAGGGCTGCCCTGACGGACGCCTTCTTAGCTGAAATCACATGAGAAATTCCAAATTGCAGGATCAGATTTAAACAAGAGATAATTTTCTCAGCAAGCACCACAGGACAAAGATATTATGAGAAAAGAAAAAGGAGTGATGGACTGGGGATAGGATCCTAGATGAGAAGGAGATGGAATAAGAAAAAAAAACAACCTGCATTCAAATGAATCTATTAGTCGGAGGAGAGGGCCTTCATGTAGACTGAGTGCTTTTATGTCGATTAAGAACAAAAGGGGTGCTGTGTAAGTTATAGGCTTGCTCAAATGTTTCCACAAGGCTGTAGGCACCACATTCACATTGATAAATAAAATATTATAGCTATTTCTCTGTATAAATGATTTGCATCGTTAATTCCAGTTTGCAAGCATTTTCCTTCCAGTGAATTGTCAAATGGATTTTCTTTCAAGGACTAAAAGAAAAAAAAAATTATAAATTACAGGAGACACGATGCTTGTCACATACCATATGTGCAAACAGAATCATCTATTAGCTCTGAGATCCTTATTTGTTGCTCTGTTGAAACTGATGTGCACTTTAATATCCCTTTATACTGATTCATTAATTAAAAAAAAAAACAAAAAAAAAAACATCACATTAGTCACACAGGCACACATGTCACAGGCCTGCCTTCTCATGTAACAACGCTGGTTTCACCTGCAAGTGTGTCTGTGTGTGAGAGTAGGCCTATATATTTTTGCAACTGTGCCCTCCTGAGGAAATTTTGAGTAAAACAATATACAGCCAGTGCTCATTCCAACTGGATATTTGTAAATTAGTTACTGTCTTTCACTGCTTATCTCTTTATCTGACTGCATCCATGTTTTTTCCTCTGGTTTGGCTGTTCTGTCATTCCATATTGCCTAATCAATATTTATACTGGTATAACTCAGTAATTATGGACACTCAGTTAGAAATGGTTAATCCCAAGCTTCAGTGAAGTTAATGAAAGTATTGATGTGAGGTGAGCAGTGCCTTCCTGTAGCACCAAAAACCTATTTTACTGTGGCAGGAATTCAGGACCTGCACTATATGTTCAAGATATCTATACTGTCTTATTTTTGAAGTGATTATTTTAGTTCATTTGGATTCTGAAGTTACAGGAAAGTAAATGCAAATGTGATGAAATTCAAAACCAGCACAAGACTAAAGAGCACTGATCAATAACCTTTTCTATTCTTCCCAGAAAGAGAGAAAAAAGTGAACTATTTAAAATGACTGATATATTCTTGCCCTGCGTTAGGAATATACTGAAATTGGAAAATCATTCCTTGCTCAACTCCTACTTTATTCTTTATAATTAATCTTCTGATTACACCAAGCCTGTTTAGATGATAAATGGGGAATTGGTTGACTATGTTCAAAGAGAAGGATTCCTACATCTTAGATTTCTATCAGGCAAAATGATAACGGGACATCAATACTAATTTCCTAATCTTTCACAAAGGAGGAAATCAGTTTGTTGTGGTTTTCGAAGGCAGTGTAAGGAGGCAGTACATTATTATGAATTAATGATTATGAAAGTAAGAAAATTCATAATCAGTGATACATTATTTTACTTTTAAAGTTGGCGCTATGAACATTTCAGTTCATCACTTCTCTCTCATCATTAATAATTACTAGTTTTGTTTCCATGATGCACTGCAGCACGAGCCAAAGTACATTAGTAGACTTCATAATAATAGAAGTCCATCCTAAGCATGTTAATATGTGCAAAACACAGCAAAAATAATTGTTTAAAAATATAAGGAAAACAGCAAATGCTGCTATTGTTTTTTGTAAACTTTGTGCATATGCATCCAACCTTTGTCTGTACACATGATCCTCTGTAGGCATTAGAGAAAAATTCCAAACACCTTTTACTTAACATTGATGGGAGTCCTTCAGTAGCAAAGATCAGCAGTGTTGTAACCCCTCAGATAGTGCTACAGTACTGCATTGAAGCAGTCCCAAATTGGTTAAACAGTTGTAGCTAAATTGACTCTGATCTTTTAACACTGAAGCAGATCACACTATGTCTCCAGAGGTAAGTTTTAACTACAACTCAAATGAAAGACCTGAGGTAGGTGAACCAATTTCCTTATAAAGACCAGCTGGTACAGTGATGTTGCTTTTCTGTACAGATTTGGGTCGATCCCTTCTCTTTTCGACTTATCACATAATTCCTGCCCTGCATCCACTTATTAATTATTTAGTTTCTGCCTCCTCCCCAGCATCCCCACCCCACTCCCACCTTTTTGGTTTCAGGATAAGTTGATCAGGCTTTTATGTAGTTTTTCTTTTTCTAGACCTGTCAGTCTACTTTTCCCTGACACAGTTTAAAAGGGTTTCACATTTTTTAGTTCCTTTCCCATAGGGTTACAACTATTTTTGAGGGGTTGTGAAAATTATTTTCAACACTGGTGAGACAGGTTGAACTTTGGCATGTGCAGCACTGGTTTGGTTTACTATTTCATCAAGGTGTTTGCAGAAACTCATAGCATTAGCCAGAATTGGTACTCAACTGTATGCCGATTGACCCCTGGGCCCCCAATAGCTGACTCTGGGACTAACACTGAAACACATATCATCACATACACAGCAATGGAGGACAAACAGACAAGGTTCAGAGATAACATAGCACAGAGACAAAATAGCCACATACTGGCAAAATACGCAATAAAGGAAAGTGTAAGAGGAGCAGACACACAGAAGTTAATATATGTCTCTCCAATATTCAAACATTTTAAAACTTTATTAGTGCTGTGAAAACTTGTCACCTTTGGAATTACAAAGACATTGTCCTTGTAAAAAAAAAATACAAGCTAGAAATCTTTTATAGCTACCTCTCACTCGCTGCAAAGATGTTTAGAGCATAACATAAAGTCCTAACTGAGTGAGCATTAAATAACAACACTACCGTTTGTAAGTCAGCTGCTACACAAAGCCACAGTCACACTCACTTTGACCTAGGCAATTAATTGGTAGATTAATCAACTAATACTAATATTAAGTGAATAATTTAATCAAGTACCAGGGCTTGGCAACTGTAACCACACACCATTAACTCGGGTACAGCATTAGAGCATTAGTCCAACAAGCACACTAATCATAAAGGAACAGAGAGGAGGCCCTAATAGCAGGCCACTCCAGCATTTACAAAGTACCCTTCTTAACCACTCTCGAAGTAGCAAAGCATACTGAAATGTCGCTGCTTTGTTGGACCTAAGAGAGCCTTCAAAGTGCCGGTGTCGTTATTTTACCCTTATGCATAGGCAACTCACACTGTGCCATTTTGGTTATTTTACTTTTTAACTACATCCTCTCCTCTATGTTTTTTCTCTCTCTCACCTCTTTCTGCATTCCACAGTCACCCACGCTTCCCCTATTTAGGCAATTGGCTGGAGATTTCAAGAAGTCTTGCTTAAAATTACTTCATTGTTCCAATCAGGTGCCTTAAGTAGTTTCAAATGAACAGGAAGACAGTGGGCCACATCTAACTAAGCAAATGATTAAATCTGTTTTTCATACAGATAACCATTTCATAAAACGAAATCACTGACAAGACAGCATGCTAATTTTGAGCCACATCAATTGTTTTACACCATGTAATAAGATGCCTTCACAGTGAACAGAGACAGAGTGGTTACATACACATCAGACATCACTGTCACTCTGCTTTGCCTTCAGTATTTTTGCAGCGATTGTATCTGCACAAATATTCCTTACTCAAATATGATTTTTCTTTTTGTTTTATCACCACAAAAACAGTAGCTCAAGAGATAAAATTGCGATTTTAATAGTTAAGTGTGGATGAAAATATCCCTGTGTAGCTCTTCTATCGGTTCTCTTTGCATGTAATCTCAATTGTCTATGAAAGAAAACTATTTCAAGACATATCTTTTGTTGAGCATCCACAGTTTGCTTTTAACTGATGCTCCTCTACAGTTACAATGGCAAACTGAAATTACACATTGTTCTAGTGGGGCATCTCTAATGGCAAATTGGGGAGCACTTTGTGTTTTGCAAGGGGGAAAAACGGCATCTAATGAAATCAGCACAGCAATCAAGTGGGTGTTTTCAGTGAAAGTTTAGAGAATGGAGACATAAAGAGGAGCTCATTATAGAAAAGACAGAAAGTAGAGCTAAGCCATTCACTCTGCAAACGCTGACACTTTGACTGAAAATCCTGAAAAACAAGTCATTCGTTTACTGCTAGCCAAAACAATATTATTTGCAGTAAATGCTGGGAAAATAAAATCTGAAGTGCTTGATTTTATGTTGTGTGCATGCAGCATGTAGTTTTCATTTGTGTTTGCCATATGTATATGTGGATGTGTATATGTGTATCTAATCATGTGTTTGCTTGTGTACTGTCAAGGAGCACTTGACATCAGAGGAGAGGTATGGGCTGAGGGTAGCACAAGGGGATTTGGTGAATTACCAGGCTGCAGCATCAGCATTGAGTCCAGAGGATTAGAGCAAGGACTAGGGTCCAGGAAAGAGATATGCAGACTCACGAAGAGAAGGGGATCTGTGTGTGTATACATGTGTGTGAATGTGTGTGTGTGCGTGTGTGTGTGTGTGTGTGTGTGTGTGTGTGTGCATGAAACATTGGCTGCATGAACTACCAAATAACTAAGAGATAACATGTCATATCAGAGTTGATCACCCTCAAGGTCACTGGGATGCATGATGCATCACAGAAAGCATGAAGTGTGGTGTGACGCTTGAAAAAACTGCAGTATAGCAAAGCGAAGCACACATTTTTAAATACACACTGGATTATGAAGGATGTGCAAATTGACTCTGATCGGATAAAACAGCTCTCTAACACAGTATTTTGGTAATTTTCCATTACTGAACACTTACTGCATCAAAGGTAGAACAAAATGTATTATTGTGCTAAAGGGTTTCAATATTATGAGCAGCACTGTAACAGAAAGACATCAGAATTGCATCATCCTATGGCATATGGGTCATATACACGGTACCATTCATTTAGTCAACCAGTCACTTGGTAACCAGTCGACCAGTACCTGAATATAGAACTTTCTAATGTTACACCATGTATGAATTTGAATATATACATGCATTGAACATGAAGGTTTATTATGTCTAGTTTAGGAATTATGAATATCATAAACCATCTTAATTTGGGGCACCAGAC
Organism: Mastacembelus armatus; assembly: GCF_900324485.2. Taxonomy (NCBI): domain Eukaryota; kingdom Metazoa; phylum Chordata; class Actinopteri; order Synbranchiformes; family Mastacembelidae; genus Mastacembelus; species Mastacembelus armatus. The sequence continues at coordinate 3,972,481 of NC_046650.1, read as the reverse complement.
CCTTTTTTGACAGATCAACTAGTCTATTAATGAGTAATACAGGATATCAGTCTACAATCTGAGGGAGAGTTCTCCCGATTCAGTGACGTATTTCATGTGTGAAATAACATTAATGATGCCAGTCACAGTATCAATATTTACACGGGGAAATTCAGCGAGAACTGCTCAGAGAAATTAGCTGAATTAAGGAATAAAACATTATAACAGTCTAACAGTGGGTTGTTTGCAGTGGTGGAAAAGAAATCTTGAAATTAACTTATGTTCTGTGTTTGAGTCTGAGGTCAGGAGGAAGTTCTAGTTATTATGGAGACCAACTGATTAATGTGAGACAACCAGCACAGCCACAGGTTACTTGCTTGTCTTCGGGTTTACTGAGGCTCGGTCTGCTCGTCTGTGGGTTGGTCCGACTGCAGTCTGCTGTCGGGGGTGGGAGGGAGTAGACGTTCCCCGGAGTCTTGGGCTTCTGGCCTGGGTCCGTTCGTCGCCTTTTCTCGCTCTCCTTCTGGCTGCTGCAGAGTTGTCTCATGGAGTTGGATGATGTAAGATGGTCAGCTGGAGGACAGCCACACTCAGGGACAATGTCTTAGTTTCTCCTCTGCTGGGCAGTAAAACAATCTCTACCTCATGGTTCTCCTCTAGCTCTCTTCATGAGAGTATTTCTCCTCAGAGCAAGAGGATCTTGAGAGTCTGGAAATCTCTTAACTTTTCTTGAATCTGTTTGGAATTTTGTCCAATTCTGTTCTCTTCGGGGTGTTCAGTTACCCAGGGTTCAGTTCCAAGTGTTCATTCTTTCAGAGTTCTATTCAGAGAGTTCAGGGTTCCGGGTGTGTCTGTCTGTGTAATGTGTTTTTGTGTCTGGTTAATCCATCTGGTTCATCCTTCATTGTGCAAAACATGATGTGATTGGTCCAGTAAGTTCTCAGTATCTGGTTCTGTCCCCTGACTGTGATGGGCAGTCTCACTAATCTCTGTGAATCAAGAGATCACCCTATTCTTTAAGTGTTGTAAGTTTTAAGACTGTTTTTCTAAGATGGGAACAACAATTTCTTTTTCCACCCAGCAAAGTTTAAACACATGACAAACTTAGTAACTAATCAGAGTCAGTCAGAATAGCTCAGCAAAAACATAAATCAAACTCATTAAAACTTCATAGTTATATAGAGATTAACTACAAACGGGAATAACATTGTCATTGTATTGGTTTCAGGTCTTGCCTGAAAAGTGAGGTATTTATGGCAGGAGGTGAGCGGTGGGGGGGTCTGTTCATTAAGAGGGGTTCTCTTTGTGAGGGTCGTCGGCCTGCTCTTTGTCAAAAGGGAGTCTTGACATTGCAGTACTTGTACCATCCCCGGTTGTTTATCTTAGTGGGTAACAGAGAGTTTTATAGTCATAAATTGTCAGAGGATATCACTCCTGCCTCAATCAGGAATGTGACCATATTCTGCTGCTTTAGGTCCGCTACAACCGTTACCTGGAAGCACTATTACATTTTTCTTTCTCTAACCCATTTTTTGAATTGTTTGCCCCTTTCAGCTACATCAGTGTCTCTCCCACTCAAATCGGACAATGATGACAGTTCCTGCCATCAGTCTTGCTTTCTCCTGGGAGAGCTACTCAAGCCTCCAAAGGACCACTAGCTCCTAAGAAAACCACTCTAGACCAGTCGGTCTACTGTGTCAATCTTACCTGGCAGCAGAGCTTTCCCCCTGCTCCTGTCAATGTAGTAGGACAAAAATAAATTTGAGCTTTCTCCCTCTTATCTTTAGGAAATCCTTAATAACAAGAGAATATTCAAGACATCTATCCTTGCAATTTCCACAAGGGTGGCTGAATGTTTTGAGATTTATGCGTAATTAATCCTTTGTGTTAGTTATAATTCCCAGTGGTGCTGCAATACACTGTCCTCCAAAGAAAGACTACAGATTCACTTTTCTACTGTGACTGAACGTTGTTACTGTGAAATTATTTCATCCTGCTAATAGGGCTTGATGGCACCTATGATGCAAATAGTCTCACTTTCCACCACTGTTAATTTTGACAGCAGATTTTAATTTAGTTTAATTTAGTTTTAAATCTACTGTAGATTTAGTTGACTAAAATATATTGGGATTCATTTAAGTGTAATTTAGTAAAACTATTGTAATATACAAAATATTCTAAATTAAAATTAAATAAAAACAAGTTTCATTAAATATATATGGAATATGGCCTTTCCATGAAAGACTAAAATTAGAGATGCGTTGTTTATAACTTGCATATAACATTCTTCATTCTTTAAAGCAAAAGTGCAACTCCAAAATATTTAAAAGAAAAACTGTATTTAGTTAGTAATGTCATTGCATCAAACATGAAACTGACCCATATATCTTCTCTTTGTTTTCTCCAGGCTGTTGCCATTTCATTATAGTTTAAGTCAGACAGGCATCCAATGTAGGCTATGCATGTGCGTCTTACAAGATTAATTCTGATTGGATCTTTTCCAAAAATGCCCCTCACTCACATTTCCGTCTCGTTTTTATTAGTTATTGAAAATGTCAGCATATTTTAATTATATCGTCATCATCACTTAATTTTTATTTAGTTATCATCTTGTTTTTGTCAGTGAAAATTATAACGAAAATATTTCGTCAATGAAATTAACACTGCTTTCCACTTGCAGTCTGTTCGGAGATGCTTCCGAGTCTTGGGACTGAAGCTAAGGCTTGGGAGTTTTCTATGACCACTGGCTTATTTCTGTCTATAGAGGAGTCTCTGATAGACTAGGTTGCTGTTGACACTAGTTGTTTTATTAGGAGAGGAGTGCTCTCTCCTCTCCCCAGAGGGCTTTTTCATTTGGACTGAAACATATGTCATTTTGGGAGACAGTTTTAACTTCAGCATCATAAGCCACCAACAAAACTGGTTATTTACACAAAATCAGCCATTCAGCCTTGTTGAAATAGCAATGCTGATAGCACACTGTTTGTAATTTTTCTCTTGGAAAACCATTAGGCCACTGTTAGTGATAATATGGCACACACATGGCCTCAGGCCTTGCTTTATGCTTTTTATCCTTTCAGTCCTGTCCTGTTATTTCTTTGAAAAGTTGCACAGTGGTGAGGCTAAAGTAATGGTTGTATTTCATGCCAGATTCACTTATTTATTCCACTCCATGTATCACAGTAATATTATCATTATTATTATTTTGTATATTTATTTTGTCAGGTTGTTTAAGAAATTTAAGATTCCAATTTATTACCAAAGCAGTCACAATGTGTAAAACTGAGAACTGTGCACACTGAGGAGGTTGCATGCTGGGTCTTCTAGCCTAACCTCTAAAAACAATGATCTTCCATGGGTAAATTGAGTTGCATGTTAATTACTTTTTTCTGTTGAAGACAACCTTTCCCTTAGATGACCTCCCTCCCTGTAAAAGACATAAACAAAGAATTACACTTACAATAATTATAGTATAATTTACTACGTATGCAGTGCAGGCTGGAGACTCTCACTGGACACATGGTCAACTCTAGATTTAAAAACAAATTGACAATAGGAGAGAGGACAGGGAAAGCAGTAGTGAGAGAAAGCAAAGCAGAGATAAAGAGGCTGAATGGGAATAAACATTCAGATACCTATGTAACCTATGCAACACTACCACTGTTGATCAGCTCATTTAAACTCATGGCTTCTGCAGGTATTTTCATCTTTGTAAGAATCAAGTGTTGTTTTTGAAGTGGACTTGTTAGCTAGTACTGCCATGCACAAATGTTGATGTTCATGTTCCCAAATGAACATTTCAATTTAGTGGTAAGCTGTTTGCTTCCAAGCATAAAGATAAATACATGGACATCTAATTCAGACAGTTGAAAGGCCAGCCAGTAGATGATTACTTGTCTGTGACATCTTTAAGGAAAATTAAACAGATGCACAGAATGTCACAATCTGATCTCTTTGCCCTATCACTGGTTACATCCGCCTCTTCAAATGCTGTATCTTAGGCACATTATGTTAATAATACTTGGTTAGATGAATATTTTTCCTCTTGTCAACTTTTGTAAAGCATAAGCGAGCACTGAGTGGAGGTGTCTATCTCATGTCAGCAGATATCAGACAAGCATAGTTAAAAAACACAAGAAACAACAATTTACCTCCGATTTTGTATTGAATGGTTATTGACTATTATATATAGTAATATATAATAGTTGTATTTAAATAATTTAAACTAGCTGTTGTACTGTTAGTAACCAATGCTAAGACACACCATGTGTATGCAAACACATGAATAATACACTCCAAAAGTCAGTATCTTCCCATCGTGAAACAATGAGACATCAGAGATAATGAATGGATAATAATCAGTGTAACTTAATTATATTCTGTTGTTTGAAATTCTGTTTTGTTGTAAATTTTGGCTAATTGGAAATAATTAGGACATCGGTATCCACCTCCCCTCCAGTGACGCATAAAGCAGCTTCGCACTGGGGTCTGTTTTATTCTTACATCCAAAAAACAGTCAATTTAGGTTGGTTAATTTAGGATTACAATTTCCAACCTCACTGCAAGATGTTTATTACAAGTATGAGGAGGCTGAAACACTATGTTTCTGTCACAAACAGAATGGCTGTTTCACCTCATTCAAATAAACACATTATGAAGTTCTTCACCAAAATAATATTTCATTTGGTTTTCAATAAAAGCCTCCTAAAGCTCCCTGGGAGCAATTTCAGTAGTGGAAACCCTACACAGGTGGTCATTGTCTGTGGTGAGATTTCAGTGTCTTTCATTTTTTGCACAACTCAAGAGAGCCCAGTGGTGCGAACAGCCTACTGTTTCTATCTGTTTAGCTTATTAGATAAAATCCAGCAGTAACAGCATTTTGATCAAGGCAGAATGCCAGCAGTTTTCCCTTGTTTGCTCACTGTTGTGGAGAATAAGCACAAAGTCATTTCGGCAGTGGGGTTGTCACCTCTCTGTGAGAGTATGAGTATGGATTTTTCCCCACAGTCTCTTCGGGTTTCAGTAAATGCACAATCATTTTTGCTATTTCCATACTTATTCCACACTACACAGGAAGACTCTTATAAAAGCATGACATTATGACTGTGTTTTGATACAACAGTATTGTCAGACTTTTGTAGTTGTATAAAGAGACCACTCACCAGGAGCAGCTTTACCTGTTGTTTTTGTCAGTAGACAGAGACAGGGTGGTGGGATAACAAATTAACAGTACAACAGTAAGAAAGAGACGTGCTGCGTTAGTTTTTGACTGAATTCATTGATTCCTAAAATGTTTTTGATGTTGCCTCATACCCACTGTCTCTGTCTGTGTTTCTCAGAAGTAGCAGCTCTGAAAGCATAAATGGTGCTTATTTGTGGTTTTGTGCTAACTGCAATACAAAGAAAGAGTAAAACAGAAATGGCAAAGAATTATCATTCGTTCATCAGTTTAAATTATCATTAGTATTAGTTTATGTTTAGTTTATGTGCTTTAAAACACTCAAGTTTTTCCTTTTCTAATTCTTCAAATTATTTCCTTTACAATAGAACCAGATAGGAACAGTAGCAGTAATGACCCCATTAGCGATGAGTGAATCTCTACATGTTGCGTGGATATAATGTATTTATCAGGCTTCCTTTCCTTTCTAACACAATGTGAGCATTTTAACCTATTATTAACGGTTTGATTCTGTTTAGTTGATGCCAATTTAGGGCCCTGCTATATAGTTATTTCATGTGCCTTTCAGGTTATGATAGTAGGAAAAGCACAGGTGAAACAAATGGTGGCTCAATTCCATCAAATATCTCTATACGCCATGCTAGTGACCCAGTATGGACCATAGCAAACCATTAGAGCTACAGTAGGTCACCTAAAGGGAATGCAGACATGTTTAAGATAATCAATTATACCTGTGCTTTTACTGCAAAATACCTGCTGCTAATGGTTATACCGCATCAGGATATGACTTTCTGAGACACACCTGCAGCTTTCCTTATATAAACAACATAACATAATAAAAGAGCATCCGCTTTTTTTTTTCAAATGGTACAAAAATCTATATGGAGGCCACTAACTAAAACAGTGTACCATCAATTAATTTATTAAGGTCTAACAAGGTAACAAAGGCTCCTAGCACCATTTTAACCTTTAGGCTGATTTCCTAAACTGTGTAGGTTCTGTTGGAGGGTTCTTCTGTTGAAGGTAATTTTTCCTCTCCACCATCGCCAAGTGTTTGCTAATGAGGCATCTGTTGAGTTTCTATGTAAAGTAGATAGATTTCTTTGTTGTTGTTGTGATTTATAGTTATACAAATAAATCAGAATTGAATTGAATTTTGAAATTGAATTGAAATTGAATTTTTTCTGTTTTGATCATGGCACTGCATCCGCTTCAAATCGCCCTTCACACATATGGGTGTGAGGGAAAAAATCCAGCACAGCACTTCAGAACTTGCCGGAAGTTTCACTGCAGCTCACCGGCCATGGCCTCAATATGTTTTCTTGCTTTCATGAAATACTGAGTACCAAAATGTTGCTGCCATCCAGCTAGTGTTATTTACTATACTTCAGAGGTCACTGGAGACTTTATAGCTCTGCTCCTGGGTCCTATCAGCTGTCCAGAATGATATATCATCAATTAAACATGGTCACCCCAGCTCTGTGTCCCACACCATAAAGATGGTATTTCTGTCATAACTTTATATTTGTACACAGCTGCCTTGACATGATATTACATGAGAGCATGTACTGTATATTGCTCTGTACATTTTTATTTCTCCTTTGGTGTGCTTGCTGTGGCCTGGGAGATGTAGAAGGACATGATAAATGAGCCATGTTTGACCAACTATCTCTTCATTTGCTCCATTGCACTCTTTGCCTCCTTGTCTGACACACACTCACTCATTTCCTTCTTGTCCCTGTCAGTGGCTTTACCCTCATGTGTTAAGAGCATGTTTTTTGATGTTAGAGCAGGCAGGCCAGCTGATACCATTCAGGGTCTGCAGATTTCCTTGTCTTAATCCAGGATATTAACAAACAAGGCCTCAGAGACTGAAGCCTATTGATTGAGGTTAGTCCTCTGGCACCTGTTTTGCTGTTGCCTTCATCCACCACACTAGACATTAAAGCTCTTTCTCAGCTCTTGTGCCTGGACTGTCGAGAACAAGGCCAGCACATCAAGGCAAAGCTCCCTGCGTTCTATCTGCTCTGGCTGGGATTCCTGCTCTGTTCCATGTGCTGCAGCTGAAGAGGCTTGCTTTCATGCCAGTACAGATGACAGTCCATCCTGAGCTGCAGTGTTCATGACTGGCGTTAATATAAGGGAACTCTAACCAGCAGTTACATCCCCTGACACTGTTCATTTGAATGAGCTCATGAACATCTTTGCACGTCTTTAAATAAAACCAAAAGGAGAACAAAATAAAACAGTAGTGCTGTTAGAATGTTTTCACTATGTCCTGGAAAATTGTGCAATTTCAGTGTTTCATGTACTGATGGTCAAGACAAGTGTTCATACGACTCAAACATTTGCTACAGGTGTGGATCTTGTTCTGTGTGTAAAGCTCAAATTTCCTTTAAAAACAAGTCGCAAGTTAATTGGATGTAACCCTCCCCCCTCCAAACACACACACACTAAATTGATTTTAACACCCACTGTACTCTTCTTGCTTTAATACTTAACATCAGTCTGTCAGAATTGGGGGTGTTGGGGAGTTAGAGAAGACAGACCAAACAGTGCCCACTCTGGTACTTCAAATTCAAACAAGTCTTTATTTCAAAATACAGAACTCAAAGAAAGCCAAAGCAGGAACACCGGGAACTAAAGGGACATAGGCAAACAAGCCAAAGGGACTAGACAACACGAGCCAAGGGGACAAGACAAGAAGGTCAAGGTCACATTAAAACAAATACACAAAGGTCGGAGGTCTGGGATCACACACCTAGGGGACACGCCAGACTTACACAAACTAACGAGGGTCAAAGGTCTGGGATCACACACACCTTGGGGACACACCAGACTTACACACAACAAGGACCAATCAGAAGACATATGGCAAGACTAAGACATGAGGGAGGCTAAATGTGAACAAGACAAAACATGAGCACTAGAGGGAACAAGGCATGAACAAGAGGACGAGACATGAAACCACGAAGCTAAACAAGAACATGAGATGACGAGAACACACACATAAAGGCCGAACTTAACTTAAGATTGAAAGAACGAGAGGTAGTCCATAATCAAATCCAAGAACTGAGGGGGAAAAGGCAAAGCAAATCAGGCAACATATCTTGATCAGGGGAGTTAGCGTAGGCTGAACAGGGATCGGGCAAATGATCTGGCAGAAACGGAGCAGGTCATGAACAGATGATCTAGCAAAGGAATTGTGACTGAACAGAGGTATAAATAGGGAAGAAACACAAACGAGGCATGGCTGAAAACAATTAACTAATTAGGTCAAGGTAAAGTGAAAGAAGACCAAGCAAAACCAAATCCTAAAGAACCCTACAAAATAAAGGCACGAAACAGGAAGTCCAAACACAGATCCTGACAGTATCCCCCCCGAAAAAAGGCCGGCTCCCAACGGCCGTCTTGGCCAGACCAGGGGAGCACTAATCGGGTGGGCGGTGGGGCGCTAGGTGGCGGGAGCAAGAGGGCGGGCGGGCGGGCAAAACAAAAAGACAGGACGAGTCGTCCTGAACCAGGGGTCCATTCAAGTCCTGGGGAAAAACGAAAAACAAAAGTCTGGAGCCACTCTGCTCTCTTAATAAAGACAAAAGTCCGAGACCGCTCTGGCGGGCGGCCTCTCCGGCGGGCGAAGGTCCGAGACCGCTCTGGCGGGCGGCCTCCCCGGCGGGCGAAGGTCAAAACAAAAGTCTGGAGCCACTCGGCTCTCTTAATAAAAACAAAAGTCCGAGACCGCTCTGGCGGGCGGCCTCTCCGTCGGGCGAGGACTCAGGACCATTGCTGTGACATTTGGGAATTCTGAGGCAGCTCTGGAATCTCTGGAAGATGAGATGGTTGTGGACGCTCTGGAGGTGGAGACCGTGGAGACCGTGGAGACCGTGGAGACCGTGGAGACCGTGGAGACCGTGGAGACCGTGGAGACCGTGGAGACCGTGGAGACCGTGGAGACCGTGGAGACCGTGGAGACCGTGGAGACCGTGGAGACCGTGGAGACCGTGGAGACCGTGGAGACCGTGGAGACCGTGGAGACCGTGGAGACCGTGGAGACCGTGGAGACCGTGGAGACAGCTGCTGCGGCTCAGGAAGATCAGGCCGAGGCGAACATGGGAGCTGAAGCTGGAGCCGAGGCAAATCTGGAAGCTGAGGCTGAAGCCGAGGCGGATCTGAAAACCGAGGCGAATCTGGAAGCTGAAGTAGAAGCCGAGGCGGATCTGAAAACCGAGGCGAATCTGGAAGCTGAAGTAGAAGCCGAGGCAGGTCTGGAAGCTGAAGATCTGGAAGCTGAGGTTGAAGTCGAGGCGAATCTGGAATCTGAAGTAGAAGCTGCGGCGGATCTGGAAGCTGAAGCCGAAGCTGTGGCGGATCTGGAAGCTGGAGCTGAAGCTGTGGCGGATCTGGAAGCTGGAGCTGAAGGTGAGGCGGCTCCGGAAGCTCTGGAGACTGTGGCGGTTCAGGCCAGTCCAGTGGTTCTGGCCAATCCAGTAGTTCTGGCAGCTGAGACAGTGGTGGGTACTCTGGAGGATCTGGCTGCTGCAGAGGAAGCTCTGGCGGATGAGGCGGATGTGGGAACTCTGGGAGTTCTGGGAGATAGAGGGAGGTAGACAGTCCAGGAAACTCCGGGAGCTCGGGCAGGTCTGGACATGGTAAGGACTGACCGTTCCGGTGGTTCGGGCCCTTCTGCAGCTCTGGCCATCTGAGTGGCTCTGGAGGTTCCGGCCATTCCGGTAGTTTCGGTTCGGGCCGCTGTGGTGGTACTGGATGCGGTGACCGGCGAGGTGGCACTGGAGGGGGTGACCGGCGAGGCGGCACTAGAGGCGGTGACCGGCGAGGCGGCACTGGCAGCACTAAAGGTTCCAGTAGCTGTGGCGGTGCTGGAGAATGCGGTGCTGGAGAATGCGGTGCTGGAGAATGCGGTGCTGGAGAATGCGGTGCTGGAGAATGTCCCTGCTTTTGTAGCTGTGGAGGTGTGAGAGGAATCTCGGCGGTGGTGAGTTCGTCGGGACGCTGAGATTCTCGGGCTGGTCTTTTCCGACGGCGGCGACTCCGTCGCTGTCGTCGAGGAGGCAGGCCCAGTGGATGTTGCGGCAAGGGAGACTGTGGCAGTGGACGGACTGGATGCTGTGGTGAGAGAGACTGCTGTGGCAAGAGAGAGTGCTGCACTCTTCTCCGAGGCAGCCCTCCGAGCCTAACAGCCAGACGGGTACCGCGGAAGGGATCTTGGTGGGAATCCCAGACGAAGTCGTCCTCATCAAAGGACTCCCAGTCCTCATCGTCGAGGGTCTCCCAGTCTGAGTCGCTGTAAGGGGGTTGATCCAGGGTCTGATGCTGGTGGCGGTTCCGGCGTCTGAGGCGTGATGTGGGTTGTAGATCTTGAGGCGTCTGATAGTAAGGGCTTTCTAAAAGATGCCCTCCAAAATGCACCATGGGGATGTAGGAGGACGAGTCATCTGAGGAGTCAGCCGAAGAATATTCACTGTCGAGGGGATCCTCACAAACAGACCCCACAGTGTATCGTGGGTCATGTTTCTGGACCTGATTGCAGAGAAACGTCAGGAGGTCCACTTGCTCATGGGCTTGGGCACGATGTTGTGGTGTACATGGCGAAGTGGGAAAGGGACTGGTAAACATAGTTCCCACTCTCAAACAATCCGTGGCTGAGGCTAGTGGGGGACAAGAGCGAATGTTCTGTCTCTGGTTTCGCATGAGGCGTCGAGAGGACATGGTGTCAAAAAATAAAAAAATCCTGGGTTGTCTGTGGTGAAAAACAGGGGGCAAGGCAATACTAAAAAATACTGGGCAAGGTTTGTACCAGGGAGGTGGAAAAATGGGCGTGGTCCGTTTGCGTCTTCTTTCGTTTTGGCTAGATCATACTGTCAGAATTGGGGGTGTTGGGGAGTTAGAGAAGACAGACCAAACAGTGCCCACTCTGGTACTTCAAATTCAAACAAGTCTTTATTTCAAAATACAGAACTCAAAGAAAGCCAAAGCAGGAACACCGGGAACTAAAGGGACATAGGCAAACAAGCCAAAGGGACTAGACAACACGAGCCAAGGGAACAAGACAAGAAGGTCAAGGTCACATTAAAACAAATACACAAAGGTCGGAGGTCTGGGATCACACACCTAGGGGACACGCCAGACTTACACAAACTAACGAGGGTCAAAGGTCTGGGATCACACACACCTTGGGGATACACCAGACTTACACACAACGAGACAAGGTCAAGGGCCTGGGGTCACACACACCTCGGGGACACACCAGACTTACACACAACGGTCAAAGGTTTGGGATCACAAACACCTTGGGGATACAACCGGACTTACACACAACAAGGGTCAACAAGGACCAAGCAGAAGACATATGGCAAGACTAAGACATGAGGGAGGCTAAATGTGAACAAGACAAAACATGAGCACTAGAGGGAACAAGGCATGAACAAGAGGACGAGACATGAAACCACGAAGCTAAACAAGAACATGAGATGACGAGAACACACATGTAACAAAGGCCGAACTTAACTTAAGATTGAAAGAATGAGAGGTAGTCCATAATCAAATCCAAGAACTGAGGGGGAAAAGGCAAAGCAAATCAGGCAACATATCTTGATCAGGGGAGTTAGCGTAGGCTGAACAGGGATCGGGCAAATGATCTGGCAGAAACGGAGCAGGTCATGAACAGATGATCTAGCAAAGGAATTGTGACTGAACAGAGGTATAAATAGGGAAGAAACACAAACGAGGCGTGGCTGAAAAGAATTAACTAATTAGGTCAAGGTAAAGTGAAAGAAGACCAAGCAAAACCAAATCCTAAAGAACCCTACAAAATAAAGGCACGAAACAGGAAGTCCAAACACAGATCCTGACACAGTCAACTGATGCAGCAGCTTCAGTCTTTAATTAGGAATTTCACCCGACAACATGGATCGATATTTCAGAAGAGTATTATGCATGGTTAATAAAATCATCTGTTGAACACTGGAAGCAATCCAAGAAGGAGTCTGAGCAGGCAGGGTTCCTTTTTTTTTTAACTGTGGGGCGAGGTCTTGGGTGGTCCTTTAAATTCCTTTACAACTCACCTTCCCCCACCTACTGTACCCTTTTCTTCCTCTAATGATATCTGTCACTCAACATACAACTGTGTATTGTGTCAATTATTGCTTGATGTGTCATGTAATTTCTTTCAGAAGATGACAAGAAGCAGAATGCTAGCCCTAGTCTGATTATGCACATAATAACTATTTAATACACATAAATATTTAAATATTTATGCCACTGCATAGTTGAGTTGTGGGTTTTTATAATTGGTTTTCCTTGCCTTGAGTTTTTGTTTTCATTCCTCTTGGCTATGTGGCTTTTGTTTAAAGAAACATTCTTAATTGGATAATCTGGTGGTTTAAAAGTCACAGATTCATGGCAAATGTAGTTAGGGAAAATTGTATGTAAAGAACCCCACAACATAGCCGGTTTAATGAGATTGAGTCCTAGGAGGAGTTATTTGCAGACTAGAGTGAAGTAGAAAGTGAATATCAAGAAGCTGGTTGATGCCTGAGAGGTCCTCGTTTGACCTTTAAGGCTTGTTTTCTAAAGAGCGTATAGATCCTGCCTTCTGAATGTACCTGGTAGTTGTTTTCCTCCATCTCATTTAGCAGCTCAGTGTTGAGCCTTATGTGTGGAATAGTTTTGCTAATTGCAGTTGGACTTTTCTCCTTCACCCTCTCCTATTATCTCATTTTGTCATGACTATCTTTTCTTAAGCAGGTGTATTTAATCAACACATCGGCCTGCTATTTGAACTGATCCACCTTTTCTTTTCTCTCTTCCTATTTTCCCTCTCACAGGTGACTCATCTCAAGCCGGTAAGTCAACCTTTTTCCCTCATATCTGCTCCCTTTCCACATTCTTTTCTATGCACTCATCCCGTTACCATAGTGACAGCTCATCTTTATTATACAGTGCAGTTATGCAGGTATATGTGAACATTTACATGTTCAAACAAACAAACCAATTATCTCTTTCAGCTCGGGTGGTTGTGCAAAATATCATTTGAACTGAACTTTGCTTTGAAAATCTGCTAACTCTTGAATAGAAATTACTTTTGAAGTTCCTTGCATTTTCTTCTCCCTCATTTTCATTCTTTATGCAGTCATTTGATATTGCCTTCTACATTACCTTTCATCTGTGTGTACTCTATATTGAAAAGGGGGATTTCCAGCTGTTTACTGTGAAAACACGAAACTCTTAGCACCTACTTTGTGAGGCTCATAAATTGCATTACTTTCCAATGTAAATGCAAATTTTAAAGGTTTCATTGAATGACTATTAAGTTTGGGAGCACAGGCCACAATTTCGTATGAATAACATTGCACTGTAAAATGTAGTTACGCTGCACTGCCTGCCTTTTCACCATCCAGGATTCGATAAGTTGTTCCTCTGTTGTTTCCTCTGTCAGCTTCATGAAATTTGTGAAAGTGACTCAATGTAGTGGCTCGGATGCAATGACTCAGAGTTAGAGGTGTGGATTTCAGTAAATTACTTGTTGTGCTATATAGATACAGTTATTATTCACTGTTCATTTGCCTCAAATGGATTTTTAACGCTGTACCTATCAGACTTTCAATTGTTGTGTTTCTCAGATTTCAGTGGCACTTTTGATAGCACTCCACATAGAAAATTCATATCCTCTCTATGATTAACGGCCCACTTTTTTTTTTTAGCTAGATCTTTAACATTCGACTAAATGTGTAAATGACCTTCCCATTCATGTAACCGAAGAGAGCGAAAGGCAAATCTGTGGGCCAATTCTATTTTAACCTCCATGTTGTTATGGCCTAAAGTGCCGTCGACCCTTTAAATCATAAACCTGTGGACAGAGGCTTTATCTGTAAATATGCTGACATGTCACAGTAGAGTGGCTTTCAATCAGTGGGAATCAGCGAGATTGGGAGACAGGAGCGAGGGACAGGATTTCAATAGGAAGATGAGAGCAGAGATGGACAGACTAATGGGACGTATCAACACTTCACGCAAACAGTAAGAAAATGAAATGAGTAGAGTTTAAAACTGTAGCTCGCAGCACTTCGCAGCAACCAGCTCCTGCTTTAGTGATGTGTCAGTGTTATCTCCTGCCTCCAAATAATTAGCTTTGTCTGGCTGCAGTACTGACTATGCATTATAAACATGCAATAGTAATCTATAGCACAGCAGAATGTGTAGCATGTAATGAGAAAAACATGCAGTCATTTTCACAGTAATGATGGCTGTAGTTTTTCAACTATTGCTTTTCTTTCTCCCATGTAACTTCTCTGCTGTGATAATTCAAGCATGTCTCTTGATCTCCCTATTCATAAGCAGTTTGTGTGTGTGTGTGTGTGTGTGTGTGTGTGTGTGTGTGTGTGTGTGTGTGTGTGCTTGTCAAGCTTTGTCTTTCTTTGGCTCAGAGGTCTAATGCTGTCTGAATAACAATGCGGTATTTTGTCTGACTGTAGCTTGGACACCAAGTGAGGACTAGAGGTTTGGTTGGGGACAAGCTCACCCTGCTTTGGAGAGTTGGGAGAAATAATCAAATACAGCACCAATTTCTTGCCACTCTGTAAGAATGAAGATCCAGGGAGGGGGGAAAAAACTAATTAAAATTTGATCTGGCAATCCACTGCAAAATAAGTTTCATCTTGATTTGGGCCACTGGGCAAAGAAGAGGGAGATAATTCAGTTTTGTTTTTGAGATACAAGCTGTTCCTGTGTCAATCTGCAAATTCAACATGCTTCTGGCATGTGTGCTTTTATGTGTGTGCATGATGATTAGAACTTCTCACCGGGGGAAGGCTGATCATCTCACAGTTTCTGAGTAGCTCACACATTTATTTTTGTTTTACATACACTGACACATTGATTATTGATGGAGCAGAACAGTAGCACTGCAGTCCAAAGGTATGAGTTTATTCACGCTCTGCAGTGGTAAACAGTGTATTCCTTTCAGATGAGAAACACCAGTTTTTTGTGAATAAAAGTGTATATAGTTAGTATGTGCTTGCTGACTACAGACAGCTTGTTTTCACTACAGCTGTCTTTAGCAACCTGTGACTGCACCACCATAGCACAGTCAGTTTTACTGTAAGATGCATAATCTTCCAAAGTTTATTTTAAAGTGTATCAGTGAAATAATGCCACATCTTACTGATGCGGTGAGAACACACCTTCACATCATCCCCCTGACATTTTGACAAGATCCAATAAAAACTGTCTAAACCCACATGGAAACAGATATCACATCCAGTTCCACAGCAGTCAAAGATTTTGACAATCGGTGTTGCAAAATATTCCATTGCAAGAATTTAATATTGCTGTTCTGTTTTTTTTTTAATGGTAAGGTTTTTCTATTCACTGCCAGTCTTATGAGGCAGGTGCTGGCAGAGGTAATTGTCCCTTAGATGTAGAGGCAGACAGGCATACTACAAGCAGAGATCCTTATCCTATTTCTGACTTTCATTCTGACTCAGAAAAATGGTATTGGCAGAAGCAAAGACACCTTTCTGTGTAAATCTCTGTCTGTCTATGTCTCTCAAGCCTTGTTCTCCTTAACTCAGATGATTAGCATCTCTCTCTCCCTTTTTACTTTCTCCCGCCCTTGAATTCCAACCTCAGTCTAGTCAGAGCCAGCAGAAGCCTCTTGAAGCTGATGCTGCAGCAGGGATTGTCCTGCTTACCACACGTGGTACAAAGAATGCTCAGTTAGCAACACATCTGCAATTTGGATGTGAAACTCAAATCAGGCTCATTGTTGAGTGGAGGGTGGCATTTAATAGAACATATTGTTTCCTCCACACTCCCTGTCTTGAATTTTGAATAATCAGACAAATCCTCCCACAAAATGTGTCTTTAAGTGAGTCTTGGTTTTACAACTGCCTAAGTCTAGCATTTTGTAATTATTCACAGTTAAGAAATCCACATTAACTGCATTATTCTGAATTTACAGAGGCATGAGAGTAAAGCCCCACTGCAAACATTAAAACCATTCATAACTTTGCTAATTTATGAATTCCTTTCATCAGCTTGATTTAAATTAAAATTCAGCAGGAGGCAATTTTCTGGTTGATAGAAACACCTGACTACTTACTTCTTTGTTAAAAATCTTATACATCAGCCACAAACACAGTGACATAAAGACAATAAAAACACTAAGATCCCTTGAAACACAACCGGTACAGTTACTTTCCTTCAGAATACCACAACAAAACCAAGCACAACACTCAAGCCTGTGGCCACATTTACATACTAGTGGTGAGTGGTAATGAGATAGCTACCTGAGATAATTACTACTCAAGACATCCAACTCTCATTCCCTACCACAGGGAACCTGTTTAACTCACTGCAATTAAACGGCCACTCATTTGCTCCATTTGAGACACCATTTATACCATTTTATGCTCCACTGTGTCTTAGCACAATGGTAGTTTAAAAAGTGAAAACTTGAACCAGTCAGTGTTGAAGGATGCATGAGACATATAGATTTATAGACTAATAATTTAAAGTCCCCATTTTCTAATTGAGATTAACAGATTCCTCTGACCCCACCCCTGTGTGTGGTGTAGTTGTTTTAAACAGGCGCACTTTCCTTTGGCATTAAAATACATTTTGCATTTAGACTACATCTTGATCAGAGATGGAGAACGTTTGCGACTGATGTTAAAAAAATTAATAAATAATATTTCTGTTCTTGGAATCTTCCTCTTATATAACACACATTTTTAAAAACTGTCAGTAGAAACTTTTTTGCTTGCTCCCCATCTATGAATATATTTTATGCTTTGATCCACTCCTTCCTTTAAGATTAATTGGCATGTTTCTATTGTTGCTATACAGTATGTTGATCAGGGATGTACCACATGTGGTCACATGACTGTTACTGTAGCCATTTATTTCTGGCTTCAGCTTGTTTTGGTGATGGGACTTTCAGTGTACTGGCCTGTAGACATTCAGGTCTTTACCACTCAAGAGTCAGGACAGATGTTAATAGGTGGGAAAAATAATTGCATGTTTGACCCCCAGCTTCTCCCAGTATATGAAACCATAAATGTCAGGCTGTATATTCATTCAAAATGTGGTATGGCTTAGAAATGACATCATTAACACAAATGACAATAAATCCTAACTTGTAAAATGTTTATGTTGCTGAAGGGGACTCTGTAACTGCTCTGCTGACATTCTGCCTTTGTTTGGACTCTGGGGAAATCCCTGACATGGCAATCACTCAAACCTATTGCCATTATATTTCATCCTTGTCTTGTCTCAAACGAATAAATTAAACTGTGATATCTTGACTGCTGAGAAATTGTGTTGGATTGTTATAAATGATGGTGTGTTGATAGTGTGTGACCATTGTTCTGAGTGTATTCAGCTGAGCAGTGAGACTACACACCAGGAATAAGAGATGGAGAGCACTGCTAGATCTACATTGGTGCCAGCATGTGAAGATTAACGGCGTTCACTTCCATTAGCCTCAGAGTAATTGTTAAGACAGCAAGGAACAGTCCATAGCTCTAATCCTCAAATCAAAGAGAAGTTGAACAGACCACCAAGATTCAGGTTTGATTTCTTTTACTTAAAAACATGACTTAATCTTTCCATCTTACTCAGAGATCTCAACACAGGGGCGATTTAATTCCTGTCAAAGAAATTAGCTAAAATTTGATTCACTACTCTGGAAAGTACTTTACTAGATAAAGAATGATAAATGTAATGCAAGCATTGTGGAGGTAAAAGTGCTGATTTTAAGACAGAGGTGATGTTTTTAGCTGTATGTGCAATTGGGTTTGACATACCATGAATACACTTTGAGGAAAACCTGCATCCCCTGGGAGTGTCAGAGTGAGTCTATACAAAGAGAGCGGAGGTAAAACTCAGGGAAAAACAGTATATGAAGACTAAAGTTTCAGGGAGAACAAAGCATGTCAAGGAGGTGAGTTTGGTGAGCAAGTGTTTATCTTTTGTGCATGCAGTGTGCACACACTGGTAAGATGCAGTTTTTAAATTGTGAGGAAGGAAGAGACACAGATTGATATAATTTATCCTTCCATCTTGACCTAACCTTGCACCCAATCCCCCCATTTTTACTAACACAAAACTGCTAATATTTTCTACTTGCCACTGACTCACCCATTGGGTGCTTGTGTCGAGCCCTTGGCTGAACTTAATTACATTGCTCAGCATGCTCATTGCAGGTCTATTAGGTTGATTTGACTTGATTTGAGGGGGTAGAGAAAGAGCTAGCATATGAGAGAAAAGAGGCAAAATAATGGGCCTGTATTGTAGAAGCAACAGGGGTATTTGCTAAGTATAGAGCCTGGCTGATGTTGCAGATGAGTCTTAATTCCCTGAGGATCCACGGCGTTCATTAGCAGCCATAACTTATTACTAGAACTGCCCATGGCATCACACACACATACACATCTGTGAATTTGTACACTTTAAATAGACTACATTCATTTCCAGCTTGATTTCATATATATAATGCTGTGAGTAGATGCTGCAAACAAGAGATAAGAAGCATGACCACAGGAGGGAAGGATAAAGTGGCATCCTTTTCATTAGAAGTAACTCTGTTTCTTGTGGCCAGAGTTCAGTCCGTGTTCACTACAGTATGTTGCTGCTGATTTGCTGTTAATGAAACTTGATTTTCTGTTAGTAGAGTTTCTGTGAGTTCTTTGATTATGACTGTAGGGTGGCCGCTCTTATACATGCACAAATACACAGTTCTTACTCTGCTTCCATATTCAAATACCACAACACTTGAGTTTGGGAGTATCTTTAAAGGAACATTATTTTCAAAGAGCGAGAAAAGGCAGCTTTGTTGGAATAACACATTTCAAACACAGAAGTTGTGAATTGTGTGTTTTTACTGTAGAACACTGAAGTGCTCCTTTGAAGATCAGTGAGTCATTTGAATCAGCGTACGTGTCCAACTCAAATGGAAAAATGTCCACCAGACTTTTTTTTTTCTCTTTTGTATTTAGTCATCATGACCTTTGAGTCCAAAGAACAAATTTGTCTATTGAATGTGATTTAAAAAGAAGTCACTCAGCACAATTTTCCTATTTTCAGAACATCCTATTTCTAACTCTGACCATCCTGAATCAAAGCCAATTAAGTATACATTCTAGATGTCATATCTATATATCTATATATCTATATATATATAGATATATAGATATGTATACATGGCAGCAATTTTCTACTCTATCACACTTGGTTCATTCTAGAAAACTTTGTCTACCTCCTTGGAAATATGCATGAGATGCATACATTTTGACAATGCATTTTGTATGTAATACTGTGTTAATTGTTGGATTTATCTGGCCGATGCAGTTTGTGTTGGAAATAACACCAAATAAGACTAGAGCAAATTATTGTTAGTCTGGCAGCAGTTTCAACTTGGCTGAAGTGATTTAGGCAGAGGTCTATGCAAGTGCTGAGTACATAAACCACTGTACTCTGATTCGATTGTTAAAACTAAGTATGTGTTTGTGTTTGTTTATGTAAACTTCATAAACCTTACATAAACTTTATTTCAGACATTATTATGACAGACACTAAGCTTCTGGCACATTTAGCTGCTTCACAAACACTTACTGTGCCTCTGTCTTGCATAATGTATGCTCTAAGAGGTCAGGTTTTATATTATCACAAAAGAGATCTGATCTGAAATATGTAGAATAATAAATAAATAAATAAAAAAAATGTACATGCAAAAAAAAAAAAAAAAAAAAAGCCCTTCTCACCGGCAATGGGTGGTGTGTGTGTCTTCCTCAATCTCGGGTCCTCTACCAGATGCCTGGGAGTTTGAGGGTTCTTCGCAGTATCTTAGCTGTTCCTAGCACTGCGCTCTTCTGGACTGAGATCTCTGATGTTGTTCCTGGGATCTGTTGGAGCCACTCTCCCAGTTTGGGTGTCACAGCCCCAAGGGTGCCGATTACCACGGGGACCACTGTTGCCTTCACCTTCCACATCTTTTCTAGCTCTTCTTTAAGCCCTTGGTATTTCTCCAGCTTCTCATGTTCCTTCTTTCTGATGTTGCTGTCACTTGGGACTGCTACATCTACCACTATGGTTTTCTTCTGCTGTTTGTCCACCACTACTATGTCCGGTTGGTTAGCCATCACCTGTTTGTCAGTCTGTATCTGGAAGTCCCACAGGATCTTAGCTCGGTCATTCTCCCTCATCTTTGGAGGTGTGTCCCATTTTGACCTTGGGACCTCCAGCCCATACTCGGAACAGATGTTCCTGTACACTATGCCGGCCACTTGGTTATGACGTTCCATGTATGCCCTGCCTGCCGCTACGATCAGTGCCTCTGTGCTGACTTTCAGTCCAGCCACTGGTAGGACTTTTCAATATCAGCCACTTCTTGTATCTGTCGGTGGTACATACCGTGCAGGGGTTTGTCCTGCCATGATGGTTCTTGCTCTTCTTCCTCTGCATCGGGCTTCTGTTGCCTGAGATATTCACTAATTATTCCATCACTTGGGGCCATCTTCCTGATGTAATCATGGATCTTTGCAGTTTCATCTCGGATGGTAGCTCTGATGCTCACCAGTCCTGGGCCTTCTTCCCTCCTCTCAGTGTACAGTCTCAGAATGCTGGGTTTGGGGTGAAGTCCTCCATGCATTGTGAGGAGCTTCTTTATCTTGACATCAGTGGCTTCTATGTCCTCTTTTGGCCAGCTTATTATGCCAGAGGGGTATCTGATGACGGGCAGGCCGTAGGTGTTGATGGCTTGGACCTTGTTCTTCCCATTTAGCTGACTTCTTAGGATTTGTCTTACTCTATGTAGGTATTTGGCTGTGGCGGCTTTCCTTGTGGCTTCTTCTTGGTTCCCATTTGCCTGTGGGATTCCAAGGTACTTGTAGCTTTCCTCAACATGCTGCCTTCTGGAAGTTCAATTCCTTCAGTCCTGACAACCTTCCCTCTTTTTATTATTTCACCACACTTGTCCAGTCTGAATGACATTCCGATGTTGCTTTATATCCTGGTGGTGTGGATTAGTGAGTCGATGTCTCAATCACTCCTGGGATACAGCTCGATGTCATCCATGTACAGGTTGTGACTGATGGTTGCTCCATTTCGTAGTTGTATCCGAAGCCAGTCTTGGTGATGATCTGGATGATGGGGTTCATGTAGAACAGCAACGGGGACAGAACATCTCCTTGGTTAGTGCCGCACTTGATGGAGACTTGTGAAACTTTTCCACAGTCCCATCGCGTAGGTAAAAAATAAAGGTTCTTAAGAGTCCAATTGATGCTGTATAGCTCCAAGCATTCGAGAATCCTAGCCCTGACGCAGACCTTTTTGACCCAGGCCATGTCCGAGCCAGTATGAGTCCTGTGTTTATATCGCTCATTTTGTAAGGAGGTAGGCCAGTAGTAGACCTGCACTGACGTTTTCTACTGAAAAAATGAAACGGTTTTTTTGAGCCAGTGAAAAAAACTATTTTCATTGATGACTTTGTATTGAATTTTCAATTTCAGTTTTGTATTTGCAACACCATCATTTCCTGATTAATAATTCTATCTGATACCATGTAAGCTCAACTTTACTTTAATCAATGCATCATTTCAGGTTGGATATGTGTTTAAAGGCAGAAATATGCATCAACAGATCATATTCTCACCGTACCCTCTGTATAAGACCCCTGAGGTCACAAATCCTGGGATGTTGCAGCCATTTTGTATGTTAGAGATAACAGCTCTGTGGTTCCCAGGCCAGGGTCAGTAGCAGCCCACAGCCTGCCTGGTGGGTAGAGAACCCAGTAGGAGAAATGATGCCCATGAATCAACTTGTCTGAATATGAACCAACAGATACACAGCAAGATAGATATAGCAGGCACTGAGCTAAACCATAGTGCACAAGCTGTTGTATGTAACAACAGATGCTCCATGCATTGTTAATAATTTTTTAATACTGTCATGGATGAATTTAACCATGCACCCACCAATATAACTTAAGAGTCAGATGTAATACCACCAATGCAAAATTCCCCTTGGTGGCCTGCAAAGAAGAGTGTCTGTACCAGAGATCATTAGCTGTTAGAGAGAATTAACTCTAAATAAGTGAGACAGAAAAGAATGAAACAATTTAGTGACTGAATATGAGAGCCACAGAAAATGAGATATACTGAACTTTATTACACATTTACACAGTAACAGCAAGATAAAATACTAAACAAAGCTTATTAATAATGACAATAATACATGAAAACAAACAAGTTGATACCTAAAGGAACAGCACAGATTTCCATAGTTTCTTTAAGCCACTGTGTGAATGTAGAAAACTATTATTTCATCATGCTGTCTGTAGATCTGGGATGCTGAGGTTCTGTCATGCTACACAAACACGTTTTCAGTCTGCTGTGTGGCTGCTGGTTCCACTGCTTAGATTTTCATTACACACATTATTGCAGATTGTGTTTGTGGTACATTATCTCATTTAGGGCAAAGATAAATGTATGCAGCACTGCAATGCACTGTGTTAGATGACTACACTAGAATCGTATGCTCTTTAGCAAAAAGCTCGGTGTAATGGTGTGGGAATACTGTGATGATCTTTTTTTTTTTTTAAAGTAACCAGTTAACTACAGTGGTGGCTGTGTGCCTGCCAGGTTATTCAATTTAAAATTAGCCAATATAAGTATTACACACTTCATACATTTTAGTTGTGGTATTTTGCCCAATTTGATGAGAAAAAAAATGACTTGAGACCCCAGTTATCACATCTCTAAGTATGTGCTAAACTACTTTCCTTTCTGTTTCTCTGGCAAATTAAGCAGTTGTTGAAGTAGCGCTTTAGACTTTTAGTTCAAGTCTTCTATGCTTCCTACTACTTGTACAGCCCATCTTTATTACTTTGTATGCTAAGACACAGCAGGTTGTAAAAACGTCTGCATTCCACCATCTCAGCAGTCAGATTTGTGATATAGCACATCTTATAAACCAGTGGAACAGAACCCCGTGGTCTCCAGCACAAGGACCGCGAACCTAGTTGGTAGTGCGGCTGAGGCTGCTGCATCATTGCTCTGCTGTTTTATGGTGCACTGGCTAACGTTTGATAGGACCCTGGTTTCCTGGCTTATGGTCTCACACAGTGTAAATGTTTGCCTTACAGATGTTTGGATGTCAGTGGCTGGCACAGGAATGTAAATGCAGCTATCTCATCTCTCTGTCTCTTTATCATGTCTAGTACAAGTGATGCTTGAACTCTCCCAGCTTTTGGGGGGAGATGAGGAAAAGACAGACACCAAATTCATGATTTCTTTCTCTTTTTTGTTGCCTGGTACACGTTCAGCAAAGACTGACAAAATGTATACACATGCAGAGTAAATGGGTTACAGCTGGGAGATGATGTTAACATTCACTCCATTAACCTGTTTAATATATATATTATTGCATAACCCATGTTTACATATGGCTGATCATTACTGCCGTATGTAGAAATGTCTACTTGACTCTGAATCTCTTTGCTCAGCTTTGGAAAGTAGCTTGCAGACAGTTTTAGTGCATCCCTTAAATCAGGTTATTGCATATGTAATTCCCTGGTTTAAGACCATGCACTGGTTAGTGTTTTATTTCCTTCATCCTTTGCCATATGTTTTTTCCTTCATTTTATTAATGACTGCTGCTATATTTTGTTTGCCATACACTAGATTGGAGTCCATTTTGATGTGTGAATTTAGTCAGTGAAGCTCAGTTTCTTACTCACTGATGTCTTGTACTGTGTTTGTTGGCTGATTTATGGAAGCTAGGAAATATTATCCTACTCTTGCTTAGGGTTGTTTCTACATTTGATGATTTATTTTCCAGCACCTTTGGGAGAAATCCTTGGCCTTGGGCGCCAGTATTGTCCATATCATATTGCACTATAGACCTGTTATCTGAAGGTTATGGCCTTTTTTGTATTTCCTCTGCAGTTCCAGAAATATTTTTTGGGTGCTCTGGGATTCCTGTTTTTAAGTTGGCATGAGACAATGAACTGAATCAGCAAGCACATCATTTCTATGTGATAGTAGCCACTTGGTTTATCCCAAAATTAAACTTATATGAGAATATGGGAACTTAAGCAAATTTAAAAATAATTATATATACATATATTATTATTATTATTATTATTATTATTATTATTATTATTATTATTATTATTATTATTATTATTAATAGCATTTTCCTCAAGTTGTACAGACAAAGGTGACAGCTCAGTGATATTCCAACTAGATTGTGCACTTCATAGAATTATTTGGTATTATGATTTGCAAAATTGTTCTCTCACAAAAACAGATGACACCGTAAACATAAGCCTCTCATATATTCATTTTATTATGCCAGGAGGTGTTATCAACTGTCTCCATGACAGTTCTGTTGTCAGTTCTCCCATTAGATAAGTGATAAACTGAACAATTATGGGAAAGAAGTCAGTGCCTCCCGAGCTCCTTCAGCTCTTCCTCTGCCACCTTGTGGTGTTGCTGTGGTGTAAAGTGTCCAGTGAACTGGTACTCGTAAATGATAAATGGGAGCTAGCAGACCCAGAGTGTTATCAGTGCTACTAAGGCCTGCAAACTAGAAGAACACAGGGTTTGCTCTGGGGTAGGACACAGCCAGGCTATGAGGTTAAGGTTGATATATCACTGCACAGTCACAATAGGATTCACGGTGTAAGGGCCTCAGTGAATATTGTGAGAGCAAGAGGGCCAATAGCTGCAAGTGTGTGTGTTTATGGAGTGAGGGGGCATGTAATTTATATCTGTATGTGGGTGTATGTGTATGATTTAAGAGTCCTCGAGCCGTTTGATATGAATCACTCACACAAAATTTTGTGTACTTCATTCAGTGTATTGCGAGGTGAAGTGTATTTTACTCTGCAGCAAAGATGATTGAGTTTTTACTAGAACCAGTGTGTGTGTGTGTGTGTGTATGTGTATATGTGTGTGATTGATAGATGTGCTTGTTAAAAAAGCCATGTGGCTGTGCAACGACTGACCAATTAAATCCAATCTGTTTCAGAGGACATCATTAAAGTGTGTCATGATGCCAGTACCTACACAATGCCCACATACATACATACACACACACGCACACACACACACCCTCACACACACACAGATGGATCCATACAATACACAGCAGAGCTGACCATACCCCTGCACGTGCAACATCACAAAAATGGCAAATGATTGAAAATTGCAGCATCTTGAAATAACTGTGTTATTTTTAAGTAGAAGTGAAGGTAAGATAGACTACACTGAAAATATAGAACCTCAATGCAGCCAATGTGAGTACACCTGTCATCACTGCAACAGTGCCTGAACGTGTAATTTTCCAGTGAAGTTTCATTGCATGAACAAGGTTATAACCTGTGAACAGCACAGCGTTCTCAGTTCTGGCCTGGGTTGTGTCTAATGCAGCATGACTCCACATAATGACGAACTGCTTCAACAAGTAAAAAACCAGACTGTGAAACTTCATAAAGATGGGACCAGGTGCATGAGCATTAGTAGGCCAAAGAAACACAGCTGTAGCAGTGGATAGGAGGTACACGAAGAGCCATACTAGTAGAAACAGAAAGTGTCGTGGAAACACTGACATTGCATGAAGTCAGCCTCTACAGAAGTAAACCTACCAGATTAAGGGCTAGCACAGTGGCTGTATTGTGCTGACCATGGATGTGGGAGTGTGTTGATATGCAGCTGCATGCGTGCAATAGGTGTAGGGGTGATGGAATTTATAGATGACACTATGAATGCAACTTTAAATACCTATATACTGAATGGCAAGATGACTGATGCCAAACACACTGCACTGTTTGCACAGGACTTATAGTTACTTAACATTTTAGTGATTTTGATCAGGGACGTACTCGTTTTATTGTACATATATACATACACTGCATTTCCATAGAATGGTATTTGCTCACTACACTAAACATATGTACTTGACAAATTGACTATCATTAAACTGTTTTCTACTCATTTCTTCTTATTGTTGTAACCTTGTGTGTGTGAATTAGTGTTTTTATATCTGAACAGAATATTTTCACAATAGTTTTACAATGTGAAGATCAGTGCAAATGCAACAACTTGCCAATGCTCTTCATTGTTTTTTTTTTTTATTTTACACGCTATATTTCAGCACCTCTGTCTTCCAGTCCTTGTTTAGCTGTAAAGCTTACATTTGGTTGTCTGAGAGGTAATTAATGTAGATGACAGTTATGCAACATTCCTCTTCTCAGCCTCATTGTGTCTGTCCTCCATTTTTTTCAAGGATCCTTGTGTCACTGCAGATAAATTGGGCCACACTTCAAAAAAAAAAAAAAAAAGAAAACATCATGTCTTTGTCTTTTTGAGACAGTTTCTCTGTATGCCTTTTTTTATGTATGGTTAACCTTCAGCAGCATCAAGTTTAAGACAGTGAGGAGAATATTCAATATTCAATCTTTGCCACCCAGTGTTGCTTGACTTTATTTCATAAACATTGATTCAGGTGGAGGATTTGCCATTTTGTCAAGCACCAGGGCAAAGTCACAGCTAAGATGTGATTGAGTTAGTACCCTTGCAATGTGCCCTTCATGTTTCCCTCACACTCTGGTGAATTCACAATGATTTTCATGATAAATTGTGTTTTTCAAATGACAAGGTGAAGCAGAAACCCAATAAGAGTATAGAATATATATGGTAATGCACCCAGTAATACACATGCATGTAGCATTTTCTATCTCACAGATGGACACATGTACTCTACAGCTCAGTACAGGAAGACGTATACAAAGCTGTATGTTACTTTGGTAACACTGAAGAGTGAATCATATGGATCGGGGTGGATGCTGAAAAACATAGGACATATCAATTAAAATGTGCATATAGTTAACAGACTGCAGAATGCCAGCTGTGACCTAAGACATCGTCACTAGCATTTTTTCCTACATGTGTAAATCATGTGCAGTCTGCCTTTCACAGTGAATGAAATAGGAAGTCACCTTATTTTGAGGTGTGAAGGATGCAGATCTACTTATAAGACATAATCCATATTTTCAAGGAGTTGTTCCAAAGGCATATTTATCTAAGTTGCAGTGTAGTAGCAATCAGAATGGGTGGTGTGCATTTGTGAAGTGTGGGTGAGTTTAATGGTACCAGATTCTTGGGCTTGAATACATATAGCCTAACACCTCTCACAGCACTCAGGAGTTTGAATTAAAGTGGCTTTAGAGGAGGCGAGAGCTGGAGGAGAACGAGGGTTTATAACTCTGTTTGCCATGCCCACCACACATAATGAGACGCATTACAGAGCTGATGTTGTAAGATTAGAGTGACTTAAGAGACATGAGCAGCCTTACAGATCAGAAGAGAGCGCAAGATGGAAGTGGGGAGGGAGGGGTGAAGGGAAAGGAAGAAAGGATAGGAAAGTGTTTAATGATGGAAGGGGTAGTTTGAGGGAGGCTGAGGCAGAGGAAGAAAGGTAGCCAAAAACATTGTGGCTTACTCAATATCTCAGAAAAGTTTATTTAATTCATCTAAAAGGGCTCTAAGATAGGAAGGACAAAAGAGAAACAATGATGGAGGGGTGTGGATGGTGGCACTGGAGGTAGGAGGGGTAAGAGAGAGAAAAGCGGATGTGAAAGTAAAACAGAGAAGTATCTGCATTCTGGGAAGCATGTGAGACCAGCAGAGAAGCTCTCAGTTATTGAAGCGCTGACAGCCACTGACAGCGATATAGCTCCATTTTGCTTTGGCCCATCTCTGCCTCAAACTCGAAACAAGCCACAATGTCCTGTAGAACACTGACAGATGTTTGTATCCTCTCTCCCTTAAAATTTCCTGTAATTGAAAAACATAGAAGTAGTAATAGAAATCTTGTGTGGTCACTTGTGTGGTTTTGTGCTGTTTTGAGAGAAATGTATTTTTCTGAAATCATCAACAACAGTAGTAACAACTCACGTGTCCTGTTTGCTACAGTGAGTAGGTTAACAAACCCTCCATCTCCATTGCCACTGGAACTGCTTTGATGATTTTCAGTCAGGTTTTAGGCCCCATCACAGCACTGAAACTGCACTCATCAAGGTGACAAATAACGTTCGTCTGAACACTGACGCTGGCAGAGTCTCTGTCTTAGTACTGCTGGATCTAAGTGCTGCTTTTGACACAGTGGACCATGTGATCCTGTCACAAAGGTTAGAGGACTGGATAGGCATCTCTGGTACTGCCCTTAAATGGTTTAAGTCCTATCTTGAAGACAGGAAGTATTTCATTGAAGTTGGTAACTATGTCTCAGACCAAATGGTATTGACATGTGGGGTCCCCCAAAGGTCCATCTTGGGACCCCTTTTGTTCAATCTTTACATGTTTCCTTTAGGCCAGTTAATACGCAGCAATAATGTGTCCTACCATAGCTATGCAGATGACACTCAGATTTACATTTCACTCGCAGCTGGTGAATATGGACCAGTTGATTCACTGTGCAGCTGTATTGAACAGATCACTCTGTGGATGCAAAACAACTCTCTCCAAATAAACAGTGACAAGACTGAAACAATCATCTTTGGGCCTCAGAAACAAAGAGAAAGTGTCAGCAGTCACCTCGAGTCTCTTTCTCTAAAATTTAAAAATCAAGTCAGAAATCTAGGGGTAATCATGGACTCAGACTTGAATTTTAACAGCCACATTAAATCGATAACATCGTCAGCATTTTACCATCTCAAAAACATTGCCTGAATCAAAGGGATCATGTCTAAATCAGACTTGGAAAGACTCATCCATGCATTTCTCTCTAGCAGGTTAGATTACTGTAACGGCCTGTTCACGGGGCTCTCAAAACAAGCTGTAAGGCAGCTACAGTACATTCAAAACGCTGCTGCTCGGGTCCTGACTAGAACCAGGAAGTACAACTACATTACTCCTGTTCTCAGATCTCTGCACTGGCTTCCTGTCCCTCAGAGAATAGACTTCAAAACAGCACTGCTTGTGTATAAGTCTCTTCATGGCATCACATTACATCTCTGACATGTTGATGCCATATGAACCATCTCGAACTCTGAGAACATCAGGGACAGGCCTTCTGCTCGTGCCCAGAGTCAGGACTAAACAGGGAGAAGCAGTTATATGCAGCTAAAACCTGGAATAGTCTTCCTGATGATGTTAGACAAGCCCCATCTCTGGCAATGTTTAAGTCCAAGCTAAAAACCTTTCTTTTTAGTGTGGCATATAACATATGACCTGACTAGACCTGACAGTGTTTTATCCAAATCGATCTATCTGCACTTAGTTTCCTCTAATATAAATTTTTAATTAATGTTAACTTTTTTTTTTTTTTTTTTAAACTGTTTTGTCACTACTTTTGTCCAGTTGGGGGAGACAATCGGACTCACGGTCAGTACTCTAAGTTGATTAGGTTAGGAACCTTTGATTTAAAGCCAATTGGGTCAGGGACTCAGGGGTTAGGAACCCAGGCGCTTTAGTGTTATCCTTAGAATACGGGTCTAAACAGCTGTAGACTTAAATAAGGGGTTTGGAACCTCCAGCTGTAGTCTGCTCGATCCTAAACATAAGAGTCCGGGACTCAGGATTGTCTCCACAGATAGTCTGTGTTGAGGTACTTTTAGTCCATCAGGGATGGGACAAACTGAAAGTAGGAGACCCACAAATATGGGTCAGCGTGGTACGATAGTCGATATCATAAGGGGCAAATATGGTGACAAAGTGGTGCCTTTTATTTCTGTAAAGCACTTTGAATTACTCTGTGTATGAATTGTGCTATATAAATAAACTTGTCTTGCCTTGCCTTGTGTGTGTCATAAAGCTAGTCGGTTGAAATAACATGTGCCTAGTCATGTTCAGGATCTTTGATATGAACTAATTGTATGGATGGTGGACAAATATGAACTGAATAAGAAAACGAATCATAGATATATATAGGCTACTGTTCAGTCAATTGATTTCTGTGATGATTTCTTACTCTGTTAGGCTGTGTATAACCAGTCTAATTGAACTGGAATCCAGCTAAAAAACACTGGATGCAATGGGTTTTATGTGGTGGGCTTATATAGTAGGGCACCATGGTGGCTTAGTGGTTAGCACTGTTGCCTCACAGCGTTGGG
Organism: Mastacembelus armatus; assembly: GCF_900324485.2. Taxonomy (NCBI): domain Eukaryota; kingdom Metazoa; phylum Chordata; class Actinopteri; order Synbranchiformes; family Mastacembelidae; genus Mastacembelus; species Mastacembelus armatus. The sequence goes on along the minus strand of NC_046650.1, from coordinate 3,942,191 downwards.
ACCTTTCTGTGTGGAGTCTGCATGTTCTCCCTGTGCTTGTGTGGGTTTACTCCAGGTACTCTGGTTTCCTCCCACAGTCCAAAAACATGTATGTCAGGTTGATTGGTGACTCTAAATTGCCCATAGGAGTGAGTGTGAGTGTGTGAGGTTGTTTGTCTCTATGTGGCCCTGTGATGGACTGGAGACCTGTCCAGGGTGTACCCCTGCCTTTCACCCAAAGAGAGCTGGGATAGGCTCCAGCTGATCCATGTGACCCTGGTTAAGGAATAAGCGGGTATAGAAAATGGATGGACGGATGGATGGGTTTGGGGCCATATTTTCTTTCATGTCTCCAACGTTAATAACCTTTAGCTAGCAATCTTGACTTTGCCCACCCATGTTTGCAGAAGCATCAGGCTCACTCACAATGGAGAAGGTATTGCAGCTGTGTTTGCAACCAGTGAGGATGCCTGGAAGAAATCGGGCTTAAACAATAATTTCATTGTTCCAAACAGAAGCCTGTTCCTATTAGTGGAGGACTTTTGACAGAGTTGTACCGCTGCAAGTTCCGTGTGTGAGCAGAGCTTTAAGTGAACGAAGGAAATCCATGCGAGAAATCAGATCTGTGTGTGAGCGCAAAGTTTTGAGCGCAAGCAGAGGGAAATTATGCTCTCAAAATACCGGTTGATCCTCGCAACTTTTGAAAGGACACTAAAGCCATACTTCTCTTTTCTTCTAATCATGCATTAGTAATTTTTTTTGTGTCAAACAATTTGACTAAGAAAATTTGTAAAGTAATTGAGAGTCAATTTGGTTCATTCAGATCTTGCACTGGAAAGTCAATAGGTGTTCTTTTACACATGTGCAAGACTTTGTTTGTAGTTTCTCTTTTTATTCTTACATTGTGTTTTCAGTCAATTTATCCCAGAGAAGTGTGCATTGTGCCCTGTAGAATGAATTCTCTTCCAAGAATCTGGTGCTGTCCACAAGCGACCTGTGATAAATGCCTGACGTTGTAACCAAGGACTGCTCTGATTCACAGGGTCTTTGATGACAAACAGCCTTTACTGTGTAACAGTGTTTAATGGGCATAAGAGTGGACGACCTTCCATATGACTTATGCAACATCTTCATCACTGTATGACTGTGGGGTCTGTGTGCTGTGATTGTGAATGCAAGGTTGGTTGTGTTTATGTGCAAAGGATGTTACAGCTGTGTGGATGCTGCAGAGACACATTGGCACCTATTGTTACAGCTATATTGTATGACTTTCAGTGGTTTTGAGAAAGTCAGATACAAGTGGGAACATTTTTGAGGTTTTCTTCTGTGGAGGCTGACAGTGTTAATCCCAGATGTCCACAATGCAATTCACTTTCTTTGTCATTTACATGAAATTCATTTCATTAATGTGCAGTGGATGGAGAGTGAAACGTACAATTAATTTTCATTAAATGGTTTAATGTCAAAGAAGCACAGAATAATATAGATTTGTAAATTTTGCCTGCCACATTCAATTGGTTGTTAAAAGAATTGCTTATTTGTATACAATATAATTATACTAATGAAAATGGATATATACATAACGCAGTGGTATTGTGGGACTGACACATCTTCTGTTGCTGTGACACAATTGCAATGCGCTGAACATATGATGTCATGTGACAAATCCTATAGAACCTTTGGCGGTGGCAGCAGGTACTTTTCTTGCAAGATCATTTCCAACAGTGCCTGGAGCAGAGGGTATGTAAATACACTGTGACAGGAGTCTGTTGTCAAAATGAAGATGAAAACAACTGAAACGTTAAGCTTTTCATGATTACACATTGTGTATACTGCTACAATTAAAGTTGTATGTAGTACTTAATCTTGTTTTTTCCTGTAGAATGTCGAGGCACAGTTGACACCATTAGTGTCACATAGTGTTGCCACTTAAGCTAATCAGACATTGAGCTGGATTTGACAGTTAGCTGCTCCCTATAGAGGCAGACAGCACTTTTATAATTCATGAGGCAAACAGGCTCTGGCAGAATGAGTGGTATTGCTGGTTTCTAAAGAACTGTTGGAGTTAATTTTAGGTCTACATGTTTTTCACTGGGAGAACATTTATATTAAGGTATAATGTACTTACAACATATAATTTAAATAACATCTATGCAAAGCTCTCTGATGGACTTGCATAATGATGCATAACTGCTGGAGCTTGATGGGCTAAATTATACAGCCATCTACTAAACATATCTTTCCTGTTTTTGTCATAGTAGATCCATCATGCCACTTATCGTTCTTGTTTATTACTGTGTTTAAACCTTTTGAAACTGTTCACACCCTTAAAAATTGTATAATCATACAGCAAAATGTGACATGATTTTTCCTGGAGTCTTTGGTTGAAGATGAATCAGCCCACTCTAGTAATTGGTTGCATCGAATAATGCTCTAATCCAACACTTTACACAATAGCGACGGAATTCATATAACCCATGCACAAATCAACTTAAAATTTGACGGCAAACTACAGGTGGTGGTACAGCAATGTCACCCGCTGAAATGATTCACTTATAATAATTTGCATTTTTTTCAGAGCCCAAAAGTCATCACAGGAGATTGATAACCATAGTAGAATATCTGAATGCTTTTCAGGGTCACTCTAATGCTGATGCAAATGAAAAAATTCTCACTATTTTGTAACATAACAACACAAAAGTCAGAGGATTATGCTGCCTTGTAAGTGCTCTCTTAGTGGTGCCTAGTTTCTTTTGTTCAGTCAACAGCTTGGTCTGTTATTTCTTATGGTTTGTTAATAGCTTTTTTATACTTTTGAGAAAACAAGACATTTTAAATAGATTTCAGTTTTATCCCCCAGCATTTTGACTCCACTCACCTACCTCTTGGTTTGTCTCTGCCTGATGTTCCCTCTTTTCCATGTAATCACCATTCTAAACAGGTTGTAATCAGCCCGGCTGGGAAGAGGCTCAGTCTGAAGACTCAGCTCTGATTGGGAACAACAACATGATGGCCTCCAGGCTGATGGCAGGGCCACTTTTATTAAGATGAAATTCTTTTTGTATTTTACCTTTCTTTTGACATGCAAATCTAAACAAACTGTACATTAAAAATGCAGAAAAATGGGCTTTCTGAATCAAAACTTTACAGGAGAAACACTGAAATAAAATAAGTTAAAGTAATTGTGTAAAGGATAAAAAATTAACTTTCCAAAGCAAAACCAGCAAATAATGGAAATAATAAACAGAAAAGATAGAGAACAGCGTGCTTCTAGTTTTATTCAGTAACAATTGTATGAAAGCAATTTCAAAGCAACAAAATAAAAATACTACTCTACTACAGAAGGAAACTTGACAAAGAAAAGGCAGAATTCAAAGAATTCACATTACAGGCTTCAGTTCTGTATATTTCTGTTGTTCCCTTCCTAACAGCACTGCTGTAATGTTTAGAGAGTGCCATATATTTTGATGTGGGCTCTTTCAGTCTATTTGTTCTCTCCTTGGAGGTGGTATGCTTATTGCCATTTCTCAACAGGCTGTATCTTTCAGCTGGAGGCTCTCTTGGGTCAGACCATGTTACACTTGGGGAGTCCTTTGTATCCTTTGTAGGCTTTAAAGTCAACTGCAGGAGTATTTCATGTTAGCACATTTTCTTGTCTAAGATGTGTAAAAACAAGTTATAGCTATTCCAACTCGAATTCTATCTCTTCACTTTTCTGTTGGACCCATATATCGAGGTTTAAGTAGAGGTGATGGAACAACACGGGAGTTTTGTGGCTTCTTATAGTGTGTCAACTTCTACTTAGAAGCAAACTTTTACTTTTACTTAAGCTATTAAGAAACCATCAAACTGGTTTAGCTTGAGAGAAAAGCACCATTCAGTTACATCAGGGTGTAGAATTAATATGTACAGTTCAAAGCAGATATTTGAAATTGAGAACATATAATCCTATCACATGTTTAATGTGAAGGTATAAACCATATAATTCAAGTTCAGCAGAAATTCATAACCCCAAATACTAATGAACTGGTACTGTATATATTAGGGCTATTTAAGTTAAAGCCATAATAACAAGCTTTAACGACACTTCCCTTTTAACTCCACAGCCACTGGCATGCAAAGATCAGACAATTAGCTTTGTTCTTCTGCTCTAGCATTTATTTGATACACGCTGCACCTTACAGCTGTTCATTGTGCGTCTGCAGTCCTGTCACCCCACCCTTCTTACTCTCACCTGACTTCCCCATCTGTTGCTTGTTGGGCTTGAGTTTGCCTTGTTATGCTTTCAGCATATTTTTCAAGCGGGCAGTACCCTTGGGATTATTCAGGAGAATATTCTTAACAGTATTTTTATTTGGATTATTGCAGGAGGAATAAACATACATTTGCATAGAGGAAGTATATGTTTCCACTCCAATGTTAAGAATGGTATTAAAACGTGACTTAAATATTCTCGAAAGGTGTATTAGGAACAGATAAAAAATGGGAGGCATGCATGTGTGTGTATGTTCTTTGAGTATTTACAGTACACAGCATCCAGTATCAGTTCCTTTATGCTTGGTACAGCAACAGAAAGACTGTCCAAAGGTGTTTAATTGTGTCAGCGAACCACGGGGCTTTTTGTAAAATGGCTTTCAACAATACAGCTCTGATTGTGGTTTTGGTCAAACAATAGTGTTGTGATTTGAGCCACTTGGCCAGTGATTGCTGCCAGAATGGACTTTCTAACTTTGTGTTCTTGTGATGGAGATGGCAGGGGACGACATCAACATCCTTCTCATGAACCATTCCAGATTGTGGCTGGTTGTGTTAGTCTGTGGGTGGCTGGCTGTTGACATTTTCGTTCTTTGAGACGCTTTGTCAACCTTTTCATTTTTCCAAAAACGTTCACAAGCTTTATTTGCCTGTTTTGTATGCTTGTAATTTAAATTCCTGGGTTCTAATAACAGGCCAATGCAGTGACTTCTTGATTGAAGCTCACACTGTTTGTGAACACAAGATACCTTGTGTGGTATGTGTGGCTTTTGATTTAAGACAATGCACAAATCAAAAACTGTGTTTTAAAGCAGAAAATCTCTGCACCTGCCAAAGTAAATGTAAAGCCACTGGGACTGGATCAACAACCCTATTAATTCCCTGTAGATGCTGTTTATTATGCACAGTTTGGCCTGTGAAGCAGTAAAAATTACATTTGTAAACTATTAAACAAGCCATTTTCAGTACTAACACCAAAATTTCTCTGTGGCTGCAGCAATCTTTCATTCTGTACTGTGGGCTGAGTGGACACTGAGGTCAGAGTGAAGGACAGAGGGTCTAAAAGGTGTGTTAACTGTGGGTTAGAGGACATCTACAGATGAAACACAGCCAGGACCAAGAGCTCAGTGTTTGGCCATCGCCTGCCGCTCTACACTGCCTCCACCTGCTGCAGGTGGCACGACCCAAACGTTTGACACGTACTCAGCCAGACAGAGTGATAGATGACTGTTGGCCCTCTTTGTCATGATGAAAATGGATCTGTATGAATACACACACTCACAAATGGCATCCCTTCAGGGACATTGCCCTGCCTCACACCTAACAGCTGCCCCTTTGGCTCAGCATCACTCCACATTCACCATTTGTTTTTTCAGCCACTTCTAATCCATTTATCTCAGTCACTCAAGTCCTAGACTTTTATGCCTTTTTCTAACATTCTCATTAATGTGTTTAGCATTTTCCCTGCTGCCCCTCCCCAGTCGGTCCCAACCATAATGAGTCTATTATGTGTCTGCAAATATCTGTGTTCACATGGCACAAACACAGACATTTAGTCAAATTGGACTCTGATTGACTCAATGAACTCAGAGCCTGATTTGAAGGCACAAAATGTTTGTGTTGGAATCAAGGCATGTTCATGCATGTGAAGCTGTTGAGGTTTCTAGCCTAATGAGGCTTCACCTCAGGCTTCACTGACATCAAAACACACCAAGACACTGCAAGACAGATGTGTTTGATGGCTCTGTTCAGGTGCCTCACCAGCCAACAAAGCATACAGGTAGCTTGACACAGAAACTGAAACGCAATATTCACAACAACCTTCGTGTTATGATCAAATTCGTGTTTAACACTTTTGCCCCCTCAGCTTGATTTTGTCTTTTATTTTTTAATACACAGTGTTCATGATTTTTGTAAAATGTCAGGTATTCTGGGTTCAAAAAGGTTCTTTGTTTAGCAAAAATAATTAGAAAAACAATTTAACTTAAGTGGAACATTTGGGCACAACGAAAAGAAAATATATATCATCCTCTCCATCTACAGTACTATCAGTTCAGTTCAGACACAAAGCAGACAGTAATGTAACAGTAATGTAGAATCACCATTTAATTTCTTCCACAAAACCTATTGTACAGCAGCAACCTGGCAAAAATGATGCAAGCTTTTATTTTGAAAATTTTTGATTTCACATTTTGTTTGTGACAGATCATGTTTAAACTTGACATAAGAGTCCAGCATGCAGTTTCATAAAAAGTTGTAACATATTGATTGAGCAGTATCAACACCAGCTTGTTTCCTTTATCCAGTGTCATAATTGCGTGCATTTTTTTACCACAGGTGTTCATACTAATCGAGCCTTTTGTTCTTATAGTTCCAGTTATACTAACGTAAAAACAAAACAACAGGATGGTGTCTACTTCAACGCTGATGAAAGAGCTCCTTTGAAACAGCAATCCCTGTTGTAACGTGCACTGTGAGCTATTCTGTGCAGAGTGGATACTGCACGAGAAAGCTTTTTATATAAGACACACATTTACAAATGCTGTATAAAAGGAATAAAACCCAACCCAGAATCATCAGGAATTCATCAAGCAAGATGATGATATGAAACATCTATTGTAGCTGTGGTTAAGTGAATGATAACATAGCAGGTAGGAAGGGTGTGTGGGCAGATGGATGGAGAGAGACAAGTGGATAGGCGGAGAGAGGAGAGAGGAGAGGAGTGGTGAGGTGGCAGGATTGCGTTGGAGGAAGAGAGGACACCAGGAGGGTGAAGCAGCCTTCTTCTTCTGACAGGGTTGAGGAGGATGTTAGGAGAGCAGTGAAGGGTTGGAGGTGGGCAGAGGAGCATACTCAGTATCTGATTCATTTACCACTACATGCTAGAAACAAACTATTTTTTTATTAAAGCTTAGATTGTCGCCAGTTCTGTCTAACTCTAATGTACCCAGGTTCCCAGCACAGATTTGATGAATATGGATTTATTTGATGTGTTATCATTCACACCTGACCTTAGAAACCTCTGCAGTGTGGTGTAGGAGGACTTTATATAAACCTGCATTAAACCCTGAGTCACTCAATTTACAGAGCCCCTAATAATTTTAAATACATTGTTATGTTTGAAAGCAAAATGTATAGTTATAACATTGTAAGGGCTGCTTGGGTTTTCTACATCACTGGAGATTAAATAGTTTTAGAAAAAATTGAAAACCGTGTCATTTTGGGTCATTATACTGGGACTGACTGGTTATTTGCTACTTCAGTATAATATCAATAATCAATCAATAATCAGTTGTCACCACCAATCCCATGTCAGGCACAGGAAATAAGCTTTACCCTGCACTTAAAATGTGGTTAGGCATTCTCCTCTTCCTAGCTGACGTCTTTGAGTAAGGCACATTATGGCTAGATTTGCTCAAATTCCATTGCTTTGGGTCTGAGTATACATACTGACTGACTTAAATGACCTTCCATGAAAAATGTCTAATGCTGTGCTAATGCTGGATATATAAAGGACATCACTAAGGCTGTCGTCATGTGTCGTCATGGTGGGGCCCATATTACTTTGATAATGGATGCAGAAATATAACTTTAGCATACAACATGGACTCAGAAATTGGATTTTATAGTAGTGAGAATGCGGTGCTGAAGGTTTGCTGCATCTTAAGATTTTCATTTTGCCTAAGGTCATTCTCATCCACTCATCTTGTCTGACAGAGCTCAGGAAAAGAAAAGAGGGGGAGAGAGCCTTTTTGGAGGCTTGCTTACTCCGTGGTTGATTTGATTAGGGTGTTCTCCCTGGCCAAATTTAGCTGGAATGTTTTAGACAGCTCCCAGGACTCAACTCAACCTCTGCTCATTGCATTGATGATGCATTTGTATTCATAAACATTTGCTCTGTTGCACTGCACACTATTGTTTTCTTAAACAGGAAGAGGACGGGAGCAGTGGTCATGCACATAAATCATTCGCTATTCTAAAACTGATAGTTTTCACTGATCTTGACTACATCTATCAAAAACTGCCTAGATTTAGAAATGACAAGACGGACTTTTCTTAATCTGAAAAAAAAATCAACCACCTGTTATAGCACAATACCTAATGCACACAAACTTGTGTATGTGTGTTTTATTTCATTCTGCGGTTTAATAACAAATTATTATGTGTTCCTGTATATACCCACCATTAGTGTGACTGGTCAGCTCTCATGTAATGTTGGTACTGCTGGAAACTTAGTCTAACTCCAGTGCTTCAATAGGAAATTCAAAAAAGAGACCAAATTCAATTGCTGCATGACTCTACAGCATAATGCTACTATGGTAGGAATGAAAGAAAATAAGCACACAAAGGAAAAAATGCTGATGCATTGTATTTCCTTTAAATCCCAGCTCGAACCTCACTCTGTTTTTTTAAAACATAATTCTAAGTCTCTGAAGGTGAGATCCTCACGGAGTTTTCCTAGCCAGATGTGCATAAGGAAATAACATTTCGTCAGCGCAGATCATTAGTCTTTGTAAAGCCTAATGTCGACTACAGAAAAAAAATATCTGGGTGAGATTGTATACTAATGCTGCATAGCACCTTGTGGTCTGACTCTGCAGGACCTGGTCTTGGATCACAAACATCATCCAGTCTTGGACACTGCCAAATGCTGGTCTGTAATTAAATGACATCCATCTTGCCTAACAGAGGCCAAAGCCTGAAGCTACTACTGTCTAATTTACTTTTTAAGGGTGATATTTATGTGTGTATTGACGTATGCATGCATAATTAAGCATATGATGAATTACATGCATTAAAATGGAAATCATTATAGTTTCAGAGCAAGCACAGTTGGTTGTTGGACCTAAAAACTGCCTTCATACAATGAATGTGTTTTATTAAAACGAGTGTTTAAAATGAATGTTGGTTGTTGCTCATAGACAAACAGAGACAGGAGGAGGATGCTTCTGGTATGTGAGAATTTGACTGTATATCCTCATGTGATAATTCATCTTATATTAATCTTAATGGGTGTGCATCCCTGCTTTCTGACTATGATCCTATTTTTTTATAACCCCTCATTGCCCTCAGTGTCAGACCATGCAGCTCATTAGGGCTAAGGGCACATCTTGACTCTGCCATTGTCATGGCAACACTATAATTAAACTTCTCAGGGCATCTCTGCTTGTTTCTGAGCCCCCGCCTCCAAGGCACTTTGTGGAATTTGTGTGCTTTTTGCTATATCTACGAATGCTGAGAAAGATGTGCACTCGTGTGGGTGTAACGTTCTGTACATATACAATATGTACCTACCTATACATGCCGGACAAGGCTCTCTATGGATGACAGTCCAAATTGCCATGACCTATGTATGGCCCCAGAGCTACTTGTCTTTGCCTTGAAACCTCAATAAAAGTTGTCTGTCTGCAGCGGTAGCCAGAACCACTTATCTAACTGACAGGATGAGAGCAGAGTGGAGCAGCAATTTGTATGCACAGAAACACTCTGGCTGTCACAGGGTGGGCTAACCCAGGAGATTAAGAACCCGTAGAGGCTTTAGTGTCGGGAAGAGATCATGTTTTGGTCCTAGTGATCAACACTAGCTGCCACATGACAGTGTGATAAACAGGGGACTCAGGCGGCGCATCTGGGTTGATTTAAATAGCCCCTCACACTCACCTCACTGTTTACAGAACCATGGTGCTTTGAAGGAGGAATTCTCAAGGCTTCATGAAATAAATAGTTTTGCAAAGGCAGGGCAAGGGAGAAGACTATATACAGTCTAATGTATGAAGGAGGGTTTGACGGTATGCAACTGTTAATGGAATTAAAAAAGCACTTATTGCCAGTGATATTTTGCAATCACCCACAATCCCCTCTCTTCCAAGTATTTATTTTAATTGTTCAATTGACAGCTGATTAACAACTTAATTTTGTAATTATGACACTTAAATAGAGGTTGTTTTTCATACTTGCTGGGAAATAAGCTTATTCTATAAAAGTGAATGAAGTCAACTCAATTTTCTCTCACATCAACAGTGGCAGCTTTGTATGTGTGTGTCTGCAGGAGGGTCTGCTTGCCATACTGAATTAGGTTTATGTCCACCTTTGCTCTGCAGTTTACGTCTTTGATTTGTCTGTTTGTCACTATGCTGGCTCTGTTGTAAAAGGCCATATTCTCAGTGTGGACGTTTTCAGCCCAGTTGGTGTTTACTGCATGACTGCCAGTATTACTCAGTCTGGTTTACCAGACTTCCTCGAGGCTTCTCATGGGGAGAGGTGATATTGGTTTTAATGGCATATGTGTTTGTTTTTAATAGCTTCAGGGCAATGCATTCATAAACTCTAATCTGGGTTTTGGACAGAACAAAAAAAAATCACATAAGCGTGAGAATGGATTTTTCCTCCAAATGAAGGCAGTCGTAGTGGATATGCTTTGTGTTGGGCCTTTGGGATGTGTGTAAGTAGGCCTTATCCATGTAGCATAATTCCTTATAGGACCTGCTTTGTTGTCACAAATAGGATTCGGCATCCCGTAGACAAGCAATAATCCAGGGCAGGGCAACTGTATGGAGCTTTTTAGCCACATCAAGATTTACAATATATTGTTGGCTTTCTGGGGCAGCACGGTGCCTGAGTGGTTATCACTATTGCCTCACAGCAAGAGGGTTCAAAACCCATCAGGGGCCTTTCTGTGTGGAGTCTGCATGTTCTCCCTGTGCTTGTGTGGGTTTTCTCCAGGTACTCTGGTTTCCTCCCACAGTCCAAAAACATGTATGTCAGGTTGATTGGTAACTCTAAATTGCCCATAGGAGTGAGTGTGAGTGTGTGAGGTTGTTTGTCTCTATGTGGCCCTGTGATGGACTGGGGACCTGTCCAGGGTGGACCCCTGCCTTTCACCCAAAGAGAGCTGGGATAGGCTCCAGCAGATCCATGTGACCCTGGTTAGGATAAGCAGGTATAGATGATGAATGGGTGTTAGCTTTCTGTGTTAGCTTTCTGCATTAACCATGCCTGACTTGTTTTCTCTCCAGTTCAGTTAGTTGGAAGAGAAAAAACAAAAGAGTGGGCCAGTCAGTTTATTAGGTATTTTCAATTTCAGGGCTCCAAAGATTATCTAATCAGACATACTGTGGCTACTGGAACACATTATCACTGAACAGAATGTGCACAGCTTATTATCCTGTCTCATCTCTTGCTAACTGCCTTGCTACAAGACCTTTTAGCACCTGATGCTAACAAACATACATGATTTAAGATGTGGCTAGAGAAAATGAGACAGAGGGATAATGACTAGGTGGCAGAGAGAAATAGATGAATAAAGAAAAATGGAAGAGGGTGGGGGAGCAACTCAGTTGGGGGAGCATAATGAATCTGAACTTAATCAGCAATCAACGTTAATGTTGATGTTGCTGTGTTTATTCAAATTAATCAAGGACAGGGCACCCTCCTCCCCATGCCAGGAGAGCAGAGAATTTGTCTTCGCAATGTCTTGCCAAGGAAATTGATGATGAATTACTCAGTTTATCAAGTCTCCTCCATTTACGAGCCTGCTGACGGCCCTGTCTCCATCCCAGACGATGTTTTCGTTGGCTTCAGTGGCTGGTAATTTGGATTTTGAAGAATCTTTTTTCTCCAATGCCTGTCGCCTGAATGAAAAGTGAAACTGCAACAAGCTTCAGTGGTAATGCCTAGGTGTGATGCTGAACCCTAATGCATTTCACTTAACATCTCACTGGTTAGATAAGTGGATGAGTACCAGCGGAAGGAGCAGTTGTGAGGAAGTGAGAGTGTGCATAAATCCCATGGTATCTTCTCTGGCAGCTCCAGGTAAACACAGATTAATGTTGTTCGACCGACACATCAGAGAATGTGGACTAAGATAATGAAGACATACTCAGGATATTGAGGCCCTGTTGCGATAGATTTTTGTCAAAGTTTCCTTTACATGATTAGGGATCAGTGTTATCTGTCCAAAATGAATTAAAATGTACCTAAGTACAAAAAGATGAAGTTAAAAAAAAGTTTGTCAGGCTCAAAACTGCTCATAAATAACAAAAATGCTATCAAATGGATAAGAGAAAATGTTTCTTTAAACTACCTTTAGCTTAACTGAACAAAGGTAAGTATTTGGCTTAGTTCAGCAAAGATGGGTCTTACTTGTCAGGGTATGGATTGAAACTAAATGAAAAACATTGAAGATTCATTAAGCACCGACCTTCCATAAGAGATGGATGGCTGTGGTTGGCAATAAAAGAGGTAGAGAAAGAAAAAGAAGCAATCAAATGAAAGGGTGAAGAAAAGCTTGTGGCGGAGGAAAAATGGCTAGATATCAGAGAGCGCATTTCTTGTGTAGGCCATTCGTCATGTACAGCTGGAATGGGAAGGGGGGAATGGATGGATGTGCAGAGGGGAGCAACAAAGAAGCAGCAGGAGAGAGGTAGTAGGCTGGGGAGTGATGAACAGTTGGCCTATCCCATCAAGGATGCCTTCTAACCTGTGCTACAAAGAGGGGCATCCATCATGCAGAGCGGGCGTCAGTGCTTTACACAAATACACATAGAAACACATTGCTCGTGTGCTGGACGCACACTCACGAAGAGGCACAGTGATCACAGCCAGGGGCTACTGCGCATCACCCAGCAGACTCTATTACACCCCAAGGTGTGGAGAGATGTGAGGAACCTTTTTAAGGTGCAGATAGGGTGGAGGACTGTGCTGCTTTTAATCTCCAACTTCATTAAACTGAGAATTTTGTGTCTGTACTTTTTGTTACATAATAATCATTGATCATTTCCACAATCTTTTTTTTTTTTCTAGCATGAACAAATACTTGAAAACACAACTTTTCACATTTGATTGTTAGTTTAAGTAACTTGTTGAAGACATTACATTGTTTTGAATCACTTCCCAGGTTTGGCTGTGCAGTACATCTAATTACTGTATAACAGCATTGTCCATTTTAGCCTCAAAGGTCAGCACTTTGAAGTTAGTTTAGAAATGTTCAACAACTTGTTCTTTGATAGCAGAAGTTGCATTTAAATGCACTGTATGAGGGCTAGTGAAAAAGAGGTTATGTGTGTTTGTGTTTTTGCGTGCAGACACACTGGCCCATGTGTTCGTATCTGTGTGTCCACATGTGCATTTTCTGTTTTAGTGCAAATTTTTTATCCTTGGAGGAAACATCTATATTTCCACTTACTTCAGGGCGAGCATTTATCTGCACACCCCTGACACTCACCCAACTGTGTGTAAAATGAGCCTTATGTACAGTATATCTTACATGAAAATGTGCATTTCACACATAAGTATGTGTGTGTGTGTGTGTGTGTGTGTCAGTGCAAATTGACACTCGTTCATCTGTTTCCTCTACGGTCGACCTGATTACGATATGGGGACACAAGTGTCGCTCCCAGCTTGGCAGATGTTGATGCTAACGCCACTCGACTGTTCACTCTTTATCATGTGGGCACATGTCAGACACCCTGCTGCTGCTGCTGCTGCTGCTGCTGCTGCTGCAGTTATGGATTAGTCTCTTCCAGCTATTGACTACTGGTGAAGCTGAAGGCTGGGAGGAGGCTGATAAAAGACACCCGAGTGTGTGTGGCACACCAGGGCCCAGGCTGTGGTTTTTATTGACTGCCTGGCCTAATCAAGAGACAGAGCTGAGGGAGAGCTTGTTTGCAGCCATGTCTTGCCTGGATTCCTTCATGATGTAGGACTGTACATGAATGCATAGGTGAGTGGGCGTGTTTGTGTACATGTCAGTGTCAGTTCAAAAAGACCCAAGCAAGGACAGAAAACAAGTACAAGAGCATGAATAAAATGCAGACAGTACATGCTTCTAGCTCTGGTGTTAACACTCTTTGGAAACATCAATTATGGTTCATTAATGTAATGGGCTTCATTCTTTTGGAAGTCACTCTGGGTAAAGTTCAGTAGTCGTAGTCAGAGTTTATACAACACCACCATACAGAATCATCACAAAATGATTTCATTGAAAGTTTGATTGAAAATGTTTATATTGAATTGGTAGGTTTTTATTCTGTTGTACAATCCTATATGTTGATGTACCCAAAAAGGAAGGAAGGTACGGGAGAAGACAGGTTGACTAGGGCTTAGGCAGCAGTGTCTGCTCTGTGTTCATGTTCTAACCAACTTTAATGTTATGGTAATAAATGTAAATGCTTGCTAATCTTCAAATTCATGAGCACAGTGGTTTTGATTGAGCTAAAAAATACTTTATTCAGTTTCTACTTTTTATTGATATTTTTGCTGTTTCAATTTGTTGGGAACTCGGACCAGTTGGATTTCAGTGCAGAGGCAGAGTTTCATGCATGTGTGTCTTCAAACAATCGGACGCCTCAGGAGTAAGGGTTTTTTACTAGCAGATTTGCAACCTGGGCTTTTCAGTGTACTAAAATTTGATGCTGTTTTTGCAAAACAAAAATACACAGAGACGTAGAAAACAAATTTAATTTTCATCCTAAAAAATAACAAATTAACACAAAATGAGTGAAGATGGGATCTATGTGCACTTGTTTAAAATCACTTGTTGCCTAGTCCACAGTCTCTGCAGAGGGTGTGTATGTTTAATGTTAGACAGATTATTTCTCTCTCAAGAAAAGTTTTACCTTCTCAGAGAACTGTTTATATAACTACAGTCTCCAGACTGTCCTCAAACCAAAGCTTCTAGTTCTGTTGATGCACCTCACGGATTTGGGATTTATTTGTAGAGACAAATGCAAAGAGAAGAAGACAGAGAGTGAGTTTGGTGGGCAGACAGAACTGACACTCTTAGTTAAGCATTATTAAAAATGGATGAGGGCATTACTTTCTTTTGTCAATAACTGATTTTGAGTTAATGAGAGAAATTAGAGCGAGGGGAGGGGAAAAACACTGATTGTACCAGCTTGGAGCATTTGTTGCCATGGAGATCATTGGGGAGGAAATTAGAAATGTGCAGATCGTGTTTGAACAGTGTTATGCATAATTGATTAAAATCATTTACAGTGTGGTTGTGGCAGTGTTAGTGATGGTAATGATGAAAAATCAATACTTCACTTTGTGGTTAATATTAAAGTGAATATGACAGGGATGTTTCTCAGTTGCATCTTAAACAGAAAGCTGCAACCCAGGTTTGGTTTATAGTGTTGTTGACCTTCATTTGTTCAGCAGCCTGCTCTTGGGATTGGTTTTCAGCTGCACAGCTGGCACATGGCACCTTTTAAGTGTGTTATAAAAAGTATGTGTGTACTGAATAGGATACACCTTTTTTAATGTGTGCAGGAATCCTTTTATCATATGTTTATTTTTGCAATAACTTGAACGTCATAAGCCATATTATTTAATCAAAACACAACTACTACACAACTTTCCAGTATATAATTATTTAAATATATTAAAATCTGCATTTAAAATAAGTATAGAAGTGACCTTACAATCACCAATACGTACATAATTCAAGGACTGACAAACTTGATCAGATGGTGTTAGTTTCTTTTATGAAAGACTTCCAGTTGTCCCTCATTTGTCAAGACAGACATTTCAGTGGGAACAATGGTGGATCAGCAGTATTTAGAGCTCCATTTCTCTCCAGACAGCAACAGTTTTAATGTTGCTACGAAATCTTGTTTTATTGTTAAGAAGCTATAAAGGCAGAATGCCTGCATTCATTTGTCCTGGTTATAACTAAAGAGAGTTTTTCTGATATATACATATAGTTTTTGTGCTTAATGTATCTTTTAGAAATCAAGTCACATAAAGCTGCAGTGTGCTACAAAAAGTGCAACTTGTAATATTTGTGGGAAGGTATTCACAAAAAAGGGGGATAGTTAAGTTTAAAAATTTCTTTAGCATCGAACATGTAAAAGTAACAAATTATTACAGTGTTTTTTATAACTTCAGGAGGATGAGTGCTCAGCCTACCACTGTGTTCTGTCCAGTGAGGAGAAAAATCAGTGAGGACAGATAATGAACATCACAGAGCAGTGAAAAAATATGTAATGGAATCCCTACAATCTTTTAATCCAGCAGAATGTCCATGGTTTAGATTTGTTAGTTCATTATGGTAGATTCTATTAGTGCCAGTGGCAGACTTCTCAGTGTCAGAAAGTGTCTTGTAATTGGTCCATAAATCCCAATTCAAATTTAAGCTGTTAACATGCTCAGAAAAAATGCCAGATTCATAAATATTAAAGTCTGTCTTACAGAAAACTGCTTAAGTTCACAGATGAATGAGACAAAAACACTTGTAGGTACTACCATTAAACTAGGATTCAGATTCAGAACTGGATTCAGATTCAATAAAATGCTATCAAACTCTATCCCTACTGAAGTTGGCAAGGATATATGACATGGTTAACATGCTGAGTTAAGGAGAGCATTTGATGCATTTCTGTCAGTATCTGAGAGCATGTCTAGAAAAAGCTGGAACAGAGGCTGACTGGAATTTCAGAAATGGCTTGGCTCTGACTCCTGAGATCTGCAAAGGATGTGACTACACAAGCCTGTGTGCATTCAGTCATGTGTCATATGTCATACAGACAGCTGTGCGCTGATGACCATAAATGACGCTCATGGCAAGCATCCACAAAACAAACCTATTCAAGAAAAAAACTCAATATGCATATAGAAGCAAACTGAATTAACTGATGCTGAAGTTCAGTCTTTGGACCTTACGCACGGATGTGGCAGTGTGTCTCTTACAGTCTCTTTCCAGGTATCTGTTGCTTTGTCTCTCTCTCTCTCTCTCTGCTTTCCCCACTATGCGTCTTTCCCTGTTTGTGATATTGCCTGCCTCCCAGTCAGAACCCTGTCTCCATGGTGACGGGGTGTCCATGCCACTGTCTGGCATCAGCACTCCAGAGATTTGCTGTTTGTTGGGCTTGTTGCCAAGCCTGCCTCTTTGCAGGTGCCAGTGTTTTGTACACTGGAAAACTGTTGAATCCATGGCTGACATGCAGTAGTGTTTGTAGGTATTGTTAATTAGGGAAGACATTTTTTTTTTTTTACATTAAAATGCACAAACTGACCAAACGTGTAGATAACTGTTTGCTGTGCACGGTCACAGAGTCATATACAATTACACCATGCGTCTGTATACAGGCCTTACTGTATTTTCTGCTACAATATTATAATAACATTTTTAGTGTGGGTTCAGTTTTATCCACTTGATCCACAGGTCTATGTGTGTTCCATTTATTGTGCAGTAAATTACCTCACCAGTGTTTTTGTCAAGTCACATAAAAATGCCCTTTAGCTAGATAGGATCAGTAGGCCTTCAATTTGTTATACCAATTTAAACACGGAAAGTTTATGTGTTGAGTTTCTTGAGTTTTCAGACATTTAGTGCTGTTATTTATGCAGCTCAAGTTTGAAAGGCATGTTTCTCATTTCCTTAAAAGAATCAAATTAGCTGCAAGTATTCTGTTTACTCATTCACATTTAATTAATGGATTATGTGTATCCCCACTTTGGGTGTAGCAAAGATTACTTTCAACAATATGAATTGTCAATATCTAATCTTAATATTGTCAATCTAATGCAATGTGCGACAATATTTCTCAAACATGGAGCTCGTGTGGTAGTTGATGAAGGCAATATAAAGTCTATAGTCCTAGTGTGTCTGCCTTCCTAATGAGGATATAGCAACATCTTAGTTCGGTGGCAGTAGTGACAGATTTCTGTCACACTGTAGATAAAAGGGTGTGTTTGATATTGACTCCATGACATTATCACATCCTCATCAACACACACAGAATGTCTTTGTGTGTTGAAATGAACACAGTTTTATTTGTATGGCTTTGACTTGGAACGGAGTTCTTTGAATTTCAACATCCCCCCTGTTTACTTTGTCTTCAGGGTCTTCCCTGTGTTATTGTCTTTCTCGCTCTCTCTTCCCAAATACACACATTTTGTATGATGTAATTTGCATCAGCTTCATAATGTGAGCTGCATAGATAAAAAAAAAGGACAATTTCCCTCTCATTAGAATCACAGTTCCAATTCTGACATGAATGAAGATGACCTGACTCTCTGTGACTCCTCCATCTGTTACATGTTTGTCTCTATGCCCTCCCTTTTCCTTTTTAACTTTTACACTGTGTACGCTGTCACTGCTGTCATCGTCTGGTTATGCAAAAAATACAGTCTTTGTAATATTCTCTTGGGTTAAAATGTATGTAAAGCTGCATGAGAAGGATGCACAGATGGGATAATGAGTCATATACGGTTAGAAATGTCTCCGTTTCATTCAATTAAAAAGACTTTGACAGACATGCATGTGTAGTTTGTTCAGTTAGGTACCTTTATAAATGTTGGTTAGAGGTTTTAAGCTGTGAAGATTCGCTGCTGTTTGCCTTATATGATAGTAAATTGAATATTGGAGTAAATCAAGTGTGCCATAAAATTATTGCATTGATGATTAGGATCTGCTGCTAACTTTAACTGTATTTTTAACTATACAATGCACTAAGCCAAAGAAAAATGAACCTATGCTAAAATCCTGTCCTTAAGGGTGAAATCAGCAGGAAAAACATGGCATCTATTATGTCTAGTCTGTAGTGACAGTATGTTGAAAGGTGTGGGATAAGGCTCTGTTGACATGAAAATTGGACTTGTTCCTGTAATAGCAGATTATGAGGTTGGATTGGCTACAATAGCTGAATGCAATTTTTGTCACAAAATAGCAATTGTTACCAAAGAGCTGAAATTCATTCCTCCATTACCCACAAAGCTCCATTATGTGCTATTCTCATAGCTGTTTTATGCTGTCAAAACATGGTACTGCAGCTCAAACCTTAATGCCGCCATAGGTCAGGGTCATGGATTGATGGGTACTCCAACTACAATAAACAAAGTCAGTTTTTGAATATGTACGTCACAAAAACACATAGATGTATTATAACTTGGACAGGAAGTAACAATAACATTTAATATATATTCAGTTTTTCATTTAACTTTATAATGAATATGGTCACAA
Organism: Mastacembelus armatus; assembly: GCF_900324485.2. Classification (NCBI taxonomy): domain Eukaryota; kingdom Metazoa; phylum Chordata; class Actinopteri; order Synbranchiformes; family Mastacembelidae; genus Mastacembelus; species Mastacembelus armatus. The sequence goes on along the minus strand of NC_046650.1, from coordinate 3,922,993 downwards.
ATTTCATTATTACTACGGTTGGATATACTCAGTATTATCTTATAATTGCCACTGTTCTCATTGCGGGCCTTAATATATTCAATAGTTCCTTCCCTGTCATTATCTTAGTCAACAACATCAATAATACCATTATTACTGTCACTCATACCATGGATTTCTTTTCACTTGCTGACACAAATAAATATACGCTGATGTCAAACCTCCATCTCGACAATGGGAGGATGGGGATTTATATCATACCAATAACAAAAAGCGTGTGCGTGCATCTGTTTATGTAGACATATAGTGTGTACATAGTATACAGTAGACATGCCCAAACATTTATTAAAACATTGGCCGTCGGTCACCTTGATGCTGTCATCTCCTCCCTGCACACTGACAGGTCCAGCTGTGATCTCTGTCTCTCCCTCGCTGTGTCTCCTTCCCCACCCCCCCCTCCATCTCCTTCTTGCATCAACTCAGTGTGCGATTAGTTACCTAAGCACCTCATTATGCATGTTGCAGCTCTACACGCTTCATACTGTGACATGCTCAGATTGTTAATGGTAGAAAATAGTATGTGGAGGGTGGTGGATTATGGGTGGATAGTGATCGCGGTGTTGTGGGGCGGGGGCGTTCTCCTCCATAAATCAAGTGTGTCAAATTACAAGATTGTGTTACATGATTAGCATCTACATAATGAGAGGAGTTCATTAGCCTCCTTTATTAGCCGTGATTGGGCTTTCCGGATGCCATGTCGGAAAAGCTTACAGAGGTTATATGCATATATGTTTATTAAGGTGATGGATTTGGTGACTGCATTGCAAAGGTGCAATAGTCTGTGTGTTTTGTGGTTTTTGATATTCGCTGAAGTACTTCAGTATGTGTGTTTAAAACAGTGAGATAACCAGTGTGAATGCACATAAATGCTTGTATGAAAAGGTGTGAGTTCATATGTTCCTTCCCAGAGCACACACCCCAGCCCCCATCTATGGAGCATCTGCTGAGTTCAGTGTGTGTGCCCACCTGCCCAGCATGCCAGTTCAATCCACTGTCACTCAATCCATTTATTTGTATAACTGCAACGTCCTTTGTTCAGTATTTGGAGCACGTGTATGCAGCTTTCATCATACCTGACTATCCTTTGAAAACCTCAGAGGGTTAGCCTCTGTAAAATCTCCTCTGGGATCACTGAGGATTTTCCCTGAACTCTTCAGCAAGCATTTCACTTCTGTTATGTATTCTGGTATATTATTGGTTGTGCTTTCTGTGTCTAATTGCTGCACTGTGTTGAACTTGCAAAACATGTGTACAGTATATTTCTTGGTGATAACTAAAAAATTATTTAAAAATTATTATTAAAACAAAATATTTTTTCTGCTTATTATGTTGCATGTGATGCATTAAACTTTTCCTAAAACATTCAAATGATGGTTGGTATCAACTCTACTTTTCTGGCTTTGTAACTGGAGCTGCTCTGAAAATAAAGCAGCTAAATACCAGTGTTCTCACATTAGCATGGTTTGGTTTAACCTGCATTATGTACAGTGTTAAATCTTGAGTCTATGCAATGTAGCCTCTAATACTGACATATGGGCAAAAGTACCGTATTTTCTCAGGCTAATTTAGACACACCGAAGTGACAAATATATGTTTTATTCTGTTCAACAAAGCTGTTTTTTGCTAAAAGTGACTCTACTTTATTATAAAAAGTATATCTTTTTCAAATTCTTTTCAAAGTAAAATGTGAATAGATCTATATTTATTTAGTATGTCTTTTTAGAATGATACCACACAGTTAAATTTATTGTGCAAATGTACCATTGGAAGTTATTTTTACAATGGTTCTTACAACTGTAGTCTTAATGTATTTGCTCCTGATTACCCACTAAGATCGTGAACATGGGTATAACCCTAAATCGTATTTATGGTTCTGCTGCAGGGACTAGTCAAGTCAAATCCATCTTTGTATCCCACGAAGACACACTATGGTTCTGGTTCTGTGGGTTTACAACCAGAAGAAAATATGTCTTAAGTTTATATTACTCTTTTCTGAGGAAAAACCTTTCTTGCCTTTCATTGTGTGCAGATACCCATATTTCGTTCAGCACCGCAGTGCTATGTTTGCAAGATGTTATTTACTTTTTCACAAACATACATAAACAAAAAGGGTTCCATATTTACTGCAGTACAGACACACACACAAACACATATTCCGTAAGTGCTCTTTGACCCCTTTCACCTCTTTGTTTTTGTCTCTCCCTCTCGGTCCGTCAACAATATTGTGAGTGTGTGAAGAGGATGTGAAGTGGCGAGGCATGACCCTTTCTTCCCCCTTGAGTGCACAGACACACACACTCACACACACACACACACAATTGCGCACACTCTGGGCTTGTATCTTGCCCGTCTTATCCTAGTGGTATTGAGGTGCTATCTCTCTCTAACCTGTCAAGGTTGTCAGTTACTGATGGATGGCAAACAGATAGGGTGGAGGGAGGAACAGGAGCACCAGGACGTAAACAATACTTTCTTTTGCAGCCTGCTTCCACACACGGCTGTGTGGTGATGGTGGAAGACATATTCGTTGTTCAACAACTGTTTCACGTGGTCAGTTTTCCAGAACCAAAATGGCTCAACTGCTTGGTGTGCTCTGTCTCTATCACCCTGTTCTGACATTACAGAGTTTTAAAAGATTTTAGGAAGTTGTTCGTTTTTGATGTGTTTGTAATGTCTTTGGATTTACGTTGCCAAAAGCCTTGACGTTTTTCACATCTGTTGCCCCTGCCAAAGGCATAACATCCAATTAGAATCTCCCTCTAAACTAAAGTTATGTTGGAAAAGTTTCTGAAGCACTGATAAAGTGAGTAAGTGCCGTATGATTGATGATTCATTGATGAATAATTGCAGGTGACTTTCACCAGTGACTCTGAGAAAAAATATATCTTTAACTGATTTACATCAAAAGTCAATTGGCAAAGCAGTAAATCTGACTCAACCTAATCAGAACAAACTTCACATCAGTGACTGACATCAGATGACAAATATAAAGTGACTGTGCTGTGTGGGTGCCAGTAGAGCTAATAAGAAGCATTAGATTCATAAACCGTAACTTCCCCTCTGTGTCCAAGGCCTCCACCGTAGGACTTCTACAGGTTACAAGAAAGGGACAGTCACTCTGTCCATCATTTCAACAAACACATAGGCCTTGATTCTTACTAGAGCAGAAAGAAAAAGAGAGGAGGCTGGAGAGATAAAGTGCAACAAGGTGAAAGATGTAAAGCTATGTGTGAATTTATGCTCTCTCATGTACATACCTATGAAAACATGATTCCATATCCAACATAGATATTCAATCAGATGTGTGTGTTTGTATGGGTTTTGTATGAGTACACATGTGTTTACATGGGAAGCTCTCAGGGAACAGCACCCGGGGAGCCATACCTGTTATTTATGATGCTGAGCCCCTCTGTGAGGTCAGTGCACACTATGTTTCTGAAATGTAATTATGTGGCAGTTGGTGAGGTGTGGATCTGGCAATTTATAGGTGACTTGGTCCTAATTGATGGCAACTGAGCAATTGCATCCAGTGCACACATACCCCCACATGCCCAAGGCCCTGGTGTAGATTAGAATAAATGAGGGATAGCGGTACAGAGGTTTAGGTGATGAGTGCATGGCACAGTACAAGGAGAGGGCAGTGGGGATATTCTATATGTGACTGATCTGCCTGCTGATGCTGCCTGTCAAAATCAGGGTTGATAGTATAGACTGGAAGCTAATCAAAGTTTTATAGGTTCACAAATCGCTGTTTTAGCCATAAAGTATGGCCACTTCAGCCATGGTATTGCAGCTGCTGTATCATACAATATCGCCCATACCGAAGTTGTTGTCTGGGTGGAGAAGGATTAGTTGTTTCTGTTTCCAGTTTACCTTAGAAATGTTAAACCTGAAAACATCCTACAAGGCGTCCACTCACCTTATTCTTAGAATGGCATGTAGCTTGAGAGCTTCAAGGTCACTTGCTAGAGAACATATGAGGACCAATTCAGCATGCTGAAAGGGCACCGGCCTAGCTGGGATTGTTTTTCTGTGTATGTTATTAACTGTGAATAGAGATTAGGATTGTTTCATTTAGGTAATCTGGCCCAGGAGTCCCCAGCCAGCAGTGGTCGGGAGAGATAGAGGAGGATAAATTGGTAATGTCTTATAATGAGTAGCTACAACAGGCATGCTTTGGCCCCAACCAGACAAATAAGCATGCAGTCGCCCCATTGCCTTCTCCCTCCATTGTGACAGGGCCCAGAATGGGAAATCATTTTTCCATTTATTTTTTAATCATTTTCTCAATTTCCCCCTCCCTACCGTCCATGCCGAAAGTAATTTAATCTGTGGGCCACTTCAAAAGACACAATTTTGTGCGCATGCTCACACCTTGCCAAATAACACACATTGCATCTGTAGAGTTGGGTGCACATGCAGGCACACTTCTCCCCTTTTCTTCAGGGTGTGGTGTCATTTATGGGAGATATGTCCTAAAGCTATTTTCTCCCTGTGTACTAAATGGTATTTACTTCAGATATATGATATCCCTCGAATGCTATCAGTGGCACAGCCATTTACGTGACAAGGGAGCAGAAAAGAAAACTGGAATCGATGCCTGGGAATCATCTTGGAATATGTTTCACATTAACTTTGGCATGAATGAAATATGTTTGTTGTCAACCTAAAAAAAAAGGTTTAAAATAAAACCATGCTGGTTAAAAAACAAAACCCTTTGAACTACATGAAGCAACCACACTGTGCTTTTATCATGAAGCCATAGTTGACACTAGCTTTGCAGCTTAACAGTTTGCCTGCATTCAAAGCACAGCAGCAAATCCCATCAAAACGTATGCCTTTTCCCTCCCCAGCAATCTAAGTGGAGAGGTGTCTCTCTGCCTGCCACCAAACACAAGTTTGCTTGGACTCTGAAGATTTTTGTTTACCCTATTTATGGTGGTGGTAGCAGTATAGACAGTGCAATGACTAACGATGAGCAGTGCCCCTGTAATTTTCTGAATACATGTATCTATGTAGCACACTTCCAGAGGCTAAATCATTTCTGCTGACAAATAATAAAGAGAGGTGGGGAAATGTAGGCATTGGCCCATAAATATTTAAGGACTGGAGGATTATTACAGAGTTGGGTTTTATGGGAAGCTTCAACACTATTTGTAGTGGCTTGGAGGGATTGAAAATGTCTGCCAGTGTGTGCATTTGTGTTGCCTGATGTGTCAAGCTTCATACATTTTACCCACTTATTTGTGTTGATGAGTTTGCTTATTCTTTTTATGATGTCTTCAGACATCTTGTCACTGCACGTCACGACCTCACTGTCTGCTTGATATATTTGTGTGATCTCCAGCAAACCCTTTTTCTTGTTGTGATGGAATGTCTTTTCAAGTGTTTTCACAATTTTGACCCCAACGAGCACCAGAGCCGGACTAGTAAAAACAAAAGAACTACATGGAAACTGCTTTATTCTCATAGTTCATTTTATTTTGTTTGTCATTTATTCTCTTTTTTATAATTGTATTGTCACCAGTAAGTCATTAATGATTAACAATATTGAGCCTGATAATAATGCTCATTAGCTAAAAGGTTTGTAATATTTACCTGATATTTTACTAAGAGAGGCATAAACTGTGTACAAAATCAGCCTGATTGTTTTATATTTTTGAGAAATCCCAGCATGCCCTATGCAGTCATTATTCTCATTCAGCCCACTGACCCTCTGCCACTCCCAGTGGTACACACCAGCTTTTGCCCTCCTCTTGGCTTCTGTTGGTAGGTGGATGAGGAAAAATGACTGTGACATTAGCTATTGATTCCACATTAATGCATCGTGCTCCAATGCTGCCCCAGACACATTGATTTCTATTTTGGTTTTCACTGGACAAAACAAAAAAAGGTGAGGCCTGTTCTGCCTTGAAAAATGTTTTTTTAAATGCTTACCAGCTCACAGCTTGGTGTTTTCCTTTAGCTGATGGCATCTTGCATGACTAGATTTTAGCTAAGCATGCAAGTGGGGAGTCAAATGATTTTTCTCCCTTTCAGCTCGTTTTCTGCAATGACCAGTACACCAAAATGGTTTGTAAAAAGCTTTACATACTAGCTTAGAGACCTCCATTATCAACCACGTTTTCATAGTAGTTGAAAATTCACAAAAACACATCCTGCATGAGAGATAAAACATAAGAGGAGCAGGAAAATTCCTCGAATCTAAGCCAAATTTTGAACACTGCATAATGTGCCACCCTTCAGCTGTGAAAGCCTTTTTGCATATGTTCAAATAATTAGCTGACATTCTACTAATGAGTTGTGTAGCTGCTCTGGTAGTATCATGGTCTTTGTTCAGCATCTGGCTGGTTGGGCACCTTTCTTCCTGATGGCTGGTGGAATGGTCACGCCAGGGTGGACACATGAGGATATGCTAGACAGCGGTCTCCAACTCTGCCAGCTTCTCACTTGGTCAGCTCATTGACTGGTTGGGGTGCTGGTGATTTGGCAGAGTCTAAACACCACAAGACTGGAATTTGCTAAATGTGTTTACTACTGTCTCTTCAATTAGTAGATTGTATTCTATTTATTTACATACTTTAGTGTTACAGTAAGAAAGCAATGCACCTTACTGCAGTTGGAATCCCATTGATTACAGTGGAAATGTAAAGTTTTCAGAACTGGACAGTCACATAGCCATTTACAGGAAAGCTAAATCAGAAGATATGTTTTTGTCTGGCTGATTTTAAAGTACTGCATGATACTCACAAACATAATAGTAATGCTCATCCAGCCTGCCAAATTGTGTACATCTAATTCACTGAATCCCTGTTCTGAATGTCTAATTCCCAAATTGGATGAAATTGTCAAATGATTGTTATTGGCAGAACTCATTATAAACTTGTTTACCATGCAGTTGCTGCTGATCTTACTCTCCATGTTACTTCCGTTATATTTCCAGCTATAGTTAACCTTTAGCCATAGAAACTGCATTTGGAGAGTAACCATTTTCCAGCAGCACTGTTTATAAATTTTTCTTCTCATTGTTCATGAATATTTATACAGACGTTTACCACTTGGTTGGCTGTAAACCACATCATTCAGGAAAAGTGGCAGAAATGCAGCTGGCATTTTTTTGAGCTGATCACTGCATATATCTGAGATGCCTCTCAAAAACAGCCATGGCTGAAATACCACAGAGCTGTGACAGATTTAGGTGAATACCCCCCATCACATCTGATATACTGTACAGAATATAGATATGTATTGATAAATGTTTGTGACATACTTGGGGGTGTAAACCAGTTATCTGCAGATTAAAATTTGTGTTTCTACTCATGGTTATCAAAACAAACGCAGCTGTAGGTGTCAACGAGTGAAATTATTGTCAGTCTGTGAAGTGCACAATCCTGAACCTCCTGGGCAGTGGTGACATTGTTTGTGCACATGGGAGTTTGTCATTGTGTGTTTATGAGGGAGAAACTGTGCAAAAGTGGAGTAGAGTAGAGACTGATGACTAAAAACAGGGAGTGCTTACTCACAAACCCTCCTGCGCTCATCCCTTGCTCATAAAGCTGCCCTCCCAGTCAACCATGCCAAAACCACTAAGTGTCAGATTTTAGGAAAGCACTTGACATGTATGTGTCTGTTTTGTAAAGGAAGGAAGAGAATAAATGTATCAATATCTAAAAAACACATTTTAGACTATTTTAGGATTTTTTATAGCAGGTGCATAGTTCTCAGAGCTTTAAAGGACAGTGCCCGCTCTTCACTGTAAGCATTAGCTAAATTATATCTTTTCCTGTGTACACACACACACACACACACACACGTACATGCATACACCTTACTCTCACTTTCAGGTGGTTCTTAGATCTCCCTCCATTCTCTTGCCTGAAATTTCAGCTCAAAGATAGCTGAACACCACTCAGTGTGTGCTCCGAACATCAGCTGCTGTACATTTGAATTCTATCTTTGTGGCACAGAAGAAACTCAGTCCCTCTGTCTGCCTCACAGTCCTTGTCAAGTGTGTCCTGCATCTTGAATGCTGACAGCTGGATTCATTCACCGAGAGCTCATTGACTGTGTTTCTGATCTGGCTAATAAAACAGGTGTATTTTTACAGAGGAGCTTTTTTTTTTCTAACATCGCCTTGTCACTGCATTCCTACAGGGCCGTTGTACACTGTAACTTAAAAGGCCTTGGATACATTGTGGTGCCGACAAAGCTGCCGACCTGTTGTTTGACAAATGTAAAAAAGAATTTTCTACACTTCATTATATTGAAGGTGTAGTGCAATAAACATACACTGGAAAATTGCAGTATTATGAACTGTCTGTTTAGGGAATGGATATTATTATTATTATTATTATTATTACGAATTATTATTTGTGTCATACTGAAGGGTGATGATCAGTGTTACAGTGCTACAGCCTTTCTGTTTTGCTGATGCTATGTTTAGGCATGTGTTTATACAACAGCTTCTTTCCAGCCTTTTCTTGCCCAACTCTGGTCTCATGATTTCTTTTGAAATTTCTCCATCTCACGGCTCATTTGGTTGTATATGCAGTGCTAAATGTGATCAGGTGCTGAATCCATTTCACTTGCCTCATATCTGGGGAATTTATGGCATTGGTGCTTTTAAGCTCAACTGATGAGATGTGAGTTTTTGGATGGGATGTCCATGGAAGGGTGTGACAGTAAGAAAAAAGAGCAAAGAAATCGGGAGGGGAAGGGAAGGACACACTGGAAAATAAATACAGGGATTAGGGAAGGATTTATGTATGTTTTTCTGGAATAGTGAAAGGGAGTTGTAGGAGGAGAAAACATGTCATGGGGGAAATACAGCAAGAGCAGAGATGATGGAGAGAATGCAGAAAGAGATATAAAGTGAGAGGGGTGATGATTTTGATGATGATGCATCCCCAGCTCTGTTGATAAAAAGAGAAAGAGAGAAATGGACAGGGGGAAAGAAGGAGGAGAGGAAATGTCCACGCAATTACTGTGGCTGCCAGAAAGAGGCTAATCAAATGGCACTTGGCACACTGGGCCTCTGCTCCACGCAGCTGGTGGAGGAGGGAGAGAATGGGCTTTGACAGCAGGGAAAAAAGACGGGAGGGAGGAAGTGAGGGCTGCAGAGGAGAGGTTGCAGGGATGCAAAGGAAACCAGCTTGTAGGGATGTGAAACACAGGCAGTCTTGTATACAGGGCACGGAAGTGGGAAGATGGTTAGTGTAGAGAATGGGGCACAAAATAACACGTCGCTCCATGTGGCTATGACGAGAGGACTCAAGGAGAGATGCAGGGATGCTGGTGTGGAGAGCAAATGGAGGGAAATATGACATGCCAGAGAGCAAGAGTGTGTGGGTGTGGAGGTAGGGCATTGGAGATGTCACAGACACAGGACATTTCTTCTTTTTGATGGCCTGCTACATCTAGTATCACCAATTACACTCATATGTATGCTGAATATTCATATCATATTATTTAGATGTAAATAATGCACCAGTATTTGTATTTACAAACACTACATGCACGTGTGTATGTGTGAAAACTAAAACTGCACTAATGTGTCATATGTGAAATTGCAAATAATATTCCCTTCTTTTAATCAGGCACGTCATTTTTAATTTGCTAGGCAGTGTGATCTGGCATTTTTAGAATGTGTGCTAGTGCAGTGTTAGCAAGTGTGTGTTTGTTTATCTGTGTGACTGACTCAATCACAAGAGCAGAGTTTAATAGAATAAAGAGAAAACTTGGACGATCAAAGCAGAGAGAGAATCCTTGCTGGCACTCGGCAGCAACAAGATGGCCAGTCAATGCTAATTTCAATAACTCTTTAATTACTAGTGTCAGAGCTTCTTTGGATCAGTTTGCGCTGTGTGAGCAAGAAAGACAGAGAAGGAGGGCAGGCGGTGAGATAGGGGTTCTCAGTACTAAAATATTAATGAAATATGAATGATGGAGGTTACTGGAGGTGAGAGGAGGGGGGTGCTTCAGATGAGAGGATACGGGAAGAAAACAGTGAATCTTTTCTAATATTGATGCTGTGAGTTTGGTTGTAAGGGGAAGAGAGATGAAAGGTTAACATCTTTCTCAGTTAGGCAAATAGTTTCCCATTTCAACTCCCAAATGAACACAAGCTTTTATTTTAAAAATTTCTTTTTCCTTTACACCCCTCTGCTCTGCTCTTCTCTTTTCTCTTCTCTTCTCTTCTCTTCTCTCATTTTAGGGAATACCTTGCATTATAACATATTCCCTTCCTTCACACTTGTGCAACCCCAGATGCAAACAAGCATAAAACTGTTTAATATTACTCAAAGTCCTCTTCCCACTGTAAATTAAACTAGATGTGCTTAAATAATGAGGAGATAGGCAGCTTGCAGAATCGTTTTTTTACCCTATTCTGAACATCTTGCTGGATAGAGGCCCAAAAAACAACAAAGCAGCAAATAGGCTATTTGATCGCTCTTCTCCCTGCCCTCTCTCCCCGACCACTGAACTACAGAACCTATTACATCAGAGCAAAGAACAACTCCTTAAACTATAATTCATCACTCTCTTAAACTGTAATTCTCAATCTCTTCAAAGTGGATGACACAAGATAGTGTTTCTCTTCTTCATATAAGGGCTTTCTTATTGCTTCTCCACCTTCAAAACTCACAAGCATAATCAGAGTTTGTATTTTACTATTAAACCACTATGCAATCTCAGTACCAAAGAAAATATACAGATATATTGCTCTATATCTGGTTTGCCCTTTGTTTTTCCTTCCTGTCCTCTCCTCTCACAAAGATCAAGATAAGTTAAGTAGGAATCCCCACATGGTCCATTCTCCAAATGAAAAGAAGAGCATCGTAGCATACTGTGGAGCAGCAGATGCTGACTGCCCTGAGTGGGAGGCCACTAACCAACACTAACAGACTGATCTGTGTTGTCCTGGAGCATTAACACTGGAATTTTCCAGGGTTGTTGCATCTTGTGATGAGCTGCTTTTATTTATCTAGTAAAAACAGACTTAGTAGACTTCATTTAAACCAGCAACAGAATATAGTGCATTAAGACATGAACTCTCTCTGAGCCAAGCATCAGTTTACAACTACTATCCACTGATTTTTCCTCATTATTCCTTCATTAATCACTAATTTGGGAAATTAAAATTTGAAATGTAAACTATCTAAGTATAAGACCACAACAGAATAGTAAAAATGCAATTGCTGACTGAATAAAAGCTATTTAATAACAGTAACAAAATCATTTGTATTTGTTACTTCCAGTCCAGGCTTGGACTCATGGTGGGACTTGTCCTCAATTCAACATGTGTACCCCAACTATACTGTTGTTACTTAAATAATGGTAACTCTGACCACACTTATATTTTTACAATGAATATCCCATGAATGTTTGCATATTGCACAGCAATACACTGTCACTGTCTCCTTGCTCGAAACAATGGCTGGAGTTGTCACAGTACACCCTGTGGTGTCAGACGTACCTTATCTTTGTAGCTCTTCATTCAAGGTTAGCTAGCTGAGCCTCAGGGAACACTTCACATGTGTCAGCATAAAGAGTTGTGACATTGACACAGGAGTAACAGCAGAGTCACGTCTTCTGCAAGGCTGTGATGGGGCTGCTCTCACATTAAGGGAATAGGTGGAATGTGCAGAACTGTAGTTGCCAATGCAAAACAAACTTGGGCAAGAATTCTTCTGTTTTGTGTATGCATGGAAGAAACCTAGCAGGCTCTCTACATACCCACAGGCCCGAGGAAACGCATACATACTGAAGCACACATAATAATAATCAGTGACTGGCCACAGTACTGTGCAGAGGAAATGTTAGTGTGTGCAGAAACAGCATGCAGCAATACTCGTATAAGCCCACAGATAGTCATGGAGAGGCAGGGAGTGAGACAGATAGGGCCTGATGTCTAATTAACTTATTGCCTTCAGAGGATGTGTGTGTCCTTAAATCCGAGGCAAGTGATGACTGGAGAGCAGGATAGGAGTGTGTCTGTGTGTGTGTGTGTGTGTGCGTGCGTGGTGGGAAGACACAGAAGTAGGGGGCTGCAGTGATGCAGAGATGGACAGTGCTGAGACATGAAAAGTACTACAGTAGCTCATATGTAAGCATTGTTAAAAAAAAGGTATGTGTATATTTTAAATGTGGGTCAGCTGTCCCAGTTGTCACCAGGCTTTTGTGTATCACAGCAGCTTCTTTCCAAAAACTGCAGGATAGAAAGAAAGAAAGAACAATACAGTGGAGTGTGATCTTGTTGCTGGCTGTGCTAATCATTTTTCCTTTGTTAGCAGCAGTTCTCAAGAAACAATAACTAAATACCTAAAGAACCGATTAGAAAACATGCCAGAACTCTTGTACACACAAATTTATAGAGTGATAAAGAGGGTCCTGCTCCTCCACAGGCAGAGTTCTCCAAAAAAAATTCAGACATGGAAACCTGAGCCAAGCGTTTCAGGGGAGAACTCTGCTATGTGAATCTTGTATGCTATGCAAACACCTGATGGGTGTTTGGTCACATTATAGGTTTAGACTTTTTTGGAACTGATATTACCTGCATTGCCACATTTAGAGTATTTGCTCATGGACCTGTTTTGTGAAAAAAAGCAAGGACAGGCTGATATGACTGCAGAAGTCTGCAGAAATCTCTCTGTGTAAGACTGAAAAACAAACTTGCACAGACACAGAAGACAGACACGAAGAGAAGGAGAGGCACGGGTAGGGGGAGTCGGTGAATTAGAGCCTTTAATTAGACCAGACATAGAGTGCTGTCTGCGTGATACACACAGGCTAGGCCTAAAGGGAAAAGAATAAGGGGAAAGTCACTTTCAAGCCTGACTAATATAATGGAGGCCTCATGGGACCAAACAGGGGGCTCGTTTTTTTTTTCTTATTTCTGTGTGTGCATGTGTCTGTTCATCTTAACAAGTTTCCCTGTATTCAACCTGTTTCAAGGTTGGCTCAAACAGCTGAAGTCATCACTGCGAACCATGAGGTTATTGTGTGACTTTTTGCCATTATCATCCTGAGCACCCGTACAGGCGCACACAAATAGAGCCTCTTGCTAAGCCTGGTGTCATATCAGTCTTGTGTGGCTAAGCAGGCTGTTCACTGAGTTGTGAAATTGAAATGCAGCCTCAGTTATTAGACAAACAGCCCATCACCCATACTGCTAGTTCACTGTCAATAGGCACTGTAGCATCAACTAACATCACAACTCATTTGTTGATTAGAACAAGCTATGTGTTATGTTTATGCATGTGCGAGTAATGATGTGAGTTTAGACGTGTGTGTGTGTGTGTGCACATGGATGCAAGCAGTTGATGATGATGTTTATTGTTGTTTGTTAAAGCTGGCAAGTAAAGAAATCACTTGATTTGAAAATTTTGTTGCTTAAAATGCTTTTTGTGAATAGGAAACCAGTGAGCTGGGGGTATGATAAGATCATCAACATCAAATTGTGGAACAACCAAATCATGATTGTGAGGACTGTGAGGAATCCTGGTGGTCTAGTAACATTTCAGAGTTAACACCGTGCTATAACTAACAGTACTGAGCTCAAAAATCTGTGTTTTTGCATGGCCCAAACCAAGTCAGCAGTAGAGGGAGAACTGAGGGGCCTGTCTTAGAGTGGTATACTCCTACCCTGCCTTGACAGCTTGAGGGGGAGTGTTCTGATTAAGTTAGAGAAGTACAGGCAAGAGGGTGATGATTAAAACGCTAAAGAAGTATGCAAGAAATTGTTCTGAGAAACAAATTATTTGTGCAGGCGAAATTTGTTTAGCAGATGCCACAATTAAAATTTAATTGTCATAATCCTACAGCTACTATATGTATTGTGTCTTTCAATTTACATAATGCACATTTGTCAGGGAAGAATTTTCTGCAGGTTAGTGTATGAAAAACACACACACACAGAAATACATACATATTTGATTTCAGAAATGGTAGCTGTCAAACCAACAGCAGATGTGCATTGTGTGTCTCTGAGTAGGTGAGTAATTGATGCTTTTCAGACTGTTCGTTTACTGTTGCTGTTTGCCATTTTATTTTAAACCTACTTTTAAAGAATTAAGCATCACTCATTCATTTCTACGAGGGAATGGATGGTCTTATAGTGACATGTTCCAAGTTGCACTGATTGAAGTTGTTTCTCAGAGGCACAATAACTGTATATGTGTTGGTGGAGACAAAAGCATTTCTCATTCATTTTTCTTCCTTAAACTTTGAATTATGGGGAAAGTAAACCCTACACAGAACTTCATTTTTTTCTCTCCTTTGTATTTGTAGTGAAATTTAAATGACCTTAAGGGGTTTCATGAGACATTTAATGGAAAACACTAACCTATTGCATTCTCATAACTGTTTAAAAGCAAAAGGTTATATGTTCTTCTCTAATCCAATATTGGGAAGCAGTTATCTCACCTAGCTGGTGCTGTTAGCTCACTGCATGCCATAAGGGCTGATTCATGTTGCTACATCCATCATTGACAAGCCTTTAGAGAGAAAGGTTAGCATTTAGCTAAAGGGTTTCCAATACATCAACGGATTAAATCCTATTGAAGCTCTAGTGTTTTGTTTGCTGTCCAGTCAGAGAACTCTTCAAGTTGATAATTTTACATTCACCTTCAAATGTCAGGAGAAATATCGATTAGACACAAAAGTTTAAAAAGGAATCTTTCACAAGTTTAACTGTAGTTTTTCACATCCACCTACACTGACTGGCTCATTCCAGCATTTAGTTTTTAAATCATGGGCTTCATTAGGATTCTGTTGAAGTAACACATGGGTGGATGTGGTTGTCTTGCCAGATGCCTATTTGTTACAGTGCAGTTTTGACATGCCACCCTTATTTGTTAAACAGTTTAAAAATTGCCACATACACTATGCCAAATCCTCCTTCCCCTGTCTCGTACCAAACTCTCTGCTTGTCTACAAACAGCCATGTTTTCCAGCTCCTCTGTGGGCATTTACACAGTTTTTTAATACCAGGTTCAAGAGGTCAGACACCTTTAACAAAAAGTTTTGCTCATTAAAACTCTTCCTCAGCTGACTGAATACCTTATTAGTGGTCCAACATTCAGGACTATCTATTACATTTCGCAAATATGGCATTTACTTAAATTTGACCTAAACTAAACCTGTTGTTTGTTGTTTGTTTGCATGTGTGTGTGTCTGTGTGTGTGCGTGCACATATTTGTAGGCTAGTATTATTCGTGTTGTGGGGACATAAGTCTATTCACACAGTCACACTGTGGGGAATCAGTGTTCTTATGAAGTGACAGCTGGCACTACTAGGCAAGTATAGGTTATGGTTAAGGTTAGGGTAACTGTCCAGGAAATGATGATGGAAACACAATAGTGTGTGGGTATGTACAGTTGTCTCCCCCTAAGTGTCAGTCTGCATCCTAAGCAATTGTTTACCTCTGTTTTCTCCCAATCAGAAAAATTCTGTGCACTGCAGTGTCTGTTAATACTGTGTCTGTGTGTGTGTTTGTGTGTGTATAGCAACGCTCTGCTCAGGGAGAGTGGGCGTGTCAGCTATTTTTTATTCTCATGCGTCTCTGTTTTATGTTATGGTTTAAAAAAAAAAAAAAAAAGTGCTCTTCCCGACCGTCTGTGGCTTGTAGACAGAGCAGATGCACAAAGTGAAATATGGCATTATTTCACTTATGTAGCCAACAGTCAGTGCAATGCATGGACACTGTAAAGCGGGTTTCAAACCCACACAAGCCAAAGGAGCCAACACATCCAACTTTGCAAAGCACCAACAGACATGCCAACTAGTATAAATAAAGAGTGGCAGGTTTGTCATTAGAAAATGCGATAGATAGAGTACATGCAAATTCAAGGTGATAGACAACAATTGCCAAGTCAAAGGTGGGTGATTTATGTTGTGGGAAGTGAACTTGGGCGGTGCTTGCTCTAGTACCAACCCCACACAGCACCCTGACCAATTGGTAGGAGTCACCAGTGATGCCTCAGGAATGTAAACACTCACCTGCTTTCAGTATAGGTAATTGTGTTTATTGAACTGCACAGGCATGTTGGAGTTACCACTACATGGAACTTGGCTTAGTGGTGTCAAAATGTCAAAAGCATCACTGGAGGGAAGGAAGAACAGGATAATTGTCTTGTCTTGTCTTGTCAGTCTTGTCACATACAGGTCATCAATAACTGAGAATCCCCCTGAAGAAATCACACTTGGTCTGGGATCATTTTTTTGATTTTTTCTGAAGGAAAGGCCAACTCAGGGCTGCAGCACTCATTGGTTTTAATTTAATGATGGGCTTACACACACAGCAAAACTGCTACACTACACCATTCTTCTGCTGGCAATGACATTAACATATTAATAAGTAAAGCAGTTTACAATGAATATTTCTTCAGGCAATTTGCCAAGGATTCGCACACAATTAAAGAACCCACATACAATATAAAACAACATCACACACCCCTCTAAATAAATAGCTCATTGTTTTTATTTTCTCCCCGCTTTACTGACAGTAATTTGTGATGTAAACCTTGCAAGAGGATATATTTCATTAAATTTAATGTCTGTCTCTCTTTAAGCAGTTTATTTTCCACATTAATATATCCATAATGCATTTTCGAGATTAATTTATACTTGCAGACCACACTCTCATGTGTCTGTTATTTTTAAAAGTGCCTTTGTGCAAATATGCTAATTTGGTTGTGTCTTCTGTGAAACCACAGTTCAATATAGAGTTAATGAGCCCAGTCCAACCAATGCTCACTGGAGCCACTGGAAAAAAAAAAAAAAAATCCATACCTCTGCATTTCACAGGACTTCTTTTGTGTTGCTGAGATAAAAGTATAAGAACATTATTCTGATCATTGTAGCAGAGAATGTCTATCCATATGTGTCAGACAGGAACTATGGTAAACCACAGTTTGACAGCACAAACAAGAATATCTTTTTTTAACCGTAGACAACTGTCCTTAAACGCCTTTTCACTGGGCATATATTAGGACTATGAAAACGTTTGATTTTAGGTTTTTTCATTTACACTCACGACTACTAGTATTACGACAGTGCAAACTCTGCAAGTCAGTTTCCACTGCAACATTAAAGAGACAAGATATTTCAGAACTATGTCTAACAATGATACTGTGCAACTTTTGAGTGCATGCAACTTTATGATGGGAAGACTAATATTGGGGAAGTGAAGGGTATGTTCTGGCTCCAGTGAATAGGGCTTATTATGTGCTAAGGTTGTCATGCAGTCAGCTCCCCGTTGGCTGAGGTGCCAGCCATTCAGGAGCACACGGGCCTATCGTTAGTGTCAGTTTATTTGACGTTTTCTTTGTGTCCCAGTTGAACCTGAAGACTGAAAATACCTGCAATGTGATAATAGTCACCTGCCAGACACCCACAGTGGGAGAAAGGAAAATCTGAAGAAAAAATGAACAAGGAGACAAGGGGAGGAGGGAGTGCAAATCAAGAGAGAGGCAAATAGGTGGAATGGAGTCACGAGGCACTGCCATTGAGTCTGATGGTGCAGATGCAAAACGGATTGTTTCCAAGGCAACAGACAATTAAAGGCATCTGTTTTATTTTTTACTACCTCAAATTACCCTCAAGAAGAAAAGTGTGAGAAACAGAACAAAACCCATATATACTTATGGAGAGGACACAAGGTAAAGGAGTCCAAAATGTTAACCCACATTGCCCCTTACCATGCAACCAGTGTTGATTTTGGCAGTTATTTTAGGGTTAGTCTTAGTTTAGTCTTCAGAAGGAAACATTTGCTCCCATTTTAGTGATTTTCATCTTTTATAGATTGTCTAATTTAATTCATGAAAAGTCATTATGTTTTTGTTGTCAAATATTAGTTATCAATTGAAAAAAAGGTTGTTAAAGATTTTTTGTCACCATCCTTATTTACTGCATGCAAGTAGCACAAGTCAGCTAGAGACAAACCTTGTTTTCTGTGCCACATCAGGTTCATGTGTCCCAACTTATAGTATTAGTCCATCAGTGAAGAACATATTGAGTATGCAAATCAGGATTCATTTTCTTATTACCGGCTCCACGGAAAAATTTTCTTTCTTTCTTTTTTTTTTGTCACCTGCACACTCCTCCAACGACCTTCAAATACTGTCAATCAAAGCAATTACACAAGGGATTAAATTTAAAAAATAAATAAATAAAAAAAACTATGCACTTTTAAAATGTGACCTGCAGCTACATTTAAAGGTGGAGGAGCAAAAGGAATCTAATCAAGTGTCTTTATGCCAAGGGCTCTTTAAATGCATGTCCTCCACTAGAGTGATTACTCATGGGCTAAAAAGTCTATGGGCACGTTGTAGACATAAATTTTACTAATAAAGCCAAGTAGATTAGAATAGCAGATACAGATGTGGCTAAAGGTACTGATACTCAATACCTCACAGGAATCTGTTCCTCCTGAAACTGTAAAATCACTTTTGTTATACATACTGTACATACATGTTTTAGTTTAGCATATGATAACAGAAAGTGGTTATAGTGAATTGTAGTGACCTTTTAAACAGACTATTGTCTTCCATTAGTGTCCCATGTCCTCAGTCTTATGTTCAGTCATTCTGCCTATTTAAGTTGAGTAAAGTTGCATTCTGGTATTTGGTATCATTGTGCATATAAAAGAGAAATGAAATAAGAAAGTTATTTGAGATAAGAAAGAAAATACTTACCATGCATGGGGACGGTAAAGGCCACAAGACCATCTCTAAGAAGCTCCTGTGACCACAGTAGCTAGTATTATTAAGATCATAATGTGCATGGGACTGTAGCCAAAGTGCTTGGATATCCCCCGGTGGACAACTAAGTTCAGATTGAACAACCTCCATACATGGCTTCCTGGCTCCAAAGCCCCATGGAAGAAGTTCCAGGAAGGCATCACTTTAGAAAGAGACCCATAAAAACTCAGTGGAGTTGTTAAAATGCATGTTGACAAGTCAAAATGCTACTGGGAAAAAGCCCCTTGGACAGATGAAACAAATGGAAAGGTTTTTTGGTTAGTCACACCAGCTCTGGGTTCAGGGAAAGAAAAAATAAACCTTTCACAGAAGATGATAACAGCCCCACAGTGACACATGGAGAAGGCTCAGTTATGTTAGGGGGTGGGGTGTCACAGGGTGCCTTGAATCTGTGTACCAGAACAATAAAAATCTGAAGATTATCAAGACATTCCGGAGAGAAAGATGGTGACCAGTGTCGCTCATTCAGGTGCAACTGATCAGCCATCCAACAGGATAATGGGACAAAACATATGTCTAAAACCACCCACGATTACGTGAGGAAAACACTGGACTGTTCACGAAGCAGCTAAGTCCTGATCTTAATCTAATTTAAAGTCTATGGAAAGAAGTGAAATTAGGAAAAGGCACTCATCAAACCTGAGAGAACTGGAGTGTAGGAGTCCAAGAGCTGCAAAAGGACTTTATTGCAGTAATTTTCTTTAGGGTTAGGGTTTGTCAGTCCCAGTATTTTTGCCTGTGCTATTTTCCTTTGTTGTGTTATTTAAAATGTTGCAATAGAAAACAGTGCATGCCAATTACCTCCGTAAGTTTCAACACAAACAAGGTTGTTATCTATTTTTTTCATTCATTTGTTTCAGTTTGGCTTGGACATATCCATTTTTCATATATTTTCTATTTATCACACAACAGTGCACCTCAAATGGTAAAAAAATACTGTCTTTGAATTCTCTAGCCTTTTATCAACCTGTATCATTTCCAGAAAATGTGAGGCTCTGAAATTCCACACCCTGGCCAGACTTGAGTATTTTGCATCTGTATGGCCCAAGAGGCAAGAGAGAGCTCATTTAGTATTGACACTCCTGGCAGCACCTGCCAAACAAAAGAAACACTGTAACTGGTACGACAGCCCATTCACCATGACTCAACCACCACCTTTTAAGTGAGGGACGAATCATCGGTGCAACAAAGAACTTTGGCCTCCAGCAAATGAGCTGGCAGACAGCTAATTATAGCTCCTCCATTAAAGGTTTGCAATCAGTCCATGGATCGATACTTATAGTAATCACCAGATGTACCGAGTACGGAGATTGAAGAGAACTGGGGGTGGGAACAGTGTTCTTCTATTTTAACCTTGTGTCGGTGGCTCCACAACAACATGGAGGCACAGATCTATAAATATGTCACAAATTATCAATACAGCTAAATAGATAGCATCACAGGCCAGGACAGGGATGGACATGGGAAAAAGCAAATAGGAGTGATCAATAACAAAAAAGCTGTGTTATACCCTGCACAGCACTCTGAAACTGCATGTTAGGTGTCTGAAATCCTCTACACACAAGTACAGTCTGTACTGCTGGGAAAAGAAAATTAAGGCTTATCACCTGAAGGAAAACATTATAGCAGACTTGTACCGAATGTACAATTCTATGCCAGCTATTAAGTATGCTTACCTCTCTGGTGGCCATATATGTGTATGTGTTTGCCCTATCTCAGCCAGTGTCCCATAATGCACAGCACAGTGCCTGTAACCATCAGCAAGATCAGTAATTTGAGCCTAAACCACACATTCTTGTTAAGAACAGCTGACATTTTAGATTTGTGTGTGCAGGGCACAGGTAAAAATCATGAGGAGTGAAACATAAAGCAGGGAGTGTATGGGGATCTGAGTAATCAAGCAATCATCATGCCTCAGCAGTTTCTCTGCACCCTACTCCACCAACTTCTGACACTGGAATTTGCCCCACTTTTCAAAATCTGCATTACCTCGTCTTTGCTTATTGTGTCTGTTGCATTGGTTTTCCCATGGGAATTTTCTTGCTTGCTTTATTTCTTTCATTCCCTCCTCTCTGTTTTTTACTTCTCTTATTTTGTCTTTACTTTGCTCATCTCATGAATAACAGCTGTGGATAAAAGGAAGAAAATAGAAGATGCGTTGAGTTGATATATATTTATGTGTCTGTTTGTTGTAATTTATTTTTGTGTGCAAGTTATTTACACTGGCTTAACATTAATAAGCATGTAAGCAATTCATCCCAGGAGTTCATGAGCATTTGCCTGTGCCTTGGAGCTAACACAGGGCGCTAGCCGCTGTCTGTGGACCCAGCAGGCCTGTTTGATTCATGAAGCAGCATCAAAGCTTCCATATGCCCTGTACGTATCCCACTGCTCTCTCTCATCTTGCTATTGAATCGTTTCTCCAACGCTGCAGGGTGAATGGCACATGTCGGAAGCTAATAGAGGGTGACTGCATATGCACACGTGTGTGTATTAAGAACGTTGAGATAATGTGATGTGACAAGTGGATTTTCTAGCATGTGGTCATCTGGATTGTGGATGTTTTCACATTTACACACAAACTTATCTTATTCCATTCTTTCTTTTCTAATCCCCCTAACTACCTAATTACTCCCAATATGTAATCCAATTGGCCAACATACCAGTATCTTAAGGTTCATTATGCGTTGACTAATGCACCACACAAGTTTGGATGGAGCTATTCATGCAGCTCATCTTATTAAACCTGCTCTCTCTCAGTCTGAGCTGAATCCAATTTAATAACACATGCTGCACTGCACTTTTATTACTGTAATATCCACCAAAGATGAGCCTAAAATGGCACTTTCAGGCAGCATTGACAAACACAGATTTGTGTTCTCATGACATTTTATCACAATACAGTGTATTTTCAGAGTGTGGACATTTATTATATCAATCAATAAACCCTAAGTCATAGCTGCTGCATGAAACTAGAAAGCATACTTATTACACATTTTGATGCTCATAGTTGCGTGGCGTTTTCAAGTGAAGTTACAGCAGGATTTTATATATATTACACATATCCCAGGTCAACGGTGTTGATTCCACCATGGCTGGAATTCCAGCCTGATCCTCTCTCCCTTCACCACCACACTCTTTTACCATTCGGCTCACAGAAATGACCTTTCAAGATCAATGATGACCAGGGGTCTCTGAGGGCAAACTGCTTGACATGACAATTGCTGCAAAGTGTCTAGCTATTGCTGTTAGAATGACTATAACAGAGGTTGCTGTTGAGGTTACTGGATTTTCTGGGTGTGAAGCATAAATGTGGAGAGAAGAAAATAACAAGTAAATTCACAAGTGAAAGCTTGTGGTCTAAACTAAGTTACACTAGAAATGAAAACTAAAATATGCAATATTATCCTTATTCCTGGGTTGAAGCATAAATTGCGCCGCCAGAGAAACCTAGTGAGAGTAGCTCTTAAACAGCCAGTAGAGGTTTGGAGTTTATGTTTAGATATTGTTTATGTTTATATATGTGTGCATATCATCATTTATCCTTTCGATCAATAGATCCAGCAATGCTCATTTTTTTAGTAGAATTATTCTTTTGCCTTTTTGTCTTTAGCTTATAATGTCTTGTAGCCACTGAACTCTGAAATCCAATGGAGTTCCTTTAAACTGAAATACAAGCAGCATGAATGGCCAGTGGATACATGTGGGCATAAATGCAGGCTCACCTTATTACATTTGCTTATTTATGAGGCCATTATTAGTTAGATTGCTCTACCTAGATGCAGGGAGCATCATTCTTGACCCCTAAAAATACCCAGCACTAAAGGTTTGTCCACCAACCGCAATTAAGTGTAACACCAGGGGAACCTAACATTTAATTAATAACAAATATGCTCTTATGAGTAGCTAAATTTCAAATGAGTCATCTCTGTAATGTAGTCAGGGACTTCTATGAGGTTAAATGAGACCTTGACAGCACTTTGGTCTGTGCTGCTTGCCTGTGTCTCTTGTTTTACTGCTGGCTGTAGTGTCGGCTCTTGCACATTATGGAAAGAGATTTGATCGGAGTGAAAAGCGTACACTCCGAGTGTGCATGTGCATGTAATCACAGGAGTGCTACCATGGGAGTGAGAAGATGAGATAGAGACGTACAGCTGATGTAAGAGGAGAAACTGATGTATAGTGACAAGCACATATTCACAGGAGCTTAAGTGGTCTCAGAGACAGAAAGAAAAGAGTCATTCTCTGTATTAGTTTTTGTGTCTTGAGAACAGGGGCTGAAGTGATCTTCTTCTGTGTCTTGAGGATTATACTCTGCATGTGGAGGAGGATCACTGACTTCCTGGAACGTGCAGGACATGCACAAAATGACTTAACCCAACTCAGAATGTGGAAAGGATCAGTGTACATTTTTTGACAGTACTGAAATTTGTTACTGGCTCGTCAGTGTTGTTTTATTCTTCCCTCTGACTCCACTGTGAGGAATAGACATCATAATGGTGTTAGTTTTCAAATCATTTATTGATGGTCATTATTGGCATTGTGACCCGATTGACTGATACAGCAACGAAACAACTCGTTCTCTTCTGTCACTCCCCGATCCTCCTCCTCCTTCCAACCTTCTGTTCATTAAAAAGACAAAAGACATTTTTTTTTGTTTGCAGCTCATGTCTCTGTTGCATGCAGCTCAGTCTCACAAAACTCATGGAAGCAATCACAAGCTGTTTGTTGCTTACTGTTAACAGCCCGTACTTTAGGGGGGTCCAACTTAATACATAATTGAAAATGGTTGCTGTGGTCCATTTGCTACGCTTTTGTTCTTCCTACATCAGCAAGCAGGCGCTGCCAGGAGGTTGCTCTTTGGGGGATTTGTTTTTTTGCTCCATGTAATTTTTCCCTTCTATCTCTTTCTCTTTCTCCTTTGATGCCTTTTTTTTCGATGACAATTCACACTTCAGTTGAGATTGCTTTAAATTTCGATTTCAGCCAAAATGTTCTTTTAAGTAGCTGTCTCTGTTTGGATGCTATTTGTTTCCCCCCAAACCCCCCTGCCCCCCCCCAACCACACACACACACACACACACACACACAAAATGTTGTCCATTACAAATGCACCCATGTTATTTGGCTGTGTTTGTCTCAAAGTGAGCACTGTCACCTCCTTTGATGTTCCAGAACTATAGCATTTTGCA
Organism: Mastacembelus armatus; assembly: GCF_900324485.2. Lineage (NCBI taxonomy): Eukaryota > Metazoa > Chordata > Actinopteri > Synbranchiformes > Mastacembelidae > Mastacembelus > Mastacembelus armatus. The sequence continues at coordinate 3,899,000 of NC_046650.1, read as the reverse complement.
CATCACTTAAAAGACCACTCTGCTCACTATTTCATGCAGAAGCTGTACAACTTGTTGTTAATGAAATTGTGTAATTAACCTACTGCTGCATGTCGAGTAGTCCAGGGACACATCTCAGTAAAAAGTGCACAGCTATCCAATGGCCACACTATTATCCATCACCGCTCTTCTCCTCTGACCTAAGATTGCTCTTGTGGCAAACTCACTCGCTCATGAGATTTGGCTTTCAATCTGTCTGCCAACGGACCAACCCCTCTGGCCAGCCCCAGCCTCTCTCCCCAGAGAAATGCACCGTGATCCTGGAGTGATTTTGCAGTAATAGAACTTCAGGATAAACTAGATTTGATGATCCACCTATACAGGTGCCTCTTGGCAGTTCAAGTTTGCACCCTCTCCATCCTGTTTCAGCCCTAAACCTCATTACCTGAGGCTGATTCTTCAATCTGGGCTCCCTCAGGGAAACAGAGGTGGAGAGGGGCAAACGAACACAGGAAGTGGAGTGTCACTTTAGATCACAGTTAATGTTGGGGCAAACAGTTGATTTCTATCTCTGCCAAGCAGGGAAGAGTTATTAGAAAGTTGAGACTTGCATTTATTGGTGGTGATACATTCTTCTTTTCTCTTGCTGAAGGTCAGGATATAGTTGGATAACCTCTAGCATCCAAAGTAGTTATGACATGAGCAAAGCAGGAGCTGAGGTGACATAGTATATGAAGCCACAGAGTCCAGGAAAGGAAAGGAAACACAAGACCTTCCCATAGGACACTGATGTTCCATTCCAGTGTTTCTTTTTTATCTGTGACAATTCCACAGCCTTTTGTGTCTATTTATTATGGTAACCTTGATGACGAGGGGTTGTTAGTGCTGCTTGATATGTACGAATAGCAAAAATCAAACCACAATCTTCTTTAAAACCAACCCAAGTACTGTGATTGTTTGAGTGTTTGTGTCTAAACCTATTGAACCTACGAACTACACTGTGGTGAAGATAGACAATGCAGCACTCAGTCAGACAGTTGAATTCAATTCGAAGCTTGGCTTCATGCCCACAACGTAAAGCCGTCTCCCAGAAATTTGGGAGTAATCTTTGAATTGAATTTGGAACTCTGAGAAACAAGTGTCAGCAGTTAGTCCAAAATACTGGTACTCACCTTTTAACTGGGCCTAGGAGAACAGAAGCTATTACTCCAATCCTAGCAGCACTTGATTAGTTTCCTGTTGCTTCCACAATGCACTTCAGTATTCTATTAATTATATGCAAAGCATTAACTGGACCAGCTCCGAGCTATATCTCTGACCTGCTGAGCCCACATCTGCAAGTGCACAGACTGAAGTCACCGGAAAAGGCACCTCTTGCAGTTCCTAAAGTCATCAAAGTATTCGCTGTCCAGACACTGAAACTCCAAGATGCTTTATTCACACAGCTACTCCTTTAAATTCTTTGAAGTATCACCTAAAAACTACTGCTTTGTTTATATGACTACATGGATTTCTTTTCCTGATGAGTTTTGTGTCACTTTATTAATTATCGGTTATATTTTTTCGCTGTAACACTGTATTACTCTGTCTTGTCAAAGTGACAAATAAAGTTAATATTATGAGTGCTAATGTTTTCCCATGCTCACTGGCTCCAGAGTCAACACTTTGTGTGATAAAAGCATTTTTGCTGCAAGTGTTAAAACAGTATTTTCTGTTGTGACAGCTGCAGGTGTTTGCTCGGCTACTGACAGATGCACAGTGTCCTCCCCTGCTGCTTTTAGACTGCTGTTTGACATGTGTCCATTGTACAAACTGGCTGTTTTGACTGGTAGTTTCTGAGAAAAGCTCATTGCAGTGGAAAGAAGTCCATGTGCTGCAGCCTGACAGACAGGCATTAGCAAAGTTGTCAACACCTTCCCTTCCCTTTCTGTTTGGCTTTTTTGAGTTGCTCCTTTAATCCTCTTTGTCTGCTCTTGGTTTTCAAGCTTTCCCTGTTATTTTCTCTGTCTCCTTTCTGTTTCTCTTCTCCTCTTGTCTAATCCCAACCCAGCTGTTGGCTTTGCACTGATGAAAGAATTTTTCTTTTTTTTTTTTTTTTACACAAGCCACTCTCACACTGCTGCTATCACTGCATTGCTACATTGAAGGTTCTTCATATGTTGGATTAATTTGTTCAGGATTTATTAGTAAACTACACCAGTTATTTTGCCATGTGAAGCTCCCATCGCAAGTTTATTTTTTTTATTGGAATCAATCAATGTTGCTATACTGGAATCGGTTTTCACATCATGAATCAACACGTTTTATCCCTGATGTGATCCTGGAATGATAATGTTACATCAGTGTTAGTCCTTGTGCTGGTTTAATGACCTTGTGCACAATAACAATGTTTAGGAGGTAATTCTCTGAAGGACATTATTTTTGACTTTTTATAGCAGAGTAAGGCTTTCTAATCCTTTTATTAAAGTTCCCCTTCAGGCAAGTTTTAGGACAATTAAAAACACTCTGCTTTGAATAATAAGTTCAATAATTAGAGTCTGATGTTGTTTTTTCATGAAAAAGGTAAATTAACTAAGTGAAAATTCTTAAAAGGGTAACTAGTCCTTCCCCCTCATTAAGAATTAACACTTGAGCTAAACTGAGATTTATTGTGAGCACAAAGAAACTTTTACTCTTTCAGCAGATTAATTTGACACCAAGCTACAGACACGTTTCATTCCTCACAGTGAAGCTCAGCCATCCAAGCAAGCTAATACTAAGAAAAACTGTTCTTTTTGGTAGGAAGAGTTTTAATCAATTATATATTCATTCTGTAGTCAAATTACAGCCCATTAATCATATACTGTAGACTGAGAGCTGATGTTTACAGTTGTATTTTGGTTTTAATATCAGGAGAAGTCTGACCCTGCTGGAATAATCCTGCATTTATGTTGTATTTTTAATGTACCTTTTTTTTTTCTACCGTCTTTCTCCTTCAGGTAAGGAAGAGTCAGTGGCCACCTTCAAGGGCAACGAGTTCTTCTGCTACGACCTGTCGATGACGCCAATCCAGAGCAGCACTGACGAGATCACACTTTCCTTCCGCACGCTGCAACGCAACGGCCTCATGCTGCACACTGGCAAGTCAGCTGATTATGTAAACCTTTCCTTGAAGAGCGGCGCAGTCTGGCTGGTCATCAACCTGGGCTCTGGGGCCTTCGAGGCCCTGGTGGAGCCTGTTAATGGCAAGTTCAACGACAACGCCTGGCATGACGTGCGCGTTACCCGCAACCTGCGCCAGGTAAACACTGCCCACATAATCCAGGGCAACCACGGTCAGAGTGGTGCCTCTGTCTACCCCCCACCCTATCTCTGCTGCTGTTGTAGACTCACTGTCTTTATGTCTTTTCTTACACAGGAAGTGTTTGTCTCACCTTCTCCTCACCGGCTGCTTTCTGCAAAGATTAACAAAAGTGTATTTTTTCTAGGATGGCGTTAAACAGAAGGTCCTTGTTTATTCTGTCTTCCCTGGCTTCTTTGTCTTTTCTAAAACAACCAAAGATCCTTGTCACCTTTATATTAAAAATTATTAAAAAGTAAAGGCTGAAGTTGTCTCAGCCCAAGTGAAAATGAGACGACATTCCCAGTGATCGTGAGTTTCTTTTATTAATGAACGAGTGAAGGCAGTTTTGCACAGTATATATGCACAATCGAGTATAGGCTGAATTCTAAATTATCAAAGGTGACAATGCACTTAAACCTTTTCTGAACAAATTACCCAACATGTCTTTACACAGCTTAAATCGCAGCTAATGGAAAGCAAACAACCACCAGCTAGGCACATGCACAGAAAAGCACTAAGCACATACAGCACAGTCTCTGGATACTGGACTGTCTGGATGCACCAGGTCATGAGTTGGCAGTTGCAGATACAAGCAGTGAGATACAATCAATTTCACTTACACTTGCCGTGCTTACTTCTTCACTTTTTTTTTTGCAATTGTAATAGGAATGAATGGCTTGTCAGACCTAATAATGGGGGTAGTAAGTGGCCCAGAATGCAAAAAAGCCTGATGTGAATGCATTAACACAAAGATGGTACATCAACTCCTTTGTGTGTGCCTGCAAAACATCCTCTGAAAGTTTGAAAAGAAAAAAAAAAAAACAGTTAATAGTATCAAAGTCCTGTACTTTTAAAAACTCCTCCCCACGCAAAAAGGGAAACCTGAGAGCAAAGTGATTCTTAATGTGGACTAAGTGCTCTTAAATTATAGGGAGAGATTTCCATGCCAACCACTCTGCAATTTCTGTCATATTACAATAATATTATTATATATTTCAGTGGTAACTTAGACATGGAAATAGTCCAGGATTTGTGGAGGTGATGTTTTATTAGCATGTGCTGTACTGGCTTTAGGGCAAGTGATCTCAGGCACATACATATACTGAGATGCACCATCTCAGACACACACACATACACAGTCAGGGGTCAAATATGTTATGCTGTAGAGCTACGTGTAATCAGCAGAGTGGGACTTGCTTAATGAGTTTGGGAAGCCAACTCGATTTTAAAGATTTACAGCGTGAGCCAACACACCTACCACCAACTACGCCATAATGACCATTAGGCAAATGAGTAACACATGCACATGCACACATGCTAAACTGACATACTATAATTATCTTCCTGTCAATGGAGAAATCTTGTCTCTAAAAATCTTTGTTGAATGAAAACATCATGCAGATATCGAATGCCTGTGGTCAGCCCCTGCTATGACCCAGAACTAACCAGCATGCTATCCAGGCAATCTTCATGAACTTACCTAACAGCTTGAATCCCCAGTAGGTCATTTCTATTGACATAACAGGCGACCTAAGTGTTAAAGAGCTCTCTAGTTTTACACTGCACCATCCCTACTCAGAGAGGGAAGGAGAGGGGTATCGATGGCATCGACTACCTCTGACCCTATGTTTACCTCTGCACTGACACCCAACCAATCAATGAGTGTGTCCATTCTTTGAGGTCTCATTGAACACACGTGCCATACACAGAGGAATTCACATTTCTGTGGTTTCAGTCATACCCTCAGAAACACCTAAGGATAACACTAAAAGGAAAACCTAACTTAAAATATATGAGGTATTTTGTTTTTTACAATACTTTATTTCTAGTCTAAACCTGCCTAAAATATGTTAGGCCTTAATAATCAATAACACTCAGCATTCAACCAGTACATAAAGTGGCACAGTTTGCACATAAAAAGTAATGAAACCTTCAAACTAACAACATAGATATCTGATGTTTTTAATGTATTAATTGTTGCGTAATAATCTAAGCCTGCTTTTCTGTTTCTGACGAATAACATTTGCAATCATGTCTTGCTGTGGTTTAGATGCTATAAATACTTTTAAAGCATTTTTATTATACTAACTAAACTTCTCATACAACTGCATTGTTGTGTGTTATTGCTAACATGATATTTTGCATGAAAAAATAGCCCATAGTCTACAAGACAAACAGTGGTTTCCAGCTGAGGTTATCATACACCTCCAGCAGTCTCTAAAGTCTCATCCACTCTCTTTCTGTTCCTCCTAATGGCTCTTGCAACGTCATGCGTATCTTCTGCTGTATCACTAAGCACCAAAATAAGTAAAGCCTGTGAGCTCTCACAGTTTCTCTCTCCCTCTGCATGTGTATATGTATATTTGCTGTCTTTCTCCACAAAACTTATGAATTTGTCAGCTTTGTGTGGGATAAAATGAAGCAGACAGAATTAGGTGAGGTGATAGGGACTCTGAGCCAAGAGAGAGAGAAAGGAAGGGTGGGGAGAAATGGGTAGGCTACATACCAAACAAATGATCACAGGTTCAGAGCTCCCCTTGGTGGCATCTAGCAATATTACAAGTATAGATGTGGAGGAAAGTAGTGCATGTTTAGAGAGTTTGGCTAATATCAGTGGTGTATAGTTGAGAGGCAGGGAAGGACACTTACCTTGACCTCCCATCAATGCAAATATCTCCACACAATATGCACCCTATCCCACCCCCCACCGCCCCTTCCATCCTACCCTATTCACTACGCACACTGGTTAGCATAAGCAGTGTTATCTCATCCTTCATCTCCCCCCTCCCTCGGCTCTCTCCCTGACATAATGATCCACTATCATAGACATGTAGACTTCAGCACTGGAGACCATTCTCATCTGGGATTACATGCAGTGTCTAAAGACACTGCAGAACTACAAAGATGGAAACTCCTCATCTCAGGGTGTCTTGGGATATATCCAATGCACTGCACAGAAACAGAACACACAATGAAAATAGGTCCAGCATTAAATTTCCAAAGATGCTTGCATGAGCATTTAGAAGTTAAGGTCATACACAACCAGAAACTGCTCATTGTGTACCATACTGTTGATACACTAACTCAAAGTCATTCTGTGTGTCTTGCAAAGTAATGTTAGAGCTACTGATACAGGGTGATGTTCAGTGGGACTGTAAGGTAATGTATTGCTTTTAAACATTAGATCCATACACAAGTTCTGTATCACTGCCAGCAGTGAGACAGGGATGAGATTTTAGTAAGGTAGTACAAAAAAGCTGTTGGATGGGCTTCTTCTGATCTACTGGAAAGATTTGAATGCAGAAGCACAGCAGTCTTGTTTTCCTGGAGGATTACCTTTCCATGTTGAATCTCAACTGCATCATTTCACAACAGTCAATCTGTACACTCAAGAGGCACTTGGGTCCTATAGGACACTGTAGGCAGACCAAGGAAACAGTGCACACGCTGGCAGCAAAAAGAAAGTGGACACCTGTCTGTATTTTTGTTTGTTGAGGTGTAGAGAGAGTGAGAGGATGATTTTGTACACAACAGCGAGGGAAATGAAGTGCAGTGCTGCTATCTCAGACTAAAGGAGTATCTGAGCAATGGGAGGATAAGGGGAGCACTGGGAGACAGGCAGCAGTTTGTTCTCTAGTACCAGAAGAAGAACAGAGACGAGCTTTCTTTTAATTCCCGAGTGTGACTTTACAACCAAAGGATTCAACATTCTCTGTGTCACAGAACTGGGTCAGTGGCTTAAACAGTGTCTAGAGAGAGTCGACCACTCTCGTTCTTCATCCCGTTTTTTATATCGCTGTCAGCCTTCCCCCTTTTTACTCTCACCTACAGTATCATCTGTCCTGTGGTTGATGCTCTCCTCCTGTCTACCTTGATTTTTCAGTTTTTCATAATTATAGTCCCCTCACACGTGCACATCTCTTTTCCAAATAATTGCACCTTGGATGCATCTGTTGAATGAATGAATGTTTTAGACAGATTTTTTTCATGTTCTCTTAGTGCTCGGTGCACGTCCCAGGGGTTCGACTGTCCGCCCAGAGATCAGCTGGAGCAGGCGAGTTTTGATCTGCATCGGGATGAGGTTGAGAATTATGATGTTACATATAACCAGCCTGTCTTTAGATTGATGTATACATAAATGTTTGGTTTGCTACTGCTCACATTTGCAGCAAAGATGATTAGCCTGAGTAACATATCACTGAAAAACATATGAGCAGCACCGCTGTGCAAGAGATTTAAATGTTACTTTCAAAGTTTGGGTCATTGTGAATCCACAGGACTGTTTGTGCTTGCGGAGGTTCAAGCACACCCTCCTGGTCAATAATTGGTAATAAAGCTTTACACACACAAACTTTACAAGCAGCAGAACAACGTTCAGTAAAAAGCATAAGGCAAAAATCGTTATTCAGTTCAGCACATCAAATTCTAAACAACTTCTAGCCTCAACCTGTCCCCCGTATGTATTAGATATTGGTCAAGGCATTGAAAGTGTTTGATAAAAACAAATAAATAAAACAAAGCTGGACTGTCCACCAAAAAAAAAAAAAAATGATTTGAAAATGAAATACTGTCACAGCTCAGTTGCTGTGATGAAAAATTCATTGGGGAGAATTACTGTGATTTATTAATGTAAGATCTCCTGCATGCAATGTGATCTTCTAAAAGCAATGTCTTTTGAAATGAAAGAATTTCCAAATATTTTAAATGCGTCTCGTTCTAACTGGCTGGGCGTGTTTCATATGAAACAGCACAATGAGAACATTGACTCTCCCTGTTCAATCAATACTGAAGACTGGACACACCCCTCATTTTTTCTTCATTTTATCTCTATGACTTTTACTTGTTCAAATTGTTTTTCATCCATTTCTGTAAGGAATGAGCAGTGGCAATTACACTGTCCTCCTCCCTAGCCCCCTCCCCTCTATCAGTCCACCCCTCCTCTCCCTCCCCCCTCATCCAGAGTTCTTCCAGAAGGCAGCCAGGATTCCTAAGAGAGAGCCAATCAATTCCTCCTCCGCTCATCTTCCCCTCCCTTTCTCTCTTTCATTTTCACTCGTGTCCCTCTCTTCCATTCTCGCTAGCAATTTGTCACTTAGCAACAGTGGCTGCTATGCTGTTGGGTAGTGAATTGTCCCTGGCTGCAGTACTCCAGTAGCTGCATTAACCCTTTCTATAAACCATCACCTAAACACTGTATTGTAAATTGAAAAACATGACTGAAATGTCCTGATAGCGTTGGAATTTGCCATGCATTGGCACAGCATGAAAAATATGATCCACACAAAAGTAATTGGGTTAAAGCCAAAAAGAGAACAAAAAAAAACAACAAAACAAACTGTTTTAATCTGGAAGCCTAGTCTTACATGTTATGGCCATCCCACACATGCACCTTCTGCATTAGCTCATGCCATCCATGTTGAAATTTAAATTAGGTCAGCATAATGCATTTAGCATAATGACAGATTGAGCCTCTCGTGGCCAAATTGAAAATGCCATTTAGAGAGCTCAGCTTCGCCAACACACACGGCAACACATTTCTATAGTGACGATAGGCATTGCTATTCACGGCAGGCAGTAGTTGTGGATTTGTTTGATGTACATAATGACATGCTAACACCCCTATAATCCTTTCTCAGTTTACTGCCAATGACATTTTAAGTATTCCTAATGTGCTCTAGCTGTGCCGAGAAAAGGTGAGGGGGTGCATTCATCAAATAGCTGTGCATTTAGGATTTTATTTATTTATTTCCTCTGTGTTTCTTGCATCATGCTGATCAGAGGTCAACACCTCAAGCACAGCTTCTGCCTGTACATTGCTGAAACTACAAGCACCTAATGCTAACACATCATACCCAGCACTAAAAGGTTCTTTGCAATTTAAGGGAGAAAAAGCTAATTTGCATCACATTTTCACTGCATTAGCATATCTGCCCGCAATCCCTTACTCACTCACTCACTCAGTGGGTTCATTTACCAGTACCTGCTCCAGCACTGCCATGTTTATTCATCCCTCTGCCTTGCAAACCCATAATCAGATAACAAATCTGTGCACACTTAGTACTTTCAAATCGGTGGTAACAGCTAATAAAATGCTACTGAGACAGGTAAGATATTGTAGGAGAGCACAGGACAAACCAGTAGGCTGAAGGATTTAGGAATAGCTAAGGACAGGGGGTCTTGTAAAAGGAATAACAAAGACTTAACAGTGAATATTTTATGACGATGTGCATCAGTGGTGTAACCTGTTGTAAAATAGCTCTAAAGTGAAAGCTGAGACAGTGATCAGAACTCATCTACTCATCTACACTACTTAAGAGTAAAGGCAATCCACAGTATGCAGTGTGTCAATGTGGAGAACTATGACTTTGTTTCAATTGATTAAGAATTTCAATATGTTTAACTGGGAATGTTTACTAAATTGGGACACTCAAATGACTCACCAACTGCATCAAAATTGTAAATATAAGAGAAATTAAACTTAATGATAGAGTTGAACTTTTTGTCCCAATTTCTAATTAATTCATTAAATACAATACCTAGTTCAGTTAGATGAACAGGTAGAGTAGAGTGGAGCGTAATGTTCAACACAATGTCATGTTTGTTTTGTAATCTAAAAAGAACAAAGTGCCTCTGTTCAGAGAGTTTCTGTCAGTCAGTCAGAGATTGGAAAATAGAGATAACTATGATAGGAAGCCCAGCAAAAAAAGAAATATGGCCATCTGCATTGCAATGTGCAATATGCTGTGCTGCAATTTTCATGCCCATACACACCCTACACCCTCACACACTGTTTGTTTCCAGACTTCTCTCCTCCGTAATTGCAGTGACATTTATATTTGCACCTGAAGCCTGTCTGCCAGTTTCCATTACTTGGAGCCAGTCTTCGAGAGAGGGGGACTAGAGTGCTGGGTGAATGTGGAACCAAATGTACCTGAAAGAGCTATTTTGAATCGCAACCCATCTCGACTCCCTCTGACAGGGTCACCCACAGAGTGTCTGCGTTACTGCGGACAGCCTGATACACCACACATGCATAAATACCAAGGCAATCAAATATATGTATAGAATACGGATGCTTATGCTCCTATAGCCAACAACAGTTGTACTTACATGTTAACAACACATGCAGCATTTTCATGTCATTAGTCATTAATTCAGACTGTGTATTCACCTGCTGACAAATAGCACGTACAGTATTCCATCCTATCCCATTGCATGATACTGTTCCACAATAGCACTTTTATCACAAAGGCCTAAATTGGAAATTTATAGGAGACCAGTCATCAGTCTTAGAACTTTCTCAGTTACAGTGATAAATGTATCTGGACTGGGAATCTTGGCTCCACTGCACTATCCATTGATCATTTTCACAGCTTTATCATTAAATATTTATTCAGCTTATTCGCTGGTGGCCACTGTTCAGTAATGTTCACTGTGACAAGTGTGTAAAAGATCAGCCACTGAACAAAAACATCATTGTACAACTAGGTCAACTCTGGCTGGGATCCTGCAGGGCTTCTGCACATCTCAACAGAGCTGTGTGAGTCATTTCACCTGTTTATGAAATGCACACATAGCAATTACCATGTTAGCAGTATTAGCATTAGCTCATTCCCCTCTTTTCCTCACCCATTCCCCAATATTCAGTGCATGAAGATTTCTTAGCCCAGGGGGCCCTTTGAGATGGATGCAGCACATCGTTGTTTGTCTGGGCCTGTGGTTGTTTACATGACTGGGAGCTTTCCCCTCCTTCAGCAAACATTGGCATTCGCAGAAGTCGTTCACAAGTCAATTACAGGGAGGGTGATGGGCCGGCACAGCAGGAGCTACAGGCATGTTGGCTTTGAGGCAAAGTTAAAACAAGTATGGTACAGAGAAGGGAATTCACTGTAAGAGAATAAAATTAACTGCATGAAAAAGGGTGAGCTTTATTTTGACAGTATTGTATTCCTACTGTCTCTTATACTAGAGTTGTTTATGGCCCGAACCCCACCCAGATCTATGTTTGTATCTCAACCCACTGTACTTCCTCTATACTAGACTTCCACCTCTTGTTCTAGTGCTACTTTATTGAAAGGGATCAATCTCATATAGTTTGCAATTATAGAAGATAGTGTCCATGTTTGCTGCATCGTTCTTCCACCAGTGGTGCATATGTTTCCTTCTTGAAGATTTTGGAAGACAACAAAGTTAAAACCAACACCAGGCCATTCTGTCTTCTGTTTGATAACAAAAATAGAACAAAAGTTTAATTTTCTGCGCGATTGATCTTGATAATGGAGCACTATTTCAGTAGTACTTACACTTCTCATGACTGACCTGTGTAATAGCTACACTTCCAGATCTTTTACACATTTACTTTCACACAGCAGCTTCAGTGGCTCAGTTCACTACATTTCTTTGAAGACTGGAACTTTACTTGTTTTGTGTTTTCAGCTTTTCTGCGTCCTCTTGAAATCATGACCCCAGGCTAAATCCGCATATAGACTTTGTCTTAGAACAGCTGTTGTGTAATTGTGGTGCTGAAGAACTTAAAACAAGAAATCATTATTCAGTTCCAACAGCTCCATAAAGACATCTCTTTAGAAAAGCAAATCAAAAATGTGAAGTGCATATCAATGTAACAAAGAACAAATGAACAATGAAATAATGAGCAAAGGACTAATTAAGCTTTATGAGATTCAGGGTTTACATTTTACAGGTTCCAAACTTCTGTTTTTCCTTCTCCCTTTGTTCTTTGTCTGTTGGACTGACAGCTTCCATTAGTCCTCATGGCTCAGCCTTAAAAACTTAACCCTTTCCTGTGACCAGCTTGGAAAAAATCAAAATAACCCAGATTTTATCTGGACATACGGCTTCCCCACAAAGCTGCGTGGACTGGCATGTGTGCTTTATGTATAGTCGGTACAGAAGATTATGCAGACACTAGGCCTACAGGAGTCCAAATGTAGCTGCCTCCTTTCATTACTACTACCCGTCCTTTCACTTGCTACCATCACTTTATCAAATCATTTCAAAGATCATCAGCAATTTTTGAAGGATAAATTTTTCACCACCATCCCACGGTTGTACCATCAAAGAATTGATAGGGATTAGGTTCAAAATCCAGACATCAAATGACTGTGAGGGATTTAAAAATGACACAATACAAAATTTGCACTTAATAATCCATTTTTGTCTCTACACTATCACAGACCATCATTAAATGAGTTATTGAACGCGTTACCTTTTAAGGTATAAGATGGCCTCTATATTTCCACACTGTCCTGAGGGCAGACTAGTACTCAGGGTAGATATCACATGTGGGATTGTATTGTAACATACAAACGTAGTGTAGTAAAGCTCTGTATGTACAGATGACAGCTGTGTGACATGGCTCCTGCTGCACCGATTTATTTCCATTCCTCCTCCCAGGGTCTGCGAGCTTTGCTCTGAACTGTGGAATTGTCTGACAAAGTGAACATTTCTCTCTCTTTCAGGATGCTGCAGATACCAGAACCCACAATTAAAACTCTCTGTCCTTCTCTCTGCCCTTCTCTATGCTTCATTCTTTTCTCTCATGCTTTAACAATAAGCTTGTGATTTCTGTCTTCCTAAACGGCCTTGATGATGTCACATCACTACCTCTTACCACTGTAAATGCACAGTGGTTTTTACCACAATTCTTCATACTTCCAATGCAGTAATTTATATTTGTTTTTTTTCTTGCCTCTATCACAGTAGCCCCTTAACGACCACCTGGGGAAAATTTGCTTAGGGATTTCCACCTTTTCGATTCATCAAAACATGATTGGCAATTTTGAAATGGAGTACACCCCGCTGCCAGCAGGCCCGCTGACCAGATTAGCCTGTCAGAGTGAATACTAATACTTATGTACTCTTCCCTCATTCCCTTCCCTGCTCAAAACAAACATCCCCTTCAAAACTCCCCAAATCCCCTTTGTGGAAGTTGATTTGCTAACTCTTGTCTTTCTTACTAACAAGAAGCTTCCGAATTCTTCCAATTTGATTCTTTTCATTGGTGAATTTTCTTTTCCCTTACCTATTATAATTTCAACGACTAACACTGTGTCATTCACGGAATGTGAGCCATCTGTTGTTTTCTCTATTTAACTTACGACTTACATACTAACAAATGTATTGTTATCCTTTTATTCCTTTTGGTTTTTAATGATTTTATTTAATAGATGACCCTTTAAAACAAGTTATACAATTGCTTTCTTTATTTCTTTATTTGGATGTTTTATCTCATAAACAATAAGAAACAGATGTATACCTTTAAATTCTATTCTATTATATTTTTGTTTAGAATCAGCTCACCTATTGAAAGGAGGAGCTCTGGTTTTACAAAAGACAATTTTTATTTTATTTTTTTTTTCATTCCCACTCTTTTGGGGTTGAGGTGTATTTTCTTGAGTTTAAGGTTTGTCATTTTTTTTTTTCTTTCTCCTTCCCCTGTTTTCTCCTGAAGCACGCAGGCATTGGACACGCTATGGTAAACAAACTGCATTATATGGTAGATATCATTCTAATTGTCTTATACTTTGGTTTGCCCTGGGTTTTCCGTTACCTCTTTCTATTCTGTTTGCTTTACTGAAAGTACAATCCACCATCAATTCCAAGGTAGCTGAAAATCTCCACGTCTCTGTTTTTCTTTTAGCCCTATCTCTCTCTATATATGTTATTGCTTTTTATTGCCATCCAGTTCTCCCCTTCCTGAAAAGAATTAATGTCTTCATCCCAAGAGGTCTGCCCAAAAAGATTCAGAAATTCTACAATTTTAGATTTAAGTTGGTATTTTCTGTTCCTTTTTTATTTAGTTGTTGTTTTTTTTTTTTACTTAAAACACTATCCGTATGAAGAAATAAAGAACTGTAATGCAAGATATTTCCCTAATTGAGTATTTGAAAAGTAATGAGTTTCCTTTACTTTTTGTTAATCCCTGTTTCTTCCTGGTTAATTTTCTTAATAGAACCCTATGAAGTGAGCGTACACAGCAAGACACCTCAGGCAGATAAATAGACAACTATGACAACTCCAGTGAGAGGAAGTAAAAACTAAATCACTTTAAAAATAAAAACTTTTTCTGTATTTTCCCAATGTTCTAACATGAGAGAAATGGCTACATAGACCGTCTTGCTGTGTAGCCTCAGATGGACCTGCTCAGCCTCTCATGGAGCCACCGGTTATCTGGGCTTTCCATCCAGTGGTTTATAGAGTCATGGAGAGTATTTAGAGCTCTTGATTTAGTGTCCAAAGCCTTCATTGTAAAGTAGGCCTCAAATGAGGGCTTGATCCCTTTAGTGGCTTGGGGCTGATTTATGATCAAGATGGGTCTGTTCTCAGACCTTCACCTGAACACACTTCTCCTACTCATACATGCATGAACGTCAGACAGGGCTTTAATATCCCCTGAACCCAGGTGCAGAATTGACCAAACTGAGAGGACTCATGAAAGCTCATTAATGAAAATAAGACAATTTTGTTAATCTACAAACAAATTAACTCACAGATATTTTCCATATGTGCAAAAATATGGCCCTTAGGGGAGTATTTAAACAATTGTTATTAGCCTGAATTCACTGCAGTGCAGGTATACCACTCTTCACTGCAGTTGTGACCAGCCTTACTTGCTTTCACTGGACTTTTCTTGTCAACCAATAAAGATATCTGCCCACTGATGCAGACTGTAAAAGGAACTGCCAGGGAAAATCTGAACTGTGTGCGATCGACCCTTTCATTTACACTAACACAACTTATATTTTTTTTAATATTTTACTGCCCTCACCCTTTGCATGCAGATACTTGACTTCCCGCCCTTCCCAATTTTTATTTCTTTTTCTATATATATATATATACAGACTGCATTGAGTATATATGTATATGTATATATCATGGCTAACATATATACATACATATATCAGTTAATATAATCAATATGGCCATAAAACATGTTAGCCACACCCCTTGTTTTATTTATTTTGTTTTATTTAAGTTTTTAATTTTTATTTCTTACGTCTATGAGTTGTATTTCAAAATTAACTTACTAAAATAAATAATGACCTCACACATCTATCTTGCTATAACAAAAAAGGGAAAAAGTTAAGAGGGGAGACAGATTTCATTTTCTGGGTGAATAGAGAATTGATGCACAAGGAATAAATATCATAAGAAGAATTGGAGAAAACTGTTAAGAGTGTGTAGAAAGCCAGAAAGTCACTCTAGGCTCAGATTTGACAAAAGTCATTTTGAGCTTACATCTAAAATATCTTGGAGAAAATCTAGTGGACATATAATGAGAACTGCAATCATGAGTACAAATTTTTGGTTTTTTAGCAGCATAGAAGGCAAGAAAAGTGATGAGCTGTTGTACCATTGGATTACAATCGTTCTATTCACCAAGACAGGTCGTCTCTTCCCTCTCAAATTTTCCTATTCTTTAAAAAACCCTCTCATTTCCATTTATTTCATCTGTGACTGTTCCCACCCTGTCACACTTCCACCTCCAAACTGACAGTATCCAGTGGTTGTGTATTCCTGCACCCAGTTTGCATGTTTCTGTTGGCTAGAACGTCTCACATCCGCATCCTCACAGGGTGTATATGCTGCTCTAGCCCAGCACGTGTCAATCTGTTGCACACGTGTCTAGAAGGGTTTTTCTGTTGCAAAAAAAAGAGAAAACGTAACATTTAAAGATCTCTTTCTTTTCCCATTTGTCTGGAGTTGTGGTGCCCTGCAATTACATTTACTTCCCATTTACTGCATCTTGGTAGATGATTTATTTCATTATTCCTTAATATTATTATTTTTTGTTTAAATATTGGTCTCTTTGTGTTTGGTGCAATGGAATTACACCCCATCCCCATTACTCCTATCATCGTTCCATTTAAATGCATGGCTTGCGTGTCACCCTGTTAGCTTGGATGGATTCATTTTGTTTCTTCTTAACCAAAACAAACCCTTGTCACATGAAATAACACATTCAGTCCAAATCTGGATCTGGTTTGAGCAATCAAATTGCAGAGGACTTTTAAAGAATCCTCACCTACCTTATCACTTTGACTAAATTCACTAAAACAGTGTTACTAATCTACTGTTTGAATCAAACCTTTGTTGTAACTGTACTAACAACCATTTTTGTGTCTGACTTTCCCTTACTTACAAAATTACTAACCGATTTCGTTCACCCTTCAACCCTTTTAACTCTTTTGGGCACACAGCTAAAGAATTTACCCCCCTCTCTCTCTGGCCCAATGTTGCCAACCCACCCTCATGTCTTTACTAACCTAGGGATGTAGCATAGGTCAAAGGTTCATCGTTTACCTTGCCAAACTACATATTTCAGTCTTAGTTGTCAAGAAACATGACCAGCTGAAACTCTCAGCATAAATTGCACTCGGCTGACATTTTGACAAGCTGCCAAACACCTACTTAAAACAACTGCTGGATGGGAACCCTTTGTCTCTCGAGCATTTTTCCTTCCTATGGGTCTGGCTATAACTGTATGATGTCATGTATTAACTCCAAAGTATAACACATTGTTTCTCCCTGTAAAAGATCTCTGACAGTAATCAGATGTAGTGCCAGCAAGGGTAAGTTCTACAAGGTAAGCTTGTTGCTGTGACTCTGCATGGATTATGATGTTACTTTATGAAGGTACCGGTTGGTGTTTGTACTTAGTTAGATTGGGCTGTAAAAGTCAGAAATTGCCGGCAAAAGAACTACAGACTCTTACTGAAAGTATGATGATGACTGCCTTTGAGAATTGAAGGTAGAGAATGATCTGAGCTCCTGAATTGAAGCTTTGTGCACTGTGACATTGAATGACTGACACAAAGGGTTTTTTTCTCCATTGTACGTGCTGAAGGCCTGGCAGGATGTAGCTTCAAATACCAAAAACCTCTGACTAAAATTCATTATTGTTTTCTTTTTCATATAGGGGTTATGGTTATTATACGCTTCAGGACTTGCTTTGTTACTTCACCACCCGTCAGTACCACCTGTGTTCATTCTGATGCCATTTATGAAAGTAGTGGGTGCTTTACTCAGGTTACCTTCTTCAGTCTTTTTGTAATTTGACCCTAGTCAGCACATACGTTGGTGCTTGACTCCAGAAAATTAATAAAAACAGTGGACGAGCTCAGTCCATTGGAAAATAAGTTCAAGTGTGTAAGACATGAAGTACATACATCTGCGCCATGGAAGTTTGAGCTCAGTAACAACAAACAAGGGAGTAGAGTATATATGATCTGCTTAGTCCTGTCGCTTGAAGTCTAGTGTTATGGTTCTCATTGCATTCAATAAAACATAGTATGTCCAGTGTAAGTGTGGTCAGTGGAATCATGTTGACCTGTGAGAAAGAGATCTACTTTACAGTGGCCTTAATAGCTGGCAGCCTGCAGACCTGGCTTCAGCTATGGTCAATGAGGCAGCGACTCTAGTTAGCTGATGGTTTATGAGGAACAGGCACACGAGAGAGAAATTGAGAAGGTCGTATTCTTAGCACTATTTGAATCAGAAAAATGGAATGCTTCTCATGTTTTGACTTTTAGAGCTGTGTTGGTCTTTTTACAGTATTTTCAGGTATAAACAGCTCCAGTCTGTATTTTCTGTTATCTGGGACAGAAGATTCAGCACAGATCAGCCAGATTTTTTTGGTGTTTGTGTGTACTAGGCTAAAGAAATATTTGAAGAGCAGCTGCTTGGTTAAAAAATAAGAGGTAGAGGAAGAGCTGTGTGTAGTCCTTTTTAAAATTGTCCCACAGCTTTTAATACATGTACAAGGGGAGAATCTTTAGCCTTGTTTTTATCAGGTTTATTGATTTTATTATATCCAGTGGAATGGAGTTCACATGGGAAAAGAGCAGAGAAGAATGCTAGAAAAGTGTTAATTAGGCAGTTATATTTTGGTATTTATCAGGAGTTGTTCTTAGATCATCACACTAGGCAGTGTTTCAAGAATCATACTGTGATCACACGATAACAACATGGAGAAGTATTTTCAGGCCATATTATGGCAAACGTTGTAGTCTTATTGTAAACATGGCTGAGCCACCACTTCATGTTAAGGAAAATGAAACATTCTAAGAAAGAGAATAACATCAAATCATTGTGCACGTTGGAGTATAGGAGTGACAGTCATTAACCACGACTACCTGTCCTTACCAGCACTACTTTGTTTCTGTCACTTCAATTACTTTGATTGCTTACAATCAAGAGAGAACACACTTTGTGGGGTTTTTTATTTAGTCACCTGGATCTAACATTTCAACAACACTTTTACCTGTGAGCTACAAAAACATCAAATATAAAGGAATAACAAGGGTATCTAGATATATATATATATATATATATCCTGCAAATAATACTCAGTTTTATCACAGTGAAACTTTATTAAGTAATTTTCATTGTTTCAGTGGCTTGCTGTTAGCTGCTATGCTTTAACCAGATCTGCCCATCAAGCAGGAGGGCACGTTTCGTTTTAGATGGATCAAGGGTATAACTACTGTTGATCAGTGTTGTCGTGGTGATAACTACAACATTCATACTTACAATATTATTCCATGGAAAAACTCTCAGTGAGAACAAGCAGCCAACATTTCTACTAGAATCTTTATTTACATATTGGGATTCAGTTAAAGAACAAATCCATGCTCATTTCCTTCAGGCTGTTTAGCTTCCAGGGTATTTCAACCAGCAACCTATGATATCATCACCCTTTCCCTCCTTTTGACCAGTGATGCAAGCGTTTGTAATAATTTGCAACATTATTCAGTGTAATGAATGTACAGTCTGGTTGAAGCAAAGACCAGCTAATGCTTGTGAATAATTGCAAAGTTATGTCAGAGGAAACAATTAGTTTTGCTATATGTGTGTGCTTTATTTGGTCGGTGTGTGTATGTAGGGGGGTGGGGGGTGGTAATACTGCATGGACTTATTTTGAGTCTTTGAGGTGTCGTCTCTGTTGGGTTTTAATGCTGTTTAGGTCTGACCTCTGATTATACACTGAATCATTGAAGAGGCTATGATGGCATACTCTGCATGCATTAAAAGCTTTGATGAACCTTTTAAGTGGTGGAATCTGGGATGATGGGAGAGGGAGAAAGAGAAAGAAAGCTAGCAGGAATAAATGCTCACCTATGATTTTAGATGGTGACTTTGTAGGTGTCTGGCAGCTAGTCAACAATAATTCCTCATGACCCCAATGAGCACATCCAGCAACCCTGCTCAAAAAAATTATCCAAAGAGCCTACCTTGGCAACAAAATATGTTTGTGTTCTTTAGCGCTGTAGTCAACATTTCATTCCACAAGTTTTATAGCTTATTTCACTATATACTCAAATTGTATATTATATTGAGAAGAGGCATGGCAGTGGTCTGTAGGGATTTCTTCACTCTTCTGGCCAAACCCCCACCCCCTTTAAAAAAAAAAAAAACTTAACCTCTTCTAGTTCTCTTTAGTCACTCTGATAAATTAAGTAGCCCAACACACCAGCATTGTCAATCACAGTCTTCATACCAGACATATTTGGCCAATACAATATTTTTCTCTTCCAGTGGTAACAGCAGACATAAAAATGAGTTGCCCTCTTAAGAAGGGAAGTACGGCCAAAAAAAAAATAAAAAATAAAAAATAAAAAAAAAATACAAAAACACATAAATTGTGGGAAAAACAATCAAGAAAAAGAGAATACGAGCACTCAGCTGGGGCAATCTGTTGAATGCAGTTGCTAAGGTTCCCCACAGCTGTGAAAAATGTTGCTTAACATAGCTACTCTGAACTAGTGCTAGCGTCACCTGTGTGAACACAGGTGGTTATGGTGTAAGTTCCACGTGCATTTATCCAGAATAACAGATGTTGACTCAGAGACGTGACTGCTTCACTCCTGCTCAGGCCAAATCTATTCTGATAATTAGACAATAAATTGGACACTAGCTACAGAGGTTTCTCACAAATCAAACAGTATTGTTCTTCAGGATATTTGTATTGTAGCAAAGCTGTGGCACAGGCGCTAAATACAACCTTGATGTAATAAGGTTAGCTAATTATCCTTATTAGCATTTCCATCAAATACTGCAATTTGCTGCACTGTAATGTCTATAATTTGAAAAGAGGAGATTTTTATTTGTGATGACTCTTGCTAAACCTGAGGAAAATCTTTAGATTATGATGAAATATTTAGATTTAAAGCAAATCATATTAGCATAGTCAACCTAGCATATCTCATTTCCCTCTTCATGCATTTTTTAACTGACGGGGTACAATCTGATGTAACAGTTGCTTTATCTCATCTTGTAAGGTCCAATGTTACATCAGTAAGTTTTAGTCACACTAACACAGGAAATGAATAAAAGTAAAAGAGACAAACTCACAGAAAAACTTGGGGAATCCACAAACATGTAATATACCGTATGTGTGTCTTATTTTTTTAAATGTTAGGTCTTGATTCTCCTCTTCAAACCTCATCTCATAGCATCAGATCAGTGTGTTTGATTCCACCCTGCAAAAATGATGAAACAGGCAAAGCAGAATATCTAACCTCAAAAAAGATGAGAGCTGAAACATTTAAATACCGAAAAAGACTGTTGCTTTTGCTGTTTCTTCCTTAAATGGCGACTGGTTCAGCAAAGGAATGTTGCATTCAGTCAGAGGAAGGAAAAAGTCAGCCGACATTTTAAAAAGAGTGTTATTGTAATACTATTTCATGTCAAGTAATATTTTATCCAGTGTGTTTGATTTAGATTATCGTCAGTGTTAATCCCACAGTAACAGAAGAGTAGCTGCTTATGACTTATACTGGATTTATAAGGACTTCTAGGCACAGTGTATCTGGTGCAGGCTACAGTTAAACCTAGAAAAGAGAAAAATTTTAGAAATTTTGTACTGCCAGTATGTAGACAGTGGTCACAGCATCTTGCTCTCGGTTTGGCCTTAGCAACTGCACTCTAAAGTGAAAGCCCTCAGTCTGACTGGCACCAAAAACACCTATGCAAGCAATACCATTTAGGGTATGGTCACAACTAATCACTTGTGTTTAATCCAGTTTCTTCCTTGTTTTTCCTCCTCATTCTAATTTCTCTCCTCATCATTTCCTATTTCTGTCTGTCTCTGCTGGATTTTTCTATCCCTCTGTCTTTTTTCATCTTTATCTTTTGGGCCATGCCTATGCCAGGTGACCATCTCAGTGGATGGTATATTGACCACCACTGGTTATACCCAGGAGGATTACACCATGCTGGGCTCTGATGACTTCTTCTACATTGGAGGGAGCCCCAACACCGCCGACCTGCCTGGATCTCCAGTCAGCAACAACTTCATGGGCTGCCTTAAAGATGTGAGTGGCACTGTATGAACTGTGTGTACAGTAGCTGATCAAACATGCAGCCATGCAGACTACTTTGACAACAGTTCAGACTTCGCCATCCCACAGTGTGTGGTTAGCTTATAATATTACAGTTAACTGTGTTGCCTGATACAAGGATGTGGAGAGTTTCACCAGAGGATTTTATCAATTTGCATCAGTGAAATAATGTCATAAAGCTAAAGGTAAGAGTAACATGGAGTGGTTTAAAAAATATACAAACTATAAATTTGTAGTGAGTACACAGAACATGTTCATCTGTGGTACAGCGTCATTGCCGCACTTGTTCACACACAGCACATTTGTGTTGACTCTGACACAGCCACTTGAGAATCATCACTCTGTGCAGATATAACTCCCATATGTGAGAGTGGGACGTGCCAGACGTACAATATCCTGAATTCCTCTCAAGTGTTTGTTTCCTTCATGCTTCCTGTCTCTCCTCCTCATCATGCTGCAGACCAAACACACCCACTGACATAGTACACACAACAGGGGGCTGGTGGGAAATCAAACAAACCCAGATTTATACAGTCTAACACACAGCAACGCCCAGTCACACATGGATGTAGAGGATAGTTGCCTTATAAAGCTTATTCTTCAGTTTTGGTGAAAAAAAAAAAAAAAAACTTATTTTGACCATACTTGATTTAAAACTTAACAAGCTGTCAAGAGAACCAATCATAGTTTAAAGTATTATGCCCTTGTAAATGTAATGACTTGTATAGAGGCAACGCAACATGGTGCCATTGCATTTCCTCATAAAACCACACTGATTGAATAAGTAATTACTTTTGCCATCACTTTTAATGGATCACACAGTAATCACCCTATCTCTAACTTAATTATGCCTGTAGAATTACATTTTCATTATTCGGGTTGCTAACGGAAGGATCCCTAGTGGGTCCTAAACCTCTCTAGGCATTTAACTAGATCCTTTTTCTCATCAAGACACAAGGCTGGATTTACTGTCAATATACAGAGGAAAAGGAAGGAGGAACTGTGGAATATTTATAATATTCATGGAATAATGAAACATGTCAGCTGCAGTTTGCAAAAGGAGTGCAAAGTGCAGAAACAAAATAAAAAAAGGAAAGCGAAGGAACAAGTGATAGTTTGTTGGTAAAGGTGAGATATGGTTGAACGGGAAGAAAATGGGTTCCACACAAAATCCATGTGTCAAGTGGTGTTATTGTAAACAGAATCAGACACTGGCATTCGACTGTGACCTTCTGCCAAGGGCTTCATTTTTCATTTATCAGTCTGAATTTGAGTCAGCTCTGCAAAAATGTCTCAAAAAGTGTAGTTACGTATAGAATCTTAGAAGTTTTGTTTTCCTTAAATCAAGGTGAAATTGTTTCTTGGTAGTTTCTCCAAATTCCCATGGGCCTACTGTAGTTTTATTATTTTAAAACTTCCCTATTGTACTGTTGATTATAGAGTAGTAGTAGGGTGCATGTGGGCAAGGTGAGCAGTCTATATACAAAATATACAGGATTGCTTTGACATTACTTCTGAAGCAAACAGTATTGTTTTGGATTTGTGTACTGTGTTGTTCCCTCTTCTGTTTTTGCATTAATAGTTTCTGGGAGCTCCTGTGTTTTTATTTTTTTTATACTCTTCAAGACATTGCCCTTGAAAAAGTCATGGCCTTAAAACTGGAGATGTTTCCCATGCATTACATGGCGCTGATGATGAATTTCTACATGACGATCAGCAGCAGCCTAGAAAGCATAGATACCACTGTATATTTAATTCCATTTGGAGACCATTTTTACCTAAAAGGGTGACTTGCTAACTAAAAAGTAATACATGTAGTTCTGTCGTTTGTTCGTTTTTGAAAGTGCCTTTACAGATTTAAATGATATAATGTTTGAACTTGAGGGTTGCTGGCTGTTTTTTTCTGGTGTTCACATCAGATCTTTCAGCAGCAGTCAAGCTCTAATGACTACATTAGCTAAAAAACAGCCAGGCACCAAGAAAGAAGAGGAACTGAACGCACCAAGTAGAGTATGAGCCGCTGAAAATGAAGAAGAGAGCGAGTAGTTGGGGGATAGACGGCGGTGTGTTTCATCCTGTGCTAGTTCAGTGACACAGCTCGGATTATCAGTGGTGTTATGGTCTTGGGCAAGGCTTTCATGGCAACACTGTGGTCAAATGCCTTTGATACGCTTGGCCAGCACCCTCCAGGCAGGTGAAATTTAAAGGAAGAGCGGAGCAGAAGAGTAAAAAGGCACCAAAAGACCCACTGAAGCTCTATGAAGTTTTTATTTGCTGTGTGTGCGATCATATGTGTGTGTTCCAAGTCACCCTCACACTATGATCATAGACTTTGTGATGTATATGTGTTTTCTGGGCTCACAGCCGGAGTGGTGGGGTGTGAAATCAGGTGTCTCTGCTCTTCAGCCCCCTAGTCTTGTTTCCACGGATTCTTCTCTTCGTCTGCACATCACCATCTGTCTCTCCTCTGCCTTGCCATCTCTCTCACAGACAGTGACCTTGCTGTCGCCCATTTCACACTCCTCTCCATCTTAGACTGTCCTCCTCTCTCTCTTTTTCTGCCCTCCTGCTTATCTACCTCACTCATCCCACCTTTCTCATCACTTCTCTCCACCTTTCTCTGCCTCTCATCTTCTCTTTCTCGGGGGCAGTTTTGTGTAATTAAGTCCATGGTAGCACTGTTGGTACACCAGCTTTGCCATCCTGACGGCCAAATTAAAAATTGATTTCTTCGACTGATTCCTTGCACTGGATGAATGCTCTCACCCTCCTCTTTGCCCTCACCCTCTTTCATTCTCCCTCCTTTCCTGCCCTCCCAACTTCATATTGATGCTCATTCTCTTTGTCTGCAGCTTCCTCCTAGTCTCACCTTTGTTGCGTGATAAAATCTTTTGCAGTCACTCATCAACCTCACTCATGCCCCAGCTACCACAAGTCAACATTCATTTGAGTCTTTGTAGTTGGAAAGTTGCTGCAGCAAGGCCTGTTCTTTGCCCTTTTCATATGGGTTTCCTCATTTACAAAGCAACAGCTGCTGAAAGTACACCAGAAACTGTGAGCAAATGTCACAAAATTTGATAAATATATAAAATGTGTTAAATTTACTTGATATTAACGTATTAAAGGATTGATCCTTTTGTCCTGGAACTTTTAAAACACTTAAGTGTGGTATGTTGAATTATGAAACATTGACAACCCATAATGAGTATAAAGTAAGAAAAAGTAAATAACATAAAGTAGAAGAAAAAAGTTTTTTGTTCTTACCTGCAGGATTTTGGATTTGCAGAGTTTCTCAATGACAAAACAAATCAATGGATTCACCCCTGAGGAAGTCTTTGACCCTCCCTCATACCATCAGAACAGTCAGGGACACACAGATTCAGATTTTAGAAAGATCACTGGAGTTACCCTGCACAAAAACACCCTGTAGCTCTGCTACCTACTGTATGTCATTGAATTCAGAAGTAAGAAGTGATTATCAAATCAAAACAGGCAGCAGAAACAGTATTGTAAGGGCATTAACTCTGCTCAAGGTATATGCTAACAAACAGCTTATCCAACAAGTTAAGTGTCACTGAGAAGTTTGGGGGTCACAACCCCGAGGGTGCCGATTACCACGGGGACCACTGTTGTCTTCACCTTCCACATCTTTTCTAGCTCTTCTTTAAGCCCTTGGTATTTCTCAAGCTTCTCATGTTCCTTCTTTCTGATGTTGCTGTCACTTGGGATGGCATATCTGGATTTCAGTCCAGCTTTTTCCAGCCACTGGTAGGACTTTTCAATATCAGCCACTTCTTCTATCTGTCAGTGGTACATACCGTGCAGGGGTTTGTCCTGCCATGATGGTTCTTGCTATTCTTCCTCTGCATCGGGCTTCTGTTGCCTGAGATATTCACTAAGTATTCCATCGCTTGGGGCCATCTTCCTGATGTAATCATGGATCTTTGCTATTTCATCTTGGATGGTGGCTCTGACGCTCACCAGTACTCAGTGTCCTTCCTTCTTCTTAGTGTACAGTCTCAGGATGCTGGATTTGGGGTGGAGTCCCCCAAGCATTGTGAGGAGCTTCTTTATCTTGACATCAGTGGCTTCTATGTCCGCTTATTGTGCCAGTGGGGCAGGCCGCAGGTGTTGATGGCTTGGACCTTGTTCTTCCCATTTAGCTGACTTCTTAGAACTTGCCTTACTCTCTGTAGGTATTTGGCTGTGGCGGCTTTCCTTGCGGCTTCTTCTTGGTTCCCATTTGCCTGTGGGATTCCAAGGTACTTGCAGCTTCCCTCAACATCCGCTATGCTGCCTTCTGGAAGTTTAATTCCTTCAGTCCTGACAACCTTCCCTCTCTTTGTTATCATTCAACCACACTTGTCCAGTCCGAATGACATTTCAATGTCGTTGCTGTATATCCTGGTGGTGAGTCAATGTCTTGCTCATTCTTGGCGTACAGCTTGATGTCATCCATGGCAAGGCAAGGCAAGGC
This sequence comes from Mastacembelus armatus, assembly GCF_900324485.2. Classification (NCBI taxonomy): domain Eukaryota; kingdom Metazoa; phylum Chordata; class Actinopteri; order Synbranchiformes; family Mastacembelidae; genus Mastacembelus; species Mastacembelus armatus. The sequence goes on along the minus strand of NC_046650.1, from coordinate 3,872,860 downwards.
AAGGCAAGGCAAGGCAAGGCAAGGCAAGGCAAGGCAAGGCAAGGCAAGTTTATTTATATAGCACAATTCATACACAGAGTAATTCAAAGTGCTTTACAGAAATAAAAGAGATTAAAATACATAAGCAAGAATAAAAAATAAAAAGACATGCCACCACTTTGTCACCATATTTGCCCCTTATTATATACCCATATTTGTGGGTCCCCTACTTTCAGTTTGTCCCATCCCTGATGGACTAAAAGTACCTCAACACAGACTATCTGTGGAGACGATCCTGAGTCCCGGACTCTTACGTCTAGGATCGAGTAGACTACAGCTGGAGGTTCCAAACCCCTTATTTAAGTCTACAGCCCTTAGACCCGTACCCATATTTGTGGGTCCCCTACTTTCAGTTTGTCCCATCCCTGATGGACTAAAAGTACCTCAACACAGACTATCTGCGGAGACGATCCTGAGTCCCGGACTCTTACGTCTAGGATCGAGTAGACTACAGCTGGAGGTTCCAAACCCCTTATTTAAGTCTACAGCTGTTTAGACCCGTATTCTAAGGATAACACTAAAGCGCCAGGGTTTCTAACCCCTGAGTCCCTGACCCGATTGGCTTTAGATCGAAGGTTCCCAACCTAATCAACTTAGAGTACTGACCGTGAGTCCGATTGTCTTCCCCAACTGGACAAGAGTAGTGACAAGACAGTTTTTAAAAAAAGAAAAAAATAAATAATAATAAAAAGTTAAAAATTAATATTAAAGGAAACTGAGTGCAGATAGGTCGGTTTGGATAAAACACTCTCAGGGCTAGTCTGGTCATATGTTATGTGCCACACTAAAAAGAAAGGTTTTTAGCTTGGACTTAAACATTGCCAGAGATGAGGCTTGTCTAACATCATCAGGAAGACTATTCCAGGTTTTAGCTGCATATGATTGAAACGCTGCTTCTCCCTGTTTAGTCCTGACTCTGGGCACGAGCAGAAGGCCTGTCCCTGATGTTCTCAGAGTTCGAGATGGTTCATATGGCATCAGCATGTCAGAGATGTAACGTGGTGCTGAGCCATGAAGAGACTTATACACAAGCAGTGCTGTTTTGAAGTCTATTCTCTGAGAGACAGGAAGCCAATGCAGAGATCTGAGAACAGGAGTAATGTGGTTGTACTTCCTGGTTCTAGTCAGGACCCGAGCAGCAGCGTTCTGAATGTACTGTAGCTGCCTTACAGCTTGTTTTGAGAGCCCCGTGAACAGGCGTTACAGTAATCTAACCTGCTAGAGATAAAAGCATGGATGAGTCTTTCCAAGTCTAGTTTAGACATGATCCCTTTGATTCTGGCAATGTTTTTGAGATGATAAAATGCTGATGATGTTATCGATTTAATGTGGCTGTTAAAATTCAAGTCTGAGTCCATGATTACCCCTAGATTTCTGACTTGATTTTTACATTTTAGAGAAAGAGACTCGAGGTGACTGCTGACACTTTCTCTTTGTTTCTGAGGCCCAAAGATGATTATTTCAGTCTTGCCACTGTTTATTTGCAGAGAGTTGTTTTGCATCCACAGAGTGATCTGTTCAATACAGCAGCATAGTGAGTCGACTGGTCCATATTCACCAGCTGCAAGTGAAATGTAAATCTGAGTGTCATCTGCATAGTTATGGTATGACACATTATTGCTGCGTATTAACTGGCCTAAAGGAAACATGTAAAGATTGAACAAAAGGGGTCCTAAGATGGACCCTTGGGGGACCCCACATGTCAACACCATTTGGTCTGAGACACAGTTACCAACTTCAATGAAATACTTCCTGTCTTCAAGATAGGACTTAAACCATTTAAGGGCAGTACCAGAGATACCTATCCAGTCCTCTAACCTTTGTAACAGGATCACATGGTCCACTGTGTCAAAAGCAGCACTTAGATCCAGCAGTACTAAGACAGAGACTCTGCCAGCGTCGGTGTTCAGACGAATGTTATTTGTCACCTTGATGAGGGCAGTTTCAGTGCTGTGATGGGGCCTAAAGCCTGACTGAAAATCATCAAAGCAGTCGTTTAGCATGAGAAAGTCAGTAAGTTGTTGGTAAACAACTTTTTCAATGATTTTGCCTAAAAACGGCAGGTTTGATATGGGCTGGTAGTTGTTCAGTACCATGGCATCAAGACTGCTCTTCTTCAGGAGCGGCTTGATGACAGCAATTTTCAAAGCCCTTGGAAATGTTCCTGACTGTAATGAGTTATTACTGCTTAGTACTGATTTCAGAAACTTAGTGGGTAAAACATCAAGGCAACAGGTGGATGAGCTCAGACTTGAGATGGTCTCTTCAACTGTTATGTCATTTACTGGTGTAAGGTGTGTCAGTTCTACCAAGTGTTTCCTGGTTGGCTGCAGAGTTGGTATCTGCCTTGTGCAATTTATTGTTTGTTTAATACCCTGAATCTTGTCGTTAAAAAATAATGCAAATTCATTACATTTAGATGTTGAAATTAGTTCCAAAGGTAATGGAGATGGAGGGTTTGTCAACCTACTCACTGTAGCAAACAGGACACGTGAGTTGTTACTGCTGTTGTTGATGATTTCAGAAATTTCAGATTTCAGATCCATGTACAGGAGGTGGCTGATGGTTGCTCCATTTCATAGTCGGTATCCAAAGCCAGTCTTGGTGATGGTCTGGCTGAGGGGGTTCAGGCCTATGCAGAACAGCAGCAAGGACAGCGCATCTCCTTGGTAGATGCCGCATTTGATGGAGACTTGTGCAATTGGCTTGAGGTTGGCCACTGTTTTCCACAGTCCCATTGAGTTCCTTATGAAGTTTCTTACAGTCCTTTTGATGTTGTATACAGTATCAATATTGAGCAAAAATATAGCAAATGCAGCAAATGCATTTATACTGAACCGGGCCCTGGCTGAGTGGAGACAGTTTGGGTCCTTCACTTTACAAAGGTCCTGAGTATTTAATATACTTTTCAGAGTATGCCCTGCAAATATCACATACTTTAGTGCTCCCAAAGAGCCCTCTGTTAAGCTCGTCTTTGTACCTTATTTGTCATTCACTGCCATTTTCTCCTGTCTTCTACACTTCTTAACACTTCTTTTATTCTCTTACCTTCTTTCACGTGCTGCCTTTTGCTTATATTGTGCCCCTAGCTACCTCTCTACTTTTATTGATGTAGACACACTGGAGGCCATAAGTGACTTAAGTGACTGTAAAATGATAGCTCTTTATAAACTTAATGACCAGCTAACAGCATTTTGATGTGTTCCACCCTTTGAATGGAAAATGTTAAATGGCAAGTTGTATATGCTTATACCCACTAAAATAACCAATGACAGGGTTTTACATCAACCCTAACTCAAAGCTCTGAAAGTTGCACCAGGGTGTTACTATGGCATGTGAGGTGTGCACGGACTAGGTTTCACATGTTTGCCATGTGCCAAAGTCTGCTCTTGGTGAGCTTGCTTATATGTTTTAAGGCTTTTTGTGACATCACATTCTGCTGCTGCTGGTCTTCATGCAGGTCTGTATTCTTCATATTCTGGTATTTGACATCAAGACATGCTGATCCGTTGTATAAAACATGCATAACACCAAGGTCCATTTTTGCAGAAATAGAGCAACATGGATAAACAAAAATAAATCCCTCTCCCTCCTCCCACTGCCTTTTCTCGCTTTCACCCACCCTTCACTTTTTTTTTAACACCTCAAACCAGGCGAGCTCACGCCTTATTAGCTGCCAGTTTTACCGTTATCATGGTTAATTACCAGTACTAATCTCTACTAATGACAACATTATAAGCTTTACTGTACATGTGGCAGTGGGGCCAGTGTAGAAGATAACCAAAGGAGGCTTAAGATCAAGAATAACCCGACATATCTGTGTTTTTGTGGTTCATTCTGTGCTAATACGTAGGTGTGGTATTTGACAGAGAAGATGTAGAGAGAGAGTGCATGCATGGAAAAAATAGGTGAGACTGGAGGGCGTTTGAAAGAGATACTGTGAAAAGCGATGAGAAATGACAGCAGCAGTCTGGTGAAATTAGATAGTTAAAACCCATACAGTGAACCACGTCCTTTCAGTGCAGATCCGAAAGCAGGCCAATGCAAACAAAAGCAAATGGTGACTTAATACCCATATAATCCAGTATAATTCTTCCTTTTTACATTTGGAGTATGCAGTTGTTTGAAGGTATAATCAAGCTAGGGATTTTTTTTACAACTAAGATGTAAGAATAATGAATTTCACTGATAATTCTGTGAGAGGATTGAGAAATCTAAGTTGTGGCTAATTGCACACTTTTATTGCAAGTCAATTTCAAATCTTCATTCATTGAGTTTCATAAAAAGGTGAAGCAACACCCCAGTCTGACTGCAAATGAGCTGCATGAAAGTTTAGCTGGCAGGTTAGTTGGTGCACCGTTCCACTGTGTAGCACTACACTACGCAGACATGCAGAGGTAGAAGCCTTACCTGTGACCTCAACACAAAATTGAGTGTCTTAAAGAAAAATGAGCAGCATTTTATGAACATAACAACTTGCTGGCTGTTAAGCATGAAAGTGGAAAATATCTGTGTTGGGCTTGTGTTGCAGGATGTGTCAGAGGGAGAAGCACAGATAGGAGGAACAATCACTTTCAGTAAATTCTTCATTCGAACGTCACGCAATCTGTCAAGAAAGTGAAGCTGATGAGGCTGGCTTCTACAACAGGACAATGAAAGTCAAAATCCACTCTTTCAAGAAACTCAAGCTCAAAGTCACTCAAAATATGTAGATGTGCAGACTTTGAACATGTGTGTTGAAGACCGTCTAAAATATCTCATAAACATTCCTAAACCAAGAAGAGAAAGAGTCTTAGCTGGCTACAAAAACTGTGCTGTGTCAAATGAGAGGTAGTACTGACGTATTAGGGTACCCAAACTTTTTAAACTTTTTTTTTTCTTTTTAATGTTCATGAAATCAAATGTAATTATACTGGAGAAAGTCTTTGTTTAAATGTACATATTTACTTTCACTTTAAAAGTCATCAAAATAAGTGTTCTTGCTAGGGATGAACAACCTTTTAAATAGAATGTCTAGTTAACAGGCTAAAGCAATGAAAACCATGTCAACACAACATGCCTCTGCTGCCAGGATCAAACTGTAGACTTTGCAGCCTCAGATATTACTATATATATATTTTTTTATCTCTATTACCTGCCAGCAAGTATGTGTGTGTAAGAGAGTCTGAAGAGGACTATAATCAGGAGAGACAACACACACACAAGTGCAAAACTCTCAGCTGCTTCCAAATACACCTTGAGGATGTCCTCTCAAAATACTGTCTACAGAGTGTTGAACAAGGAAAAGTGAAACTCTGAAAGGCAAGGATAATATAGTTTGCCTTTAGCACTTAATCCATTATAAATGCACACACTGAGGCATAGAGACACACTTTGAGTTGAAACAATAGCTGTATTTCATCAAAGGCCATTGGAGACATTTGCATTAAGACTTTAGGCAACATTCACTTGTCCCTGAATCTGGATATCCCCAGGAGCCTTTTATTTGATTTTTTATTGTGCACATATGCTCACATTTTTGAACTACATTTTTGTACAAGAACAAATAGTACACTTTATGGATATGATCATGAGTTAGATGTTTGTACAACAGTGATCGAGCTTGATGCACTGAGCACCCATACAGCTCCAGCGTTCACAGACATTAGTACAATCAAGGCAAGCATGCCCTGGGCAACTCGGTGGCCCAGAATTTTTGCTTAGTGTTTGAATTTATGTGTGAAGGATTTTCTTACCAAATCACATACCATCAGTCTGCTCAGCACTCATCTGACCTAAAAAGCTAGGGTAGGGTGATAGGGTAGAGCGCAGTCATTTCAGATTTAAGGTGTTCAAGAGAAAGTCATATATTTCATTCATGTTTTGATTCATTTCTCTGTGCTGACATGAGGTCCCAGCAGCCACTGTAACTGACACTTGAAATTAATTTAGTCAATTAGGATACATCTGCAGGCTTTTAGTAGACCAAATATTTTTTCTCATTTACAGTTAGAACAGTCTTCATTCTAATTAGGCATGCCATATTAAAATCCACATTCACACCACTACGGTACAACAGTTTTATTCAAGTAATACCCTTCTCTCACCTCTGTTGTCTAGGTGGTGTACAAAAACAATGACTTTAAGCTGGAGCTTTCACGACTGGCCATCGAGCGTGACCCTAAAATCACCCTCAATGGTGACCTGGTGTTCCGCTGCGAGGACGTAGCAGCCCTGGACCCCGTCACCTTTGAGACCCCTGAGTCCTACATATCCCTGCCCAAATGGAACACCAAGAAGACAGGCTCTATCTCCTTTGACTTTCGCACCACGGAGCCCAGTGGCCTCCTACTGTTCAGCCACGGCCGCCCTCAGGGTCCCAAAGAGCAGAAGCCTGGTAGGGAGTTGAAGACTGATTACTTTGCCATGGAGCTGCTGGACGGGTATTTGTACCTGCTGATTGATATGGGCTCTGGAAAAACAAAGCTGAAGGCCAGCAACAAGAAGGTCAATGATGGTGAATGGTGCCATGTGGATTTCCAGAGGGAAGGGAGGAAAGGTAAGAACTGCTTTAAATAGCTTCTTGTCCAGGTGTTCTTATTTTCATATCAACAGACTAATTCATGCTAATTTCACATTTGTTACGCTACAGGAACTGGCAGACTCAAATAGTGTCACAGATTTGGCAATCCCAGAAAAATAAAGTGAATTGACTTTGACACATTCTATAACCATCTCTTCTTGCCAAAACAAAAGCTAAAGAAAGTTGTTTTTTTTAATAATTCCATGTTGTGTTCCATTGCTTCTAGTTGAATGTGAGCACATCTGTGCGCTTGTGTATGTGGTGTCTGATGAATGATCTGTAGGTGGGCAAGCACCTTGGATATTAAATCTTCCCCCAATGGTATCTTATAATGAGGAAGGGTGTGAATGAGTGGCTGTGTGCATACACATGCACGCACGCACACACGCATGTGATCTCACTGCTGCTTCTGCTGTAATTGGCTTTTAATAGAAAATTAAGATGGAGTCGTTAATCACAGAAAGAGAGAGGGCCTTTTGTTTCACCCACTCCCTGCTGCATTCTGCTTCCCTTCTCCTCCATTTAGCCTATTACAGACACATTAGACACACACACACTCTGCTGTCATCTTTTCTCTCTTTTGTCTGTCCCTCTGTGTTTTGTGTTTCCTAAATTATAAACTCACTCTCCCTCCCACCCATCCATTCACTTACTCTCCCACTCAGCCACATGACCTCCCACCCACTCATACACCTATCCAGACCACAGATGTCTTCAATCATGTCACTCTCTTTTAAACTCATTAAAATGCTCTTTCAGTTACTGTCTTACAGTTAAATATGAGCTGTATACTCAGACACAGACATAAGAAACATCCTTTGTGTAATTAATGAAACTATGATTAGACTCCACAACTGCATCCATTTGCCAGTATATAAAAAATTCTTTTTGTCTTTCTGTCTTTTAGGATCTATTTCTGTCAACAGCCGTAGCATGCCCTTCAGCTCCCCAGAGGGCAGTGAAATCTTGGACCTGGACAGTGATATGTACCTAGGTGGGCTGCCTGAGACTAAGACAGACCTCATCCTGCCTCCAGAGGTTTGGACAGCTCTGCTTAACTATGGCTACGTAGGGTGTGTTCGCGACCTCTTTATTGATGGCAAGAGCCGTGACGTCCGCCGTCTGGCTGAGATCCAGAGTGCGCTGGGCGTCAGCAGTTTCTGCACCCGTGAGCTGCAAAAGCGATGCAGCAGTGCCCCATGTGGCAATGGAGGTCTGTGTAAAGAGGGCTGGAACCGCTATATTTGCGACTGCACTGGCACCGGGTACCTGGGTACCAACTGTGAGATAGGTAAGAAGAGTGATTGTGAAAGTAACAGATAACTGTAAGGCTCAAGGGATGAATACTTTAAATTCAAGACTTTGTTTGGAATAGTACACATCTGTGTTATACACAGTTCGGAAAGGAAATGCCACTGAATCACAGATTGACACATTAACTGTGAACAGTGAAGCAGAAAATCACTTTGAATAATTAAGGCATCATACACAACAGTATATAAGAGCACAAAGGGAATCATGGATGGTCCTGACACAAAACAATAAAGAAAACAAGTGTAGAATGAGCAGTTCAACAACATTTGACAATGATCTGCTTTGTATTTGACACAACCAAGCAGCTGCTGTATAGTAGGAGTAAGCGCTCCACAGGGAGCCTGGGTGGCATTAGGGCCCACTGGCTGCAAGGGGGGCATCAAGAAAGTGGCAGGAGTATGGCAGAGCAGTCAGGCCTACTGCCACCATCTGTGCCAGTCATGCAAACCCAGGTGGCACATATGCCATAGTGATGCATGATGAACTAGTCAAATGGCACCACATAGTCTGATTCATCCCAATTAGCTGCAGGCACCTTGCTTCATGGTTTGTCTTTGCACGTCTGTAGGAGTGAGCGAGCCATGACAGTATGAGATTTTGAGGGACAAGGAGGGTAATGAGGGAAGGAGAGATTGGAATCAAATCAGGACAGTAGAGGTAGAGGATGAAATGTCTTTATTTTGAAGGGTGAGAGTTTCTTCTTTAGGTGTGCTGATAACAGGTATGGTTCCAGTGATGCTCTTCTGCCATCTAGTGTAGTTTTTTATTACTGCAGGGATATGACAGCAGGTGTTTTTTTCTAATAACCAAGAACACATTTTGTCGATCAGCTGTGTTTGACTTAGCATTGACTAGACGAAGAAAACCCAAAGAATAGTACATAATTCATCCAAGCCACATAAAATTAAAAGTATTGATACTGATTTGAACCAAGGTTGAATTAACAGTAAATATCATTGATCGATTATTGACAACTATGGTTGTCATTATTGTTTTGATTGATTGACATAATAATACTACATAATACAGCAAATTCAAAGAAGGGAAAATGTGAACATATGGGCTCTTTTTAAATATCACTAGTCTTATCTTTTTCCAGTATTTTTCTGCTTCTTTTAACATCATATCGTTGCACGCTCTATACCCAAAATGTTTGAAGTAACCTGTGACAATGACTCATGTTATCCTACGGTGACACATAATGCCCACAATGCAAAATAGGAACAGTCCTCAGGGATCTGTCACACTACACAGCAGTCTATTTAAGGCATTGCTGTTTCTAAAGAGTGTAACGGCTGTGCCTGGTGCAAATAAGGATGTTCCAGAAACCAGATGCTCTTTTGTTTTTGCCATTCCTCTCAGCTTGAGAATCAGCTTAATTTGGATACATTATGCTAGTATTTTTTCTTTTCTTCTTTATGATAAATATTTTCATTTTGCAGGTTTGACATCTGATGAAAATTTAATGAATGCATAATATGTCCTAAGTATATTTTGAATGTTTGCAAATTTTAGCTTCAGATGAATGAAAACATAATTACCTATACTAGAAAAATGACATGGCACACAAGAGGTGCAATTACAAAACTAAAAACAGAGACAAAGGCCTAGAGCTGCAGTCTTCATGCTGTTGTTAAATTTTCAAACCCATTTACATGCCTGGAAGTACAACAATGATTGATAGTATCTTTTGATCAGTTTTCAGTTATCAGACACACATGGCTTTGATCATCATTTACCTCAATTTACCCTTGATAATATATTGAAGACATGGCATCCACATTTTCTGTTACTTCTAGTTGAATATGAAATGTTTAAATGCTAGAGAAAAGCATGGATATGTTTGATACTAAGGAAACTATGGTTTGATCTAGTTCTGTAGTGTTTAGCAAAAATGGGAGAAGATAACTTTTTTGACATTAAATTGAACTGAATGTTTTAATTTGACTCTCAGTATTTACCTGTCATAGCCAATCAGACACCATGCCTGTGGCTGGGTCTTACCCACTTTGCCACACTTGTTTCTCTCCCTCACCCCTATCCAGAGGCGACGGTGCTGAGTTATGATGGCAGCATGTACCTGAAGATCATCATGCCAGTCACTATGCACACAGAGGCTGAGGACGTGGCCCTGCGCTTTATGTCGCAGCGGGCTTATGGCCTACTCATGGCCAGCACTTCCAAGGAGTCAGCAGACACCCTGCGCCTGGAGCTGGACGGAGGCCGTGTCAAACTCACCGTGAACCTCGGTAGGCCACCGTGATTCTTTGCGGATGGCTCTGCTAACCTTTCCCTTACCATCCCCTGTTTTTGCATCTTCACTATTTTAGCATTGTGTACTACTGACCTGTATGGATGGTTTGACATTTTGAGTTTCATACTGATAATCTTTCAATTGTCAGATAGTTGGATGAGAAAAAGCTTCTGAATTTGTCCCTCAGTTAAATCTGATTTTTTCATTTGATATAGTATGATTTATTTTGTTGAATTTTACCAAAAGCTAACAAGCTAACTCTACCCATCACTGTGCTCTGGTTTAAGTGAGAAGAGACAAAGGGTTGATCGATTTGAGTTAACTGAGGTACAAACACATACACTTCTTCTCTACCAACTGATAAAGTCCTTGCTGCAGGGCAATAAGTGTAAAATGAAAATGTACAGGCACCCCCAGAACACAATACTTTTGTCCACTGAGGGCAGCCACCCTGCAGTCATTTCTGTTCCATTTCTTTGACTACTGGTCCCTCGCCATCCCTTCTGCCCTCATCCCCTTCTTTTTCGTCTCTGTAAAGCCCCATAGCACTTCCAGTTAAAAAGCTCCATCTCTAACAACATCCCTGGCCTGACCCCGAGCCTTAACCCGCTAACCTGTCTCTAGAAAACTCAAGGTGGCTTTGCTCTTGTCTTGCTCCTCCTCATGGTCGTGCTCCATTTCCATTTTTAGTGGAGTTAGCTGAGGGACTTATTGGCTCCACATCTGCCCAGTGGTGTTGCTAAGAAGAAATGAGAATCATCCTCATCATAAGAAATTACAAATGAGCTCAAAAAATAGGGGTATGTAAGGAGGTCTGAAAGGCAAGCTTAGTGGGGGGAAGGTTAGTAAAATTGTAGAGATGGATGGTTTCATAAGACGGAGCCAATGCTTTCCCTTTAATAACCTGCTGCAGCAATGCAGACCCTTTGACTTATTAAAATTTCATTGCAATGACTATTAGTGCTCTGGGGAAGATGGGTATGACCTTCCAGCTCTGGACACTTAAGTCCGTTCTGATCCTTTGAAGGAACAGACTTTTAACAGCAAACCAAGAGGAGCATGACAGAGGTGCACCCTGGAATATGGGAGTTTAAGCCATCATAGAGACAGGAAGAGGGATGGTGGGATAAATGTAGGTGGTCATTCCTCCTCTATTTCTCCTTCACTTTTCTTTCCTCTCTCTCTCTCTCTCTCTCTCTCTTTTCTCTTTCTTTCTTTCTTTCTTTCTGTCTTTCTCTCTTTTCTTCCTTCCTTCATTCTATCACTCATAACCACCCCACCTGGCCGAGACTCGGAAGATGGAACTTTTCATCCCTTCAATGGCCTGTATGTCTGCGGCCCTCGGATCAAACAGTCAGAGAGACCGGCTCACAGCTTGCCTGAAGTTGCACATACATTTGTACTTCCTGTACACCTGCTAGTAATCCCCCAGCCAAACAGTCCAGTCCAAAAATGAATCTATATTATAGTCCTGCTTCTTTGTTTTCCACTGGGCCTAAATGACATTTTTTAGATATCAGACTGTTCACTCAAGTAAAGCTCTGATTTTTATAGCTTTTTTGCAAGGAAAATAATTAACAACTAAAGTGACAGTCAACATAGAATCCTCAATATCTGTTAAGGCTTTAATCTTTGTTAAAATAGTTGAAATCCTGCTAATTGATCTCTAAGAAATGCTTTAATTTGACAGCTTTAGTCCTAATGATATTAGTGATAAATAGCGATGACAACCTGTGTAGTGTGTCAGCGGAAGTCATGGCTGTCAGCCTGACTACTGTCAGATGACAACTGTTACGGCTTTCTGTTCTGCTACTAACATGGAGCTCATGAATACACTTTAATGGAACTATATAACAGAATATATTATTTTGATTTGATAGTGTATGCATTTTGTTTTTATGTGAAGCACTTTGAATTACTTCCACTGTATGGATTGTGCAATATTATTTTGTAGATATTTATTTTCTTCTTTTACCTTAAATTGCCCCACATCTCTACAGAGTGATGCCGGTCCCTGGCTGTTTGTGTCCACTATTCTGTAGCGGTTGACAGCTCGAGACCACAACCCAACCACACTGCCACATGCACATGTCGTTTCAGCCACTATTGAGCCAAAATAGCAAAAAGATAATTTCAAAATATGTAATTCTGGTGGGAAAAATAAATGTATGGTCTCTAGATGAGGTCTCTAAGGAGGTTTACTAATTACACAGAATTAGTAAGGGGGTGCAATGGTCATGTTAAGACACAGAACAATGCTGATTTCCTGCTCTGTGACACTTAATCAGAGTGAATATTTACTTATGTTAGCATTCCAGTTGAAGGACAAAGATTTGCTGACAACACAGCTGTGTTTTTGTCGCATCACTTGTAGCAAATAGTACAGTTTTATTTCATGTGGTTTCTGTGCACCAGGCATGAGGTGGCTGGGATGTGCAGATCACCCTTTCTTGTCATTTACACTGTTGGGTTTCTCGTGCTCAAAGTGCTGCAGAAGGCAAGTGCATCTCAAATTGCAAGGGAGAGGGTCTAAGGTTAAAGTTGCAAGACATAGCATCTGCTAGTGATTCAGGTAAAAAGGTATTTGTACACAGTGTGAACATAACAGCTTCACAGTGTTTCTTTGCAATCCTAGTCATGACAACAAGCACCTTAAATTTATTTAGGAATCTCATTATGGCCAAATCTCTTTGTGAAGTTAAAACTATTAGACCCTATGAATGTTTTAAAGAAGCTAATGATATATATTTATGGGTGAAATATTATATGCTTTGTTTAAGATTGCTAAGACTACCATGGTTTACAAAGGTAAAAGCAAATCATATAAAAGTTTAAAAAGGATGAAAGGTGCATGAATGTTAAATAGTTGTTGCTCAGTGTTTCAGAACTGTACCTAACCCAGACAGAACCTTTTATAATTCCAAGTAAACTAAATCTTTCAAATCACATTATTTCAATTTAGTGTTCATCTTTTGACAATGGAGAACTTTGAGTAGTAAATTTTTAAAAATATGATGAAAGCAGAGGGGTCATCATGAGGTAGCAACTGAACCGTGCTGTTTTACTGTATAGGTCCAATGGTGTCTTGCCTTCTGTTGCTGTGCTTTGGGGGTATTGGGTGGAAGGAGGGATGGATGATGGGATTGATGAAGGAAAAGGGTGATACTGACTCAGAGCGTGTCCCCGGATGGTGGCCCCAGAGAAATGCTTGGTTGTCTGCAGAATGTACCTTGAAGGATGTAAAATGTCTTTTTTCTCTTTATCCTTTCTCCTCTTTCTTTCTTTGTCTCTTTCTCCTTTTCTTTTTATTTGATCTCACCATTTCGCTCTCTCTCCCGCCAGATTGTATCAGGATAGACTGTAGCCTCAGTAAGTGGTTCTATCCATTTTTCTGACTAAAATGTATATATCTCATCTTAATTCTGTGCAGTGGCCCTTTTCTGCTCTATCTTGAACTCATGATGAGTGACATCTGTCTCAACATATATTTTTCCATCCATTTATTTTATTTATTTTTCATTGGAAGTCTTACTTTTGAATAAGCATCATTGAATTTTCTTTTTTTTTTTATCTCATTGGCATTTTTCCTTCCTAGTTTGTGTCTCTCCCACCTCTTTATGCAATCTATGTTGTATTTTTCTTTTGTCCATAAGTTCTGTCACTTTAATTTCCCCTTCTTTGTCACACATCTAATTAATGTTTCACTTATATAATTATCAGGATATTTCATTTCACAAACGTCAGGACTGAAAAATTATTTAATTGCCTCTCCCTTGCTGATTAGTCATTCTATTCATTTTCCTGTCAACTTTCTCCAAAAACACATTCAGAAAAGGGCAACTTGACACTCCCCTGTTGGATGTTCCTATTTTCTATTATGCAGCGCTGAGTTTCAGCTCCACATGACTGCACACACAGGTGTTGCTTGTTTTGTATGTGGGACAAACTGTAGATTTGGCCCCCAGAAAGCTAATTGCTTATCCACTGAGAGACGGCACCACCTGGTGTGTGCTTGTTTTTGTAGAAAGCTAATGTTTTTCTGCCCCATGCTGACAGAATGATAGGAAACTGTTATTTCTATCATAGCCACTGACAATTGAGCAACTAGGCCACAGGTAGGTGCTACCAGCCACGGTGACAAAAATGGAGAAAACCTTGTGTTTGCCACAATGCTTGTGTGTCTGTGTGTATTTTTTCAGTTTTTAAAATGTCTCGGTAGAGAAAGGCAGGGGATTGCTTTTGTGCACCTAATGCACAGTGCAATTAAGAATTAATGAATGTAAATTTTATTTGCTTTTCTACCGTCCAAAAAAGTTTTGGACAAGGATCAGCATTTGTATATGGCATCAGGTTAGAAAATCAGTCAAATGTGCTGCTTCAGACTCATGCAAATGTGTTTGTTTGTGAACCTCTCTTGTTCATGTTCTATGTGTCACATTCCCTTCACTTAAAATGCAGTTGATCACTGATTATGTCAGACTTTATGAAATGCAATCCCAAACTTCAAAAAGCCTCTGTGAGCACAGAAGTGGCCTTAGCTTATGATGAATTGCAGTTATTATATCTGGAACCACTGACATGACACATTCAAATAATGCTCAGGAGATAGCCATACACCAGGCTGACCACTAGATGTCGTACAAGCACTGGGAATACTGCCTGATCTCTTTGCAGCGGGAAGGACTCGTGGACTGACTCATGGAAGTTGTTTTTTTTTTTTTCTTTTTAATCACAACACTCCCATCACAGTTACCCATTTGCCTGTTAGGCTATTTCTACTGTGCATTATTGTAAACGATCTTATCTTGTGGTTGAGGTCACAACAAGTTTGTATGTTCTAATATGAGAAATATCTGAAAAAACAAAAATACCATGTTTTGAGAAACAGTACTACCTTTGACCAGACGTTGCGAGCATGAATAAGGGGACTACTGTTAATATATCCACCCAAACGCCTGCTGTTAAAGGGAGGTGTTTATATTGACACTAAACAGAGCACACAAGTATGCAAAAAAAATAAGTGTTTTTGATTCACTGTATGGAATTTATTGTTTTTAGAGATCTGTAGCTTGATTTTGAAACAAACACTGATCCCATGCACCTTATTTTCAGCATCACAACACTATATCATAATTTGCTGTCAAAGTACTGGCAAGTTTGATAATATTTAGAAGGGTGACATGAAATCTGTTTTTTGGACACGTGAAGTTCTACTGAATCATTAGTATAACCACTGACACTTTATGGTTTTAGCTGTACAGCACTGTGTTGCAGTCTGCTCTGGTGTTACTATTGCTGCCCCTGCTAAAATTACAGCATGTCAACTTCTGACCCTTTGATCTTATTATTTGTGGATTTTGGAGTGCTTTGCGGGGCTTAGGAAGTAAAGGATGAGCCTTGTGTTTGTATTGCAGTATATTATGACCTGGTTCTCACAACTAATGCAACTGGATGATATGGAGCAGAACTCCAGTCAGGTCAGGGCATCAGGCTGATGATATCCTTTGGGGAGGTTTACTTTCAGCAGCACTTTCTTTTAGCATTAGGTGAAATGAGATTTGGCATGACATATGGCCTGTATGTTTGGACACAAGCATTCTGTCTGCTAGTGTCATACCTTTTGGCCTAGTTAAGTTCTAACTCTAAGACAGAAGATATGAAATCATAGCTGACATCGGGCAAGAGGTGAAATACAGCCTGGCCAGATCACCAGTCTATCACAGAGCTGGAGGCTGAAGTCTAGTCTTTCATATGAAAATCTGCTGTGCACTCCCCTGACATCCATACTCCAACTTTTTACCTTGTTGCTGAAAGGCACAAGACTTGGATGGAAACTGTATGTCTAAGTTTGGTTTTGTAATTTATTTTGGATTAATTTTCTTCAGGTGACACAGCATGTTGTGATGTGCAGCATGTTGTGATGTGCAGCATTAGATGAATTCATTCTCTTGTGCATTCAGTGATTCAGCTCTTTCTGATGTAGGTGGTTATGGACATTCAGGCTTTTCTAAAATGGCCAGTTTCAGGTAAGGTTCCAACAACTGTCAAACAAGAGTCAGCTGAGCCTGTGCAACTGACACAATGTGAACACACAGACATGCAGTTCCAGACCAACCCGACACCGATGTGATGTACTGTGTTGCTTGCCAATACTATAATTCTATAGTAGTGGATATCCAATAAGGCTGTGAAAGGCATATTTTCTCACTCATACGTTATGTTGAGTAATAGGGTTTGATCACAAAATTTAGTTTTTTGTTATTTCATGGAAAATTATTCTGTGTGTGTGTATTTATTTTATATCTGTGTTTTCCTCCCTGGTTTGAAGTGGGTGGGGCTCAGTGGGACAAAGGGTGGTGTCACCTACACATTGATTGTGTGGGTTTTTTTGCTTATGTTTTGAGCACTGGCAGTGAAGTGTTATCAAACCCTAACCCACACTTCTGAACTTTAATCTTGTGGGGTGTTGTCCATAACTATTTATATCAGACATGCCATATGAAGGTGTTTGGAAGTCAAAGGAGACATGGCTTTGTTTAATCTTATGTTTAATTTTTGGTTTCTCAGCTTTTTAAAGTGAACAGGCATTTTCTTTATTTTTTCTTTTTTCTTTTTTAATCAAATCTAGCCCTGTTGTGAGAAATCGCTGCATGCTTAGAAAAGGAATCTTTCGGTATACAGTATACCTTATTTACTAGAAATATCTCCCAAAACTTATCTTAATGTGGAGAGGTTCTGTCAAAGGCCCCTGTGTGTCCTCAAACAGCTCAGACGTGGAGTGCAGGGCCCACTCACTACTTCTCTGTCGGTGTTGACAAACTGTGTTGTCAAAACTGTGTCCACCCTCTGTTGTGCTACATGGTTGTGCAGGTTTTACTTCAGACACAAAGCAGGACAGTCAGCTCCACACAAAGCAAAAAGCCAGGTCAGTGATTTATCACGTTAAGTTGAATATCAAAAAGCTGAGTATTTTAGCTTTAAACACACCAAAGGTAATATGTTACACTGTGTAACAGTATAGTCAGTGAATTTTAAATCAAACCAACTGAATTAAAAGTGCCCAAATGACTGAATTAAAGTCCCAGAGCAGCTCATTTACCGACACTGCCTGACCTGCCACAATGACACAGGAAAGATGCATCAATCAGTGCTATTAAAAAGATAATGGCAGAGGACTAGACATTAAAGAGGAACTTAACACCCCCTGAATATCTTGTTTTATCTGACCTCCAGCAGCTTAATATCCCACCT
Organism: Mastacembelus armatus; assembly: GCF_900324485.2. Lineage (NCBI taxonomy): Eukaryota > Metazoa > Chordata > Actinopteri > Synbranchiformes > Mastacembelidae > Mastacembelus > Mastacembelus armatus. Next base: position 3,855,440 of record NC_046650.1, on the reverse strand, counting down.
TGCTGCAGTGACATATACTCCAAAGCATATCAATATACCAGATATCTGTTGGTGACAGTCAAGTCTCAGAGAAAGCACATAGAGTCATAGGGTCACATAGGATTTTTTTTTAATAAAAGTGTGTGGTCACTCGTGTGCTTTGTTTCACCTGTAACGACACACAAAAGTGATGTCAGTGTCCTGGAGTACACCTGTAGATCAGTGCAGCAAGGTCAGATATTAAACCAGAACAAGTGAGTAAAAATTAGATTTCCTGGGAATGTTATCTTACTTTGTAACACGTAAATGCAATTTTATTTATTTTCACTGTAATTTAAGTATGTCTTCCAAGCTTTAGCAACTGCAGCTGATCTTCTCAACAACCCAAACCTTTCTGTGTTAGTTACAGATTTCTTTCCCAGCAAGCAGTGTTTTTTTTTTAAAGGGCAGAAACTGTGGCAGAAGCATATTTCCATATAATTATATTGACCAGTAGTGTGAACCAGTGAGTGCAGCTAATGTTGCTCATTTGAAGTGGCATGGTGTAGCAGTAGTTAACATGGTCAACTCACACTAATAGGGTTATGGGTTTAAACCCACAGCAGGCCAGGGTGTTCTCTGTGGAGGACCCTCTAAGGATAGTGTTGACGGATGGATGGATCAAATTAATTGCAAGAGGCAGGGTAAGACAAGCAAATCGATCTATTTGGAAGCATGTACAAAATTATACTGATTTTCATTTAGTAGTAACTAAATGCCTCAGTATATTTTTCCAGTGACGCTCTTCTTTTCCTGTAATTGAGCAGTTTTTCAGCTAAGTGACTATAGGTTGGTCATTTTTAATGTTTTATTTAACACCATAGACCAATTATGTTCCATAATAATACCAGAGATGAGCACATTTCTATCCAATGCTATCCAAGATAATCTAAGGTTTTACCCATACATACACTTAAATGCAGTATATTCCTCTGACTTAATCTGTCACCCCTCTGTCTTAATTGCTCCCACCTAGGTTGTCAGGTGTCACCTTCCTCCCCCAGCTGTTTTGCACAGTTGCGACTATTGCCATATTTAGCAGAGTTCATGTAGCCCTGTAACAATTTTCACTGCTGATACACAGTACATGAGTTCAGACACGGCAGGTGTCACGGCCATTTTAAATTTGAATGGATGGTTTGTTCAGTGTGATTTTTATTGAATTGGCTGCTTATCTGCCGCCCGATCTCTTTCTCACTCATATACAGGCAGATGGCTCTCACTTTCTCTGTGAATCTCAAATATTGAATTTAAATGAGTTTCCAATCGCTCACTTAAATCATGAGTCATCATGTCCTATCTCAGCCAAATAGATGTCAAAGATGGATTTGCAGTAGGCACTAGAAGTTTCCCTCAGTGTACAGCACATCCTACAGTTTGTGAAGTTTGAGTATGTATCAGTTAAACTGTATAAAATTTATTTTGGAGATACTTGGGTTGGGATTTGATTTTTTAAAGGCAATTTATTGCTCCATTGGAGGATATCTCTTTTTATTTAATGTTCATTTTATCCTCCAAAACTCCAGGCCAAATGTGATGCAATGAGCCAATAAGAGGAGCGTGTAATTAACATAATGCCTTAGATCTGTGCACCCTCAGAGAAATCATTTGATAGAAATAGATTTATGTTAAAAGCAATCATCTAGTTCAGCGATGGACAACAGTAATTAATTGTGCAGTTCCATGTAGTTAACAAGTTTAAATAAAGTTAACGCTTACTGTGCAGTACTAACACACTGCTAAACACCAGTGAGACACCATACTTAATGTAAACACACACAAGATTTAATCAAACCTCCTGGCAGCTCATAGTATCCATTTCAACACAGTGTGTTATATATTGTACATGCAGACATTTATGTATTTGTTGCTGTTAAAAGTAACTCAAAAGCGAGACAATAAGCAAAAATGTTCCCCCCTTGCACATAATTGCACAGTTGAGCCAAAGAGCTTTTATTGCCACATACTCACAAATGAAAGGGCAATAGTCTTACATGGTGGGAAGCTGATGGACCACAGCTGTATGAAAACCACTGACCTTACCAAGCTTAGTCTTATATCATTTATTTTGCTATTTTTAAAGTACTGCTCCATTTCGATTCAGTGTGTTCATCAGCTTAGACGTTTCCCGAACTATTATCTCCCTTTCTTCACTGTTGATCGCAAAGCCGCACACTATAAATAGGGAGCAGAGATGGTGAAGAAACCTAAATTGACAAAGTCAAGCATGGCTGTTATGGGACAGGCTCTCATGACCGCTGACAGATGAAAGAACAGAAAGAGTAAGAGAAAAAGAAAGAACATGGAGCTGAGGAAGGCTGGGGTTATAAGTAAAACTGGGTGAATAAAGATCTAACAAGGATGGCACTGTACCTTGTAGTTTTTCCTTTTCTATTTACTTCTCCCCCTCTCCCTCCTCTCTCCGCTCTCTAACATGAGACACCTGAGGCAATCTGCACACTAGACCTAACTGGGTGAGGAGACTGCCTTCCTTCCCCTCATTGTCTTGTCTTATTGTCTCATTAAATTATTTACACCAATGTGCCACTGTATACCAGTACTCTGGCCATGATTTCAATAATTTAACTTGGAATGTGAAAAAAGAAAGGTGCATTTTTTTTCATCTGGAGCCTGGTCAAGTACTGGGAGCTAGCCTGATTGAGAAGACCATTCTGGCCTCTTGGTCCACTGAACAGCTTGAGGAGCATGTTGAGCAGGAGGGTGACAGGTTTGTCTTGCTCAGTGCCTTCAGGGACCTTGAAAGTGTGTTTTTTGTATTGAACATTTCAGAGATTCAGCTTTGGCAGGCATGTGGTTGAAGGTATCTTTACCCATAACAAGCTGTGATTTAAACAGATCCAACACAGTTAATATTTTTGACATGGCCAGTTTTGCCTCTTGAGCAATTCATTCTCAGTCTGGTTTACTTTTTTCAATTTTGTCAATTTCTGAGATTACTGAGCTGAGGCGGTATCGAGCTGAGTTTTGAGTACATTGAGCTGATGACGTTTTTGCAGTTCTAAGGGTGTTATGACTTTTAGTGGACCTAAAAGTAGCAGAACTGTAGCTTAACAGAATAAGATACATGTAGCCTACATAAAAATAGGGGCTAAAATGCACAGCTGTTATCTGGATGCCATAGTATTTATCTACTCTGTTTTCTGCTGGCCCTTGCTTAAATAAACTGGAGATAAGTAAAATATACAGTAATGAAGGGTGGCTGTACAGTCTTCAGAGAAAGGGGAGTCCTCTGATTGTGCTTTAAGGTTTCAATCAGAATCATAGTCATGCTAAGTCTAATTTGGCAAAATTAAAAGTTGGCAAGTAAGATAAGAACTATTGTCAATCTTAGAAGGTTGTCAAAAAATGTTGAGATCTCAATCACTTCTTAGAGCACAAGACCTTTGTGTTGAATTAGGATGTGGCTGCCATACCAATATTGCCTCAGTCCATGCTGCTGCCTCTTCCGTGCTGAGTGGCACTGATAGTGGGTTAAATGTGGGCTCATTACACAGACTCTAATGAGAGAACCGGCAGCAACCTGGAGCTGTCGAAACCTATACTGCCTCTCAGGACTGATGGCTGTCCCATGGGACCATGCCTTCCTGTATGCTGGGAAATGCAGTTCAAATCATAAATCAGCATCCCCCTGGGACCCTTTTCTAGAGTGAGAGACAGAGAGAGATGTTAGGAGGGGGGAGGGAAAAAAGAAATGAGTTGACAAACTGATAAGTAGCATGCGGTGGAGAGTGAGCATGAAAAGGAAAAGCAGGGATGGAGGGTACAGACGGTGGTACAAAAGGGAAGAAGGCTGTTGCTCTGTGTTTGAAGCTCTGAAGGAAGCTTTAAATCTCAGAAGAGAAAAAATTATGATTCGTTTCCAACTTCCTGAAATCAATCTGCTGTCCTCTTTGCAACTCAAATATGTCTTCTTGTGGTGACCATCTGCAATTCTAGAAGCTATGAACAGTAGTTATCCTGTCATGTATGCTAAAGCACCAGTATAGCCCTCCCACACAGGGGTGAGAACAGTAGGAGAGAGCATGTGTGTAGCCCCTGATAGCTAACAGTGAATACAAATCATTTGTGTGTGAGCAAGACGCACTTGTTTTGCTTCAGAGGTGGACTCCAGTGTGTGCATGCACACAGGCAGAGGCTGCCTTATCTCTGTAATTGGCAGGGGGGTCAAAGTGGCAGGCGTAGATGATCATGGCTGGGGGTCATAATCTGTTTTCTGCACCCCTCTCTGTTCTTACTGCTCTCATAATCCCTCAACACCATCATAAGCACTCACACAGTAACACACATAGTTTCGTATTCATACATAGGTTTGGCTGCCTTCTGTGTTTGGTGTCCCTGTTTATGTTGAGGCACCATGCAGGAGATGCATCGAATGTGGCCACAGGGGGGCTGTTTTGTCAGCATGAGGCAGTGTCCTCAGCTGAATCCCAGATCCCTTGCTTTCCTCTCCACTGTTTCTCCAGTGCACCCACACAAAGACATGCAACCCATCTACACTCCTCCAAGAAATACCTGTGTTCTCAGAGGTAAAACACAGAGTAAAACAAGGGGTGCTTTACAGGCGTAGAACTTGATAGATTAAAGGTGCTGAAATGTAGGTTAGAAAAGCTGAAAAAAGGTGCACGGGGGAAAGAAAGATCAGGAAATATATTCAGGAGCAGCAACAAAATGAGGAGAGAGAAGAGGAAAACAGTGATAGATAGAGCAGGGTCTTGATGTAGATGTCTCCTTGCATTTTTATCAGGACTATCTGCTCATATTTTTCATTTCCATCATGGCATGTTAGCTGTTAGCAGAAGGCTGCCATTTATATGGCACACGTGCAGGCAGACTTGTGTGCACACATACATGCACACAAATATATCCAGCTTTTTATTTGATCTGTAGCGATAGGCCAGCACTCCTTTGAGATAGAAAATATGATATCTTAAGATAGGAGCCAAATGGCATTATCGTCAAAAGTCTTATCCTGATAACACTAAAGAGCCAAGTAAATTCTGGCTCTCGTCATAGAAACCGTATTAACTCCTGCAGTTTTATGTAACTACGGCTGTTATCTTCCTTTGCTACAGAAAAATACTTCTATATGGGTCACTTGCCTCCATCGAAGAACCCTCAGCCATCTCATTCACCAAGTCATTTCTACTGCCATTCCTACATATGGTATCTGTAATTGACCTTTTGGTAAATGATGCTGCAATGCTCTCTGCAGTATAAAGAAAAAAAAAGTACGATATGAAAATTCACACGTATAAAGTAAATGGTATAGGTTGTGTGGCAAAACATGCTTTTCAATTTAGCCTTTGGTTGGCTCATTTTTAAACAAGACACTTCTGAATCTGAAAGTCAATGAAGGAAGTTAACACAGTTGCTGGTCATGAATCATAAAATAGCACCTCTGGCTCTCTGAATAAGATCTCATTTGCATAGTCCTGCCTCTCTAAATTGAATTTTAGCCACATAAACAGCTCAGGAATCTGGATTGTGGAGAGCAGTTTTTTTTTTCCACCATCAACTATCTATTAGGGCTTACATCGTAGAAACATTTTAAAACCAGTGAACAATAACTCAGTTATACTGTGCCTTACATCGAAAACTGTCATATGTAAACTGAATTTGATAAATTACGTTAATTGTTTAATGTGCATTTGCACCATGCTTCTGTGCTTCACTTGTAGTACTTTAGCAAGTAGTTTTCCCTCCTCAGAAGAGACAGTTGATATTTAAGCAAAGTCAGTATTACATATACACGTACAGAAATAGCTTGGTAAAGAAGTAACCTGTATTTGTACATGAATGTGCTTATCACATTAGTAGTTATACACATGCACGCCTGGAAGCTGCCCAGCATCATCACAGTCTGACCTGCTGCACTCCTCTAACCTTTAGCCCAACAAAATGAGACATATGTGGTGTCCACACAGATTGACAAATTGTACCAAGCTAACAGAGTTTCCCCACAGTGGTTCAAAATGAGGCAGTTGCTACTGTGCAGTAAAATACAACACAGTTGAGCACACTATTCCCACAGTTTATAGTATTTCACCCACTGGGCCAAGGAGACTAGATCATTTGATGTAGGAAGCCCAGACTGAATTGCTTAAAACTGAATGAATAAACATGTTTCTAAGTACCTCTGGAGTGCTTTTGCCAAGATGTACTTTAGTTTTGTGTTTTTGGTTAAAGCCATTGATAAACCATTTCCTAACACAACAAAGGTGGGAATTTCTTCTCAATATCTTTTAAGGTCACGTTTGCATTTCATAAGGAATTTGACCCATACCACTATGTTCACAGCGTCCTTCACATTAACATTTCTAATGAATATGGTTAGCATATGAGTGGCTGCAGGGAGAACTTTGGTGTCCTGGAGTTGTGGCTCCCCATCCAGACACCAGTCGACTGGAGTAATCAAGTGTGAAGGTTGTGAGGAGCAAACAGTTATTAACCTCCCAAACACAGGCCATCATCACTGTCTGCAGAGGACGGGGGAGTGTGTGTGTGTGTCAGTGTTGGTGTGTAAATGAGAGTGTGTGCCAGAGCTATTGTAGTATAGATTTGTGTGTGTGCCCTTTTTGCTGTCTGATGGACAGTGTGTGAAGTGTGTAGAGAGGATTGTTGTGAGGACTGTGTGTGTTTGGGCATATGTGTAGCAGTGCTTGCTGCATCCAAGTTTGAGGCTTGACCACAATCTGCTAAGTACTGTAGTTATTGGTGTGTGTGTATACTTTCAGGCCTAACACACATTCACGGCACAAAAAAGCATCTAAATCCCTTGAAATGACCCTGTTTTCTGCATTAATTGGTGAAAAAATAGCTTCCTCATTTAGGTCACAAATATAGACTGACTCAGTGTGTTTGAATTAATAGCACACACAAAGTTGTGTGTGTTTATTGAACACACCCAATAAACATTCATAGTTTTTAGAACTCTTGTATGAACAGTTCTTCTGAAATGATTTCACAGCATCTCTAATATGTGAAGGTCTGGGCTTTCACTGGGCCACTACAGATGGTGGATTTTCTTAGTTTGAAGTCATTCTGTAGTAGATTTACTTCAGTGTTTAAAGTCATTGCCCTGCTACATCACCCATCTTCTTCTGAGCTTCAGCTGGTGGACAGACATCCTGATGTTATCTTGCAAGATACCCTAATAAACTTGGGGACTCTGATGGCAAACTGTCCAGGCCCACAGTAGGCCCAAACCATGATGGAAACTCAGCAGTACTTCCCTTAAAAAAAAAAAGTACACCATGATTTTCATAAGCTAGAGCCTGTTTCTGCTGATTCCTTTTCTCTTTTACTCTTGGATTCTTTTTTTAACCTGAAGGAACACCGTGCATTGTGCTTTTTGAGTTATATTAGCTTTGCACCTACATCTGGCTTACTTCTTCATTTGTAGAGATTTTTTATTTATTTCTTTATTGCCCTGTAAACATATTGTGCTTGTATCTTTTAATATTGATTTGTGGGTAAATTCATCATTCATCACTCATCCCAATATTTCTGTCTGTCCAGTGTTATATCAGTGCACATTATTCCCATACGGTGGTACAGTATGGCTGCGCTCACCATGCCCAGGCCTGTGGCCGCTTGTTTGACATGCCACTGTGTCAGCTGGTGTGTTGCCATGCTGAACCAACCCATCTGCTTTGGGCTGAGTTTGCCCAGGGGAGAACTCATTGGAGGCAAGCATGACGAAAAGGGCATCGGGCTTGGAGTTTGGCGAGGCACACCATCCAAAAATCTCCTGAACTACTGCCCTCAAAGTGGTCCAGAGCATAAACAAGGGTGTGATGGAGTGTGAGAGCGTGTTTGTTTTCTGTAGAGACTCAGTAAATACATTTATGAAAAGCAGCTTAGCTGTCGACCTTACTAGTTATAGAATAGGTAATACAGCTGGTAGTCTATCATGCAAATTAATTGCAAGCACATAATGCATAAAAGACCATGCTGACATTTATAAAGGCTGGTGTTTTAATCGACAAATAAGATTAATTTCAAAAACCTGACTAAGTCAAACCAAAATGTTAAGTATTGATGATTCAATGAAATAGATACGTTTTCACTGATGCAGTGTTACGAAACTTTAAATATGTTTAGAGATGTCCTGATTGATCGCCAACCAGAGGTCAGAGTTCACTTGTCTATTTTTTTCTTGTTACATCATGGCATATAGGTGTTCACATTGTAGGTGAGGTACTGTAGGAGATTGCCTGTGTGTGGGGGGGTTCTGGGAAGAGGGTTGGAAGTGTGATAGTTTAATATGAGGTAGCTATGATTCTTTTTGTTTGGCTAAGGGGTAGGGCTGCTCAGTTATGGAAAAAATCACAATCACGATTATTTTGGTCATTATTGAAATCACGATTATTTTACCCAATTACAGATTGACTTTGGAAATATATTGCCTTTATTGAACAAAACAATGAATTATCCTTAAAACAAATAATATAAAATATATTCAAATGTATAAATACATATATATCTTATTTGTTGCTCTTTATTTCTTTTTTATTAGTTGGTCATATGTTGGCATGTGTTTAAATTTTAGATGGTTAAAAAAGATTTGTGGTGTGACGCTACCACGTAGCAAATCTTTCACATAATATGTTTTTGATCCACGTCCGCTTCCCAAACAACAGAATTGCTTCTACCTCTTTTGTTAACCAAAGACGTCTGTGACTGCTCTCTTTCTGCCATCTTCACTCACGCTGATTTGTAAATGCCGCCAGATACTACATATGTGACTTGTTTCAGCAACAATATAGGCCGGGAGAGTTCAGGCTTCCAAACAACTTGAAAAATGGAATAATTGTTTTTTTCTTGAGTTTTGTTATCGTTGAGACCCAAAATCGAAATTGAAATCAAAATTCGATTAATTGCACAACCACCGAAAGAAAAAAAAAGTCAACACATTGGTCTCAGTAACTCACTGTGTGTCTTTTTGAGAGTATGTGTATAAACGTGTAATCTTGCATTGGGGTAGGTTATCAGTGTGTGTTTCAGAACACCTCAGGGGTCCCTTTCACAGTGCAGCAATGAGATATGCAGTATTTATAGGATTTGTTCATTTGGGTGGGAGGAGAGCATTCAGCCGTTTGAACTTAGGAGACAACATGCTGTGAGGCTCTAAAAAAAAAAAGAAAAGAATCAATAACAAGTCAAGCGGATTCAGAGAAGATGCAGTTCTTGAGGGTGTTACAAAAGCAGAGATACCTGGGACAGATCTGTTGTTTGTCAATTTATGTATGTGTGTGTGTGTGTGTGTGTGTGTGTAAAAGTGCAGCAGAGCCATTTGCAGGTGAAGTGTGTTGAAGGAGGAAAGTACTGTTATAGAGACAGACATGGAGACGACAGAAGACATGGAGACGACAGAAAGTGTGTGTAAGTGAGTGAATGTGTGAAGGGGGTGGGGCGTTCCTCTTCATTACCGACACTAAGGAGCCGTGCCAGAAGCACAGATGGCAGAGGAGAGAGGGGACATGGGGTTGGCACATAAAGGGCAACACACACTCAACACCACATATATTCACACACTAAAACCAACATCGAAAAATATGTAAATCCAAAGTACAAGTACTCAAAGCTCAATATGTTTGTTGTATGTGATATACAATACAGGTATGACAAACACACATTCGCATAGGTTACATAGGTAGAAAACACACACCCACACTCACACAGGAACACGTGTTATCAAGTTATCCTGTGGTGTTCCTCTGCAGGTTTCTTGGCTGAGAAAGCAGCAGTGCTGACGCTGCAGCTCTCTCTTTATCTTTTGGTCATCACACATTCATTTCCACACAGGGTGCCCTCTCATTATGCTCTTTTTTCAACCCCTCACCACCAATGCTATAACCTAAGACCTTAATTAAAATTTTAACAAGACCTTTTTGAAAATGGGTCCCATTCTCTTTTTCTCATTCTCTTTATCTGTCATCAGCGCACACACACACACACACATACATATTCACACATGCACAATCAGACCCCCAATGGTCCAATTAGGAGCACTGGTATGATTGCACAGCAGGAAAGCAGAGTGGCATGTTTGTGTGTGGGAGATGCATCAGATGTATTGTGCACAGCATGTACTGTTCTCCTGTGCAAGGTTGAACAGAGGTGCAAGCTTTTACACTCTTTCTCATTCTCACACACCTCCTACAAATGTAGGAAGCAAGTAAAGCATGTAGCCTCAGTTCATAGCCTACAGTACCTACAGTATACCTAAGAAACGCCTACTACTTCCCTGCTTAGGGAACTGAAGTTACTTTTGTTACATGGAAATCCATCTCTTAACACAAGCTGTTATTCTTATAATTTAATTGATAGAGTCAATAAAGGACCAATAACAAATACTCATAAAATATTTAGAAATACTGAGAGTGATTGTTTGCACTTGCATGTTGAGATCCAGTAGCTGAATACTGAAAAGTTCACTAAGGTTTTCAAGAAAATTGTCTTATGCAGCCCCTACTAGTGATGGTCCTGATTGCAAAGGCGTTTCCAAATTGTGTTATGAACATCATTATCATCATTCAGTGCTATGCATGGGATAACAATCCTGCAAGATATTCTTCTTTCACTTTTTATAATCAAAAGTGTATGCACCCATATGTACTTACCTCTGTGTATGACTAGGACAGTGTATTTATTATACAATGTGCTTTCCCAGATGGGTGAACAACAGGGGGTTGCCTGAGGTCCGTCACCTGGTAGCAAAACACTAATCATGAACATGAATAATCCTGTACTTATTCTATCCTTCCATCCATCATTTACACCTGCTTATTCTTATCGAGGGTCACAGGGATCTGCTGGAGCCAATCCCAGCTCTCTTTGGGTGAAAGGTAGGAGTACACCCTGGACAGGTCCCCAGTCCATCACAGGGCCACATAGAGACAAACAACCTCACACACTCACACTCACTCCTATGGGCAATTTAGAGTCACCAATCAACCTGACATACATGTTTTTGGACTGTGGGAGGAAACCAGAGTACCTGGAGAAAACCCACGCAAGCACAGGGAGAACATGCAAACTCCACACAGAGGGTTTCGAACCAGGACCTTCTTGCTGTGAGGTAACACTACATTCCACCAAGCCACCACCTTATACTACACATACACATATTCCCACTTTAGTTACAGCATCTCTCAGCCAATCTAAGCAGGGAGTTAATGGAGACAACGTTACCCTCTCTTGGATTTGAATCCACACAGAAGCCAATCATTACAAATGTGTGGATCTTTCTTGAGACCAATTTAATTGCACTGCAGTCCGGGTGCATACAAGTGTGCATGTGCAAAAGTTTGAATATGTGCGGCTTTGTGCAAACTTGTGATCCCGGCAGTCCTGTGAACTAGCTCTGTATAATTACATTCTTTTCCAGAGAATTTGAATCACAGTGCTTGAACGGGGTGTCACTACTGTATTCCATACTTGAGAATGGCTGATTACAGATGGACTTTCATTATTTCATGCTACATTGTTTTATAATACATAAATTGTTAATATGGTTAGTGTTGTTCTAAAATGCAACCACAGGGAGACACAATCCAGTGTCTTCATGTGCTGGTCCAGGTAAATGCAGAGTGTTGTGCCAGGAAGGGCATCCGACGTAAAATTTAAGCCAAATCAAACATGGAAATCACAAATATGACTTCCATACTGGATCGGTCGCAGCCCGGTTTAACAACGACCGCCACTGGTGCTGTTGACTTATAGGGTGCCAATGGAAGTTGGACTACTGTTGAGCAAAGAAGGAGAGGAGTAAGGGCAGGAGTGTAGGACTTAGAGTAGGGACTTTGAATGTAGGAACTTTGTCAGGGAAAACTAGAGAGTTGGCTGATATAATGGAGAGAAGAAAGGTGGATAGACCTGGTGGAAAAGGTAGCAAGACCTATAGATTAGGAGCAGGGTTCAAGCTGTTTTATCATGGTGTGGATGGAAAGAGGAATGGAGTAGGAAAAAGTGTGATGTTGAATGTTGTCAGTGGTTATGCTCCACAGGTAGGATGTGAGTTAGAAGAGAAGGAGAAATTCTGGAGGGAGCTGGCTGAGGTGATTCGGGGTATCCCTAGTGGGGAGAGAGTGGTGATTGGGGCAGACTTCAACGAACATGTTGGTGAGGGAAACAGAGGTTATGAGGAAGTGATGGGTAAGTTTGGTATGCAGGACAGGAATGCAGAAGGACAGATGGTGGTAGACTTCACAAAAAGGGTGGAAATGTCTGTAGTGAACACATTTTTCCAGAAAAGGGAGGAGCATAGGGTGACATATAAGAGTGGAGGCAGGAGAAACAAGTTGATTACATCTTGAGCAGATGTTTCAACCTGAAAGAGATCAGTGATTGCAAATTAGTGACTGGGAGAGTGTAGCCAGACAGCATAGGATGGTGGTGTGTAGGATGACTCTGGTGGTGAGGAAGATGAAGAGGACAAGGGCAGAGCAGAGGACCAAGTGATGGAAGTTGAAAAAGGAAGAGTGTGGCTTTCAGGGAGGAGCTGAAACAGGCTCTGGGAGGTCATGAGGTTCTTCCAGATGACTGGACAGCTACAGCTAAAGTGATCAGGGAGACAGGTAGGAGGGTACTTGGTGTGTCATCTGGAAAGAGGAAAGCATATAAGGAGACTTGGTGGTGGAATGAGGAAGTTCAGGAGTGTGTTAAGAGGAAAAGGTTAGCTAAGAAGAAGTGGGACACAGAGGACAGAAGAGAACAGACAGGAGTACAGGGAGATGCAGCGTAAGGTGAAGATAGAGGTGGCAAAGGCCAAACAAATGGTGTTTGAGGATTTGTATGATAGGTTGGACACTAAGGAGGGAGAGGTGGATTTGTACAGGTTGGAGAAGCAGAGAGATGGGTGCAGCAGGTTAGGGTGATTAAGGACAGGGATGGAAATGTGTTGACAGGTGCCACAAGTGTGATGGAAAGGTGGAAGGAATACTTTGAAGAGTTGATGAATGAGGAAAATGTTAGAGAGCACAGAGTAGAAGAGGTGACTGTTGTGGAGCAGGAAGTAGCAAAGATCACTCAGGATGAAGTGAGGAAGGCGTTGAAGAGGATGAAGAGTGGAAAGGCAGTTGGTCCTGACGACATACCTGTGGAGGTATGGAAGTGTTTAGGAGAGGAGGCAGTAGAGTTTTTGACTGGGCGACTTAACAAGATCTTGGAGAGTAAGAGGGTGCCTGAGGAATGGAGGAGAAGTGTACTGGTGCCCATTTTTAAGAACAAAGGAGACGTGCAGAGTTGTGGAAACTACAGAGGAATAAAGCTGATGTGTCACACAATGAAGTTATGGGAAAGAGTAGTGGAGGCTAGGCTGAGGTCAGAAGTGAGCATTTGTGAGCAGCAGTATGGTTTCATGCCAAGAAAGAGAACCACAGATGCAATATTTGCTTTGAGAATGCTGATGGAGAAGTATAGAGAAGGCCAGAAGGAGCTGCATTGTGTCTTTAGAAAAAGGTGGAGAGAGCACTGGCTATTCACTCTGCCCCACTGATAATTCCTGCCAGTCCTGAGACTCAAACCCACAACTTTCAGGTTACAAGTCTGATTTTCTAGCAATTACTCCACAACAGGCTGACAGATGAGGTTAGACAGGAATCTCCATGGACTATGATATTTGCAGATGACATTGTCATCTGTAGTGAGATCAGGGAGCAGATGGAGGAAAATCGAGAGAGGTGGAGGTTTGCTCTGGAAAGGAGAGGAATGAAGTAGAAATACATGTGAATGTAAATGAGAGGGACTCAAGTAGAACGGTGAGGTTACAGGGAGTAGAGGTGAAGAAGGTGGAGGATTTTAAGGACCTAGGGTCAACAGTCCAGAGCAACGGAGAGTGTGGAAAAGAAGTGAAGAGACGTGTGCAAGCAGGTTGGAACGGGTGGAGGAAAGTGTCAGGTGTGATGTGTGAAAAAAGAGTGTCAGCAAGAATGAAAGGAAAGGTGGACAAGACAGTGGTGAGACCAGCAATGTTGTCTGGTTTAGAGACAGTGGCACTGAGAAAAAGACAGGAGGCAGAGCTGGAGGTAGCAGAGCTGAAGATGTTGAGGTCTCTGGGAGGGACGAGGATGGATAGGATCAGGAATGAGGACATCAGAGGGACAGCTCATGTTAGATGTTTTAGAGAAAAAGCCAGGGAAGCCAGATTGAGATGGTTTGGACATGTTCACAGGGGGGACAGTGAATACATTGGTAAAAGGATGCTGAGGTTAGAGCCGCCAGGAAGGAGGCCTAGAGGAAGACCAAAGAGGAGGTTCTTGGATGCAGTGAAGGAGGAATGAGGATTATTGATGTGGGAGTGGAGGATACAGAGGATAGGCTTAAATGGAGGCAGATGATTCGCTGTGGTGACCCCTGAAGGGAGCAGCCCAAAGGAGAAGAAGATTGTTAGTGTTGTTCTAAACCCTTATTCCCATGGCAAAGCAAAATACAATAAGTTGTTGTCAGTAGCTTAGCCGTGTGACTAAGCTGATTGGGATAAAAGCTGTCTTGTTAGCTCACATCATTTCATTCAGTCCCTCCTAGTAGGGTTTGACCCATTGACTCGCCAACACACCCTGCAGTTACCCCTGACCCCTACACACTCAACATTCTAGATCTACATATGCTTAAGTGACCCTGACGAATGACCCCATGTATGACTGCATGACTCATGGCTGGTTCTGTTGTTTGCTGTTGCACCAGTAGTGAACTTGCCAGAGACTGCCTGTGGTCCTATTACTCTGTGAAGTTGTTTTTGCCACTGCACTGGCTAGCAGTTATCGATCCTCTTTGGCTGACTTTGAGCCCTCTGGCGGGCATTAGATTTCAATTCACTTGTTAGTGAAAGCATGTCGGCAAAGCTGCTCACAACATCAGTTAGGGATGATTCTGAGTGACAGTGAGAATGTCAGCTGGACCACACAGTTCTCTGGTTTCATGCCAGATGTTAAAAAAAAAAACAAAACAAAACAAAGTGAAGCATTTCTCACAGTGGTCATTTTTAGTTTGAGACTTAGGGTTGTAGTCTCTATAACTAACTTGAACAGAAATATGAGAATTCCTTGGGCTGGGCAACATATTGAGGTTGGTGGGTGCTTCTATTTCAAGCATCTCAGACTTTTCACGCGTTTTCATCAGTGGTCTGAGAGGCATCTGGATCTCTGCACAGCAACAGAAAACAAACTTTTCTCATCTTTCTGTTCATCATTGTCATGATAGAAATGTTGTCATTACTGCCCACTGCAGACTGATGATCAGCTTCATCCTCTCAAGTTGTTTTGATTAGGGTTTAGACATAATAATCATACAGCTGTGCTCAAGTACTCGCTGCTACAGCAGCAACCACATAGCCTGAATAGAGACTGATGGCAACAACCTGATGGCTTGTATTCCATTGATCCCATTGCATTAATCAAGGTTGTTTACAGAGAACACAGCAACCAGTGATGGATGACTGCTGGTAATTATGCAACAGGCCGCAAACATCACACCTCTCATTTATGGTGTGCTGACACAGTCAGTGAAAATAATCCACAATCTTGGATATTTTTACACGATATTTTTACAAATCTTCCTGTCACCTCTTCAGCTTCTATGTGACACATTTACAGAGTGCAAGGAAAATTGACAGGGTGAGAGGAGATGGGAACAAAGTAGATGCATTGAAGGAGAGAGGAAACAAGACAAAGCTCTTTTATATTGGGCCCTGCGCCCCCCTTTGTTTTGCCAGCAACAAGTACTTCTTTGCCTGTGGTTGCATTAAAGGCTTATCGGCTCATTTAACCCTGGGCCACTAGCTCTGAGCTTTTTTATTGCTTAATGTTACCAGGGTAGTGATGTGAGACTTCACTCCACTGTCAGCAGCATACCACACTGAGCCAGCAACAGGTCCTTCATCAATATGTGGTTTCTCTGGCCGTCATTGTGTTTGAGTAACACTGATACCTTTGTGCTCTGAGCTGTATGTCTATGCAAAATATGCAATTTCAATTTTAGAGCAACACTTGTAATCTCAGCAACTCTTCTTTAAGGTGCGACCGCCTCAGAGTATGGCAGTGGACTTGCATTCCAACTGTTGCTATGCTTTTTTTCTACAAGTGCTGTAGTTAATGTGCTTCACACTTTGCTCCTGCCACATTATGGGTCCCTGGCTCAACTTTTACCACCTTCTGCCCAGAACTTTTTGTTGCTTGGCTAGCCCAGCCAGAGCACTATATATATATCTTTTGCCCCCCATTGTTAGTGATATTATGGTCAAATGGTGCAGCAGTGGCCCTTGCTCTCTTGTGGCCTGTAGCGGCCAAGCCACATAAATATTACATGGACTGTATTCTAAGGGGTAGACATTCCCATTCATTTGTGCTGCACTAGACTCTTCTAACTTTTATGTTCCTAAATCAGAATTCTGACTCTGCTGCCGCTATGTTGCACTTTCTAAGGTTTTTGTTCTTTTCAAGGGTTCCCTTATTTTTTCCCATCTTCAGTCATTTACATTTTCCCCACCTTTTCCTGTCTATATTTGTTGCAGCTTTAAAGTCTCTGCTGGCAACTTCCATCCACACTTTTTCCATTGCATCTATGCAGGAGGTTTTGCTTTTCGTTTCCTTAACATGTGAGAGTCACTCTGCAATTTCATGTGGCTGAAGACAAAAATCTCAAGAAAAAAAATTAAATAAAAAAGTAACAGGAGTAACTTTTTCAGGAGGGTTCTTGCCAGGTGGTGCCATCAATGGATGGGACCTTTTTTTCCCTCTCTATTAAAAATTTTCACACACTACTGGGAAGGGGATAATCATATTTTGTAGTATTTTATGTTACTAGCTGTACTATATCATCTATTCAAGGACCTGGCCCAATACACTTAGGCACCACCCAGCAAACCAACTAGTCGAAAAAGAGCTCATTATCCTGACAGTGCAGTGGGATTTCTAATACTATATCTGGAATAAACAAATCTATCAGAGTAAGAAAGCCAGTGTCTTTTGATGTGTATTTCCCAGCCACATTGACCCAATGGTCCTTCCACCACTCCAGAATTGCCTAAAAGCCCAGAGTACAATAGGTGGCTTAATGGAAGTGACCAGTGTCCTCAGGCATTCTGCTATTTCAGCCTGCCCTCATGCCAGCAAGGTGTCTCACCTTATTATATTGCTGTTTAGAGTCCTCCTCCTCCTTTCTCATCAGTCATTATACATACCATTACCTTCACCTGCATGTCAGGGCAGTGTGCATGCCTATTTCTGCCAGGCTGTCATTTTAGCTTCCAAAGTCATATGAGGGACAGTTTCCCTTTTGTTTTTATCAAACATTCCCACCCATTTATATCTATTTTGAATCCTCAAGCTTTGAAACAGCTGTAATGAATTTATCATAGAGTGAATTTATGAATTTAGCCATGAACCGCAACACCTGATCCTGGTGCACTGAAGTGGAGCATTTATGACTGATGCTTGTATCAAGATCTGTGCTGTTTCTCCCTCTGTCACTTTCTCATGCTAACAATTTGTTCTAATGTTGATGTCATAAAGCTCTGTCACTGGCAGGATATGAATAGCTTTTTTGCACTTTGCACATGCTTATGTAAATATGTCTCTAATAAGCACTTTGGCAACACCATATGCTGTTGCATCAAACTGTCTCCTTTCAGTGGTGGAGACAGAACAGCAACAAGAGAGGCAAGCATAGGAGGAGGGAATTGAGAGTAGACAAGTGGAAAGGGGGAATTAAGGAGAAGAGTGGTTTGGGGGATGAGCCGTCTGGTCTCGCCCATCAGCTCCACCACCTTACTATGGTTGAAGTGCTCTGTGAAAACAGAGCACAAATTTATATAATGTTTGTTAACACAGCATCTCCAGTCATCATCGGCTGCCTGTTTTAATCTACCTTGTCAGCTAGCTACGTCTTATTTGTCCTTCTGTTGTTAATGACATCCTGCTGCAATACTGAGCACTTGAGAAGACATTTTATTTAACAGTCTGTCAGGCCAGATATATGATGGCTTTTATTTCCAGTATCCATGCTGTGAATGTGTTCTGCAAACACAAAGGTTTTCTCCAATAGCTCTGTCACCTACTTTGTATCAACTCTGTGTGGATGCCTGATTAGGCGCACACACTCTTCCTGTTGTACTGTTTTTGATTTGAATTCCCCCCACTACAGGCAAAGGACCTGAGATACTGTTTGCGGGGCAGAAGCTAAACGACAATGAATGGCACATGGTGAAGGTGGTTCGAAGAGGCAAGAGCCTGCAGCTGTCTGTGGATAATGTCACAGTGGAAGGTTAGTTATGTTTGGGAGAGGGATTCATTCAGGGCAGGAATCTGGGGGGCATGGTAATACACATGTAATACTTTTATAAGTATATGTATTACTTGTCCACGTGTATAACAAAAAAGACACAAAATATATATATATATATATATATATATATATATATATATATATATATATATTTTTTTTTTTATATATATATTTTATATATATATATATTTTTTTTTTTGTCAAATGTCATTTTTTGTTAATTCACCAAATGAATACCCAGCTTTGTCTTCAACCCTACACACAATGAGTTGCAATTGGTGAACAAGCTATTTGCACCCATAGCAAATTCATACAAATATATGAAGAGCTGAAAAAATGAAATATATCTAATTTATATTGAACAATTTGTTCTAATGTTGGCAGGTTTGTAATCTTCTAGTGACTGAGTGAACAGCTATGTATGAAGTACAGAGAAACAGTTTCTGCCAACTACTAAGAAAATAGCAAGTGAAGAATGAAAGGTCAAGAGATGTGGTGGAGTCACAGGCTCTCAGTATTGTGGCCTCAGGCAATAGGATGGCAGGACAAAGCATGAGGGAAGAGGTGAGGATAAAGGTGTGAGCTAGGTGAAGAAAAGAGAGTGGGCACACCAGTGCCAAAAGCAAGGAATGACCCTGTGAAGTTCTGACTGGTTCACACACTGTTTCATGGGAAAGAAAGAGGAGGAAGCTCCTAGGGAGTTCTTTTGTTGCGGCCAGGCTTCATCAGGGAAGGAATTTTAATCGGCACTTTGCCAAGCTCATTACTCCACATCTCCTAGTGAAAATGATATAAATTGTGGAGCAGAGCAGTAACGAGAGATTTTCTACAATATTACGCTCATATAATTTCTTTCAAAGGTTAGAAAATAGGATCAAACTTAGTGAGCATATGCGTATAAAAACATACTGCACGCACTGTTTTAAGTAACTGACATCAATTTTAAGATCTGATAAACATAATGCAGATATTCAATAATATAGTTAAACCCATTAAAACCTATTTTAATATTATAGTAATATTACAGTTACTCAGTTTGATATACAGTTTCAATATAAATCAGACTGTATTGTAATGTTGTGTTGCCATTTTGTATTTCTCTTCAGAGATTAATAAAGTTTATCTTATTTTTTTCTATTCTCTATTCTAAGTTAAAACTTTTTTTTTCTGTGTATTCCACTATTTACTATATTTTACTTATATAAAATATATAATTTACTATGTTATTTACAATTAACTTTATTAATTACTATTAATATAATTTAAATAATATTAAATTGAACAACTTTAACCTTGGGGACTAATAAAGTACTTCTTCTTCTGCTTCTATTCCAGGTCAGATGACTGGTGCCCACACTCGTCTCGAGTTCCACAACATTGAGACTGGCATCATGACTGAACGCCGCTTCATATCTGTGGTGCCCTCAAATTTCATTGGTCATCTCCAGGGCCTGACCTTCAATGGGGTGCCATATTTAGACCAGTGTAAAAATGGGGACATCTCCTACTGCGAGCTGAACGCCCGCTTTGGCATGCGCCACATCATTGCAGACCCAGTGACGTTTCGAACAAAAGGCAGCTACTTAGCATTAGCCACATTACAAGCTTATGCCTCCATGCATCTCTTCTTTCAGTTCAAAACCACCACGCCTGATGGCCTAATTCTCTTTAACTCTGGAGATGGAAGCGATTTTATTGTTGTGGAACTGGTGAAAGGGTGAGTTCTGTGTGATTTCAGGTAATTGATTGAATTAATGGAAAATAAAAGTTAAAGATGACAAATAAAGTAATTTCTTAATTGGGTTGTTTCTCACTCTGCAATCTGCCATTGGAAACACATGAAAGCCTTAAGGCACACCAAGTGCTGATAGTGATGTAATATCTATTGTTTTTCAAAGCAATTTTCTGCACAATCTAACCCAGCAGCACACTATGTGAAATACAGTGAGGAATCTAATAAATTATCAACTATCATTGCTCCAAATAGGAAAGCAAAACAGAAATTGAAATGTTAGCTGATTGAAAGTGACTTTAGTCAATACTGGTAAGTAATCATAACCAGTGGTCTTAAAAGCTCAGCAGTGAGTTCCACATAATGCAGGTTACTATTGGCTGGGCAGTATTCTTGTCTGCTTTGAAAATGTAGGTCTGGATTATTTGTATTAACATCCATTATCTGATAACTGTTAATGCGCAACAGTGAGCAGAATATATTTTTCTAATACTCTATAAAGGCTTGGAAACACTAGTACAAATCTGAACCAAACTGGTTTGACTTGTGAATTGTATCACCCTAAATGCTGTTCATAATTATCAAAGAAAAGGCTTTTGGTCGAATCACTCCTCCTCTTGTGGTCTATATTCAGCACTGTTACAACAGAAAATCCTCAGCTGCTGCCTCTGCCACACAAAGACAAGAGGCTACATAAAAGAATTGGAATTGAGGGAAAAAAACAACACATACCTTGAATGAAACAGCCATAATAGCCTTAACCCAAAACACAAAAGACAGCCACATTTGTGTGAAGGAGGAAATTGTGCCACCGTGTCTGTCTGTGGGCAAACAGGAGTTTTTAGACATAAGCAGGTTTCTATATTTACCTGTCAAACCAGAGAGTAAATAAAGGAACCTTAAGAGGCCTTATGTGCAGACACATTAAGTGCCAATATTATTGTTCTCAGTAATGTGTTCATAGTCAGAGAAGAGAATAGAAAGGGTTAGAAACAAAGATCACTTTATTATGACAATTAGAAGTCCTTTTTACTGTGACCGGCCATCAGTGTGTGTCAGAGAATGAAAACATATCATGATGAGAAAATACAGTTCTCGAGTGAAGCCAAAAAAGCACTATCATTATTGAATTGACTGACTCATTGTGACCATGAGTTTGATTTTCTTTCCTTCAAGAACAGCAATTAAACTAGTTTGGAAATAATGACCAGACAGACACGTGCTCATATTTTCTTTACTTGGTATGTTTCTTCACAGGTACATTCACTATGTCTTTGATCTTGGCAACGGGCCGTCACTCATGAAGGGCAACTCGGACAAGCAACTTAATGACAACCAGTGGCACAATGTGGTGGTGTCCCGGGACGCCAACAATGTACATACACTAAAGATCGACTCACGCACCGTTACTCAGCACTCCAATGGAGCCCGCAACTTGGATCTCAAAGGTAACAGCAGGCTGCTCAGTGTCCAGTGATAGATTTTTAGAGAAAACATTACCACTGTGTCATCCTTGGTCTGTCTCTTAAGTGTTGTTGGAAGGTGGCCATGAACACATGCCAGCTCAAATCCATCTAAATTAGCCCCAGTTTCACACAGGCTTTTAGAATAAGTCCACTGTATATCCACTGGTTTTCTTAGTCACTGAGGAATTTTTACTTTTCTAGTGGTGTGTCTAAAAAAGGTCTTGAAACATTTTATTTTTAAAATACTGACAAAAATACAACTGTCATCATGAAAGCAAACTTACAAAATCCTGCAACATCTGTGCTAGCCTACTCTCTTAACTTTGACAGATGATCTCCTCGCTTTCTGAAGATGTTGGGTTTACCGCAACAGGAAAATAACAGAGCAGTGACCTTTACCAGTTAAACCCAATATGACCTAAATCCAACATTGCACACCAAGGTGAAAAAATAATCCTACACTTTATAATAATAGTTAATCACTTTTTCCATGCTGTATTAATTTTTGCTTTTACTTAATGGACAAAAACATAGTCGCAATTGGTGCACTTAGGATGACTATCTTCTGATGGAGACACCTTTACTTCTTTGACTTTAAAATACCCTGCCCTCGTGAATCAGCTTGAAATAATAGCCATGGTTGCAAGGCACTTAAATGTGAATAGGTATCACTGGTCTACTGGGAGACTGGGACTGTAAACTCAGGTAATTGTAGGCTTTAGACCCCAGAAGTCAGGTTCTCACATATGTTATTTGGATGCTTGAAGAGAGGCTGCCTGTGGAGAGACAGCATGGAAATAAAAGTAGAGAGTCAAAACGAAACAAGAACAGATACTTATGTGGAAGAAATATACTAAGCTGATGAAAGTGGACAACAGAGGATGGATGGTAACATCACAGACACTAAACTCTTTCAAGCGTCTGTACTAATATTAAGATCAGTTCTGGATGATTCACTTTGATTTTGGCTGTGTCATATTCCAGAGTCTGGAAACCGCTTGAGGG